>NC_091212.1:19928345-20265845 GCF_040958095.1 Procambarus clarkii | reverse complement strand
AGTATGCACCCCACACCCAGTATGCACCCCACACCCAGTATGCACCCCACACCCAGTATACACCCCACACCCAGTATACACCCCACACCCAGTATACACCCCACACCCAGTATACAACCCACACCCAGTATACACCCCACACCCAGTGTACACCCCACACCCAGTGAACACACCACACCCAGTATACACCCCACACCCAGTGTACACCCCACACCCAGTATGCACCCCACACCCAGTATGCACCCCACACCCAGTATGCACCCCACACCCAGTATGCACCCCACACCCAGTATGCACCCCACACCCAGTATGGACCCCACACCCAGTATGCACCCCACACCCAGTGTACACCCCACACCCAGTATGCACCCCACACCCAGTATGGACCCCACACCCAGTATGTATCCCACACCTTATACCACTCACCCACCAAGCCCACGTTCACCCCCCCCCCCCCCCCACCAAGCCCACATAATAAAAGTATTTGAGAGAGTGATCAGGAGTCAGGTCACTAGATTCATGGAGACCAATGACCTCCACAACCCAGGCCAACATGGATTTAGAGCAGGAAGATCATGCCTCTCACAGCTACTTGACCACTATGACAAAATCACTGAGGCATTAGAGGAAAAACATAATGCAGATGTCATATACACAGATTTTGCAAAGGCATTCGACAAATGTGACCATGGAGTGATTGCACACAAAATGAGGTCAATGGGTATAACTGGAAAAGTAGGACGCTGGATACTCAATTTCCTGTCTAACAGAACACAAAGAGTAACAGTCAATCAAGTAAAATCGAGTCCGAGCGCAGTTAAAAGCTCTGTACCTCAAGGTACAGTCCTTGCACCACTGCTGTTCCTTATTCTCATATCAGATACAGACAAAAATACAAGTCCCAGCTTCGTGTCATCCTTTGCAGATGATACAGAAATCAGTATGAAAATTACCTCTGCTGAAGACATTGATAAACTACAAACAGATATTAACAAAGTTTTCGACAACAACAAAGTATGTTTAACAAAGTATGTTTAACGGTGATAAATTCCAGGTACTCAGATACGGCAAAAATGAGGATCTTAAACATAATACAGGGTACAAAACACAATCTAATCTGGCCAGAGTTGGAAAACAGCATGTCAAGGATTTGGGAATAATGATGTCCGACGACCTAACGTTTAGGGAGCATAACCAAGCAAGTATTGCTTGGTTATGCGACATGTGAACGACAAGGAAGTGAACGACATGGAAGAAAATGCAGACCAGTGAAGAGCAGAGGTGCCATGGACACAATCAGAGAACACTATATGAACATCAGAGGTCCACGGTTGTTCAACGTCCTACCAGCGACGTTGAACATCAGAAATATTACAGGAACAACCGTGGACATCTTCAAGAGGAAACTAGATTGTTTCCTTCAAGGAGTGCCGGACCAACCGGGCTGTGGTGGGTATGTGGGCCTGCGGGCCGCTCCAAGCAACAGCCTGGTGGACCAAACTCTCACAAGTCAAGCCTGGCCTCGGGCCGGGCTTGGGGAGTAGAAGAACTCCCAGAACCCCATCAACCAGGTATCAACCAGGTAAGCCCACGTTAAACCCCCCACCAAGCCCACAATAGTGACAATGTCTGACAGTCACACAATAGACGCTAAAGGAACAACCATAAATACTGTTTTATGAAAGTAATCGTGTAGAACCACCCGGTGGTGGTGAGGGGGAGGGGGGTGGTGAGGGGGAGGGGGGGGTGAGGTGGTGGTGAGGAGGGGGGGTGAGGTGGTGGTGAGGAGGGGGGGGTGAGGAGGGAGGGGTCCCAAGCCATCCACAATATGATAAGGTACGGAAATCTAACCCACCTGGGCCCAGACTTCCCAACTTACGTCAGACAAGGCCACAGTGGTAAACCAGACATAATACTGTCAAACAACCACCACTTCCTAAACACCCGCATAGAAAGGGGTCCTGTGAGCACAAGCGACCACCTACCAATAATAATGACACTGTCAACTAACCCCATTCAGAAACCCTCACCACCAAGACTACAATACACTAAAACTGACTGGGAAGCGTTCAAAAGCAGTGCACAGGAAATCACTGTCACAGATTTTAATGGAAAGGAAACATCATGCATAAACGCCGAGTTAAATACATGGATTAACACCATAGAAAAATGCATGACTGATCACATTCCCGTAGCTCACCATATAACGCTCCCACACCCCCCAGCCACTGAGGCGCTCAGGACACTGCAAACCAGATATAACAATCTTCTACAACTCATAACACAACACGGGTGGACGGATGAGCGCAAAAGACTACAAAGGGAACTTCAAGATGAGCTGCAAGATCTGTGCAAAACAGAGAACACCAAACAATGGGATGACCTAATAAGCAAAATCCAAGTCGACTACAGAAACCCGGGAAAGTTCTGGAAAAAAGTAAAGACCGTGATGGGAAGCTCTTCTGAGGAAACACCCTACATCATAGACGCCTCAGGAAATAAACTCTATGAGGAGAGAGAACAAGAGCAGGAATTCAGGAAGTTCTGGGAAAAAATATTCAGGATAAACCCGGAAGAAAATTTAAATTTTTGCCCAATTAACGAAAGGTTAATTACAACTCAAGTCGGTAACAGAGCTGCAGCACTACTCCCGACGCAAACAATAGACCTTAACAACATACGCGATGACTGCCACCTTATGAAACACACAACCATTGCAGCGGTCCATAAAACAATTATGGGTTTCAAGAACAAGGCGCCGGGCAACAGCAAGATAAATAAGATGGTATTATCCAACCCACCAGTGATTGCATTCCATCAATACACATGTATAATAAATGCAGCTCTTGCATCTGGACTATTCCCCACATACTTCAAGAATGCCACAATAAGATTAATCCCCAAGCCAGGTAAACCTCCAACCCAAACTGAAAACTACAGGCCAATTTCCCTCCTCGAAGTACCAGGTAAAATATTCGAAAAAATTATCAATCAGAGACTTGTGAAATACATGGAAGAGGAAGGGAAGTATAACACCAGGCAGCATGGGTTTAGACACCACAGAGGGGCCCATACAGCTATAGCCCTGATCTACGAGCATATAGATAACGCAGTGTCGAAAAAAGATCAATGTAATATAGTGCTTAGGGACGTCTCGAAAGCCTTCGACAAAGTGTGGCACACAGACCTAAAATATAAGATATCTGAACTAGGGCTTCCTGAGAGATTTACTGCTACTCTCTGCAGCTTTATAGACAATAGAACTGCAAGGCTTAATATCGGCAGGAACTTGGGTGACGTAATAGAACTGAAAAGTGGAGTACCACAAGGAAGCTGCCTCTCCCCCACTCTATTCAACATACATACAGTTGACCAACCCCAACATGTAGAATACATCACATACGCTGACGATGTCACCCCAAATAATATGCCAACCGGGCCCATCAAAGCCGCTACTAGCCGACAAGACCAAGGCGGCAATTGAACTCATAAACAACTTTGAGAAGCAATGGAAAATTAGCACCAACAAACAAAAGTTTCAGATAATACACATTGCGGAAAGAAACCCGGACCCCATCATCCTTGACAACCAGCCGATCCAATATGCGGAGGTAGGCAGAATACTGGGACTTATGATAAATAGAACAGGGATACAAATTCATGTAAGGGACCGACTAAACTAAGCCAAAGCAGCATTAGGAAAACTGAGAAGATTCCGAAGCCTCAGTACAAACATTCAGATCCACCTATATAAGGCTCTAGTTCGGCCGCATCTAGAGTATCCCTCAGTACCACTACACACCATAAAGAAAACTAACATGCAGAAACTGCAAGCAGTACAAAATAAGGCGCTAAGGAGAGCAGCAAAACACCGTCCACCATATGATCAGACAATCCAGGAGCTCCACGAACTCCTGAACATACAGCCACTAAACATCAGACTGCAGCACCAAGCCATCAGGGTGTGGAACACCATCGAAATGTTAGAGGACCCAATGTTTGAAAGATTGCTCCAAGATGAGACGCCCCGCTCCCACAGCTGGTGGCCCAAGAGCCTCGATTCTCTGGATGAAAACCCCGCCCCACAGTATATAATCCCCAGATGAGATATATATATGTATATATGAACAGTTCATATATGTGTATATATGAACAACTCAATAAATAATATGTATGTATGAACAACTCGATAAATAATAATAATAAAATAAAGAGCCTTAAACAGAACAACATGTGTGGAAGCATCCGAGTGTATATATATGAATGCTACAGTATTCATCTATGGACATCCATATATGGTGAAACACATGTGAAGAACCTCTCACTCACTCACAGCTCCCTGACAAGAGGGAGCCAGCTTAGCTTAGCTGCCAACACCCACACATGGTGTCAGCAAGGCGGACAGCCCGCCTGCTTTCATACCTCTCACTGTATTTCCCACTTCTATACTTCCCTTCACCTATGCCTCTCCTTCCTCTTTACTCTCCCCCCCCCCCCAAAAAAAAAAAAAAAAAAAAAAAAAAAAAGAGGGGTGGTGGTGGTTAGGATGTGAGGAGGGGGGGGGGGGAGTGGGTGGTGGTAGTGAGAGGGTAAAGGCAGGTAGCCAGTGACCTCAGGTGAGGTCACCACCAGCAGACACCAAGTTACTGAGGGAGGACATCACCAGGGGGCGCCCCCACCAGGACACCAGGGGGCGCCCCACCAGGACACCAGGGGGCGCCCCACCAGGCCACCAGGGGGGCGCCCCACCAGGACACCAGGGAGCGCCCCACCAGGACACCAGGGGGCCCCCCACCAGGACACCAGGGGGCGCCCCACCAGGACACCAGGGGGTGCCCCACCAGGACACCAGGGGGGCGCCCCACCAGGACACCAGGGGGGCGCCCCACCAGGACACCAGGGGGGCGCCCCACCAGGAGACCAGGGGGGCGCCCCACCAGGAGACCAGGGGGGCGCCCCACCAGGAGACCAGGGGGGCGCCCCACCAGGACACCAGGGGGGCGCCCCACCAGGACACCAGGGGGGCGCCCCACCAGGACACCAGGGGGGCGCCCCACCAGGACACCAGGGGGGCGCCCCCACCAGGACACCAGGGGGGCGCCCCCACCAGGACACCAGGGGGGCGCCCCACCAGGACACCAGGGGGGCGCCCCACCAGGACACCAGGGGGGCGCCCCACCAGGACACCAGGGGGGCGCCCCACCAGGACACCAGGGGGGCGCCCCACCAGGACACCAGGGGGGCGCCCCACCAGGACACCAGGGGAGCGCCCCACCAGGACACCAGGGGAGCGCCCCACCAGGACACCAGGGGAGCGCCCCACCAGGCCACCAGGGGGCGCCCCACCAGGCCACCAGGAGGCGCCCCCACCAGGACACCAGGGGGCGCCCCACCAGGCCACCAGGGGGCGCCCCACCAGGCCACCAGGGGGCGCCCCCACCAGGACACCAGGGGGCGCCCCCACCAGGACACCAGGGGGCGCCCCCACCAGGACACCAGGGGGCGCCCCCACCAGGACACCAGGGGGGCGCCCCCACCAGGACACCAGGGGGGCGCCCCCACCAGGACACCAGGGGGGCGCCCCCACCAGGACACCAGGGGGGCGCCCCCACCAGGACACCAGGGGGGCGCCCCCACCAGGACACCAGGGGGGCGCCCCCACCAGGACACCAGGGGGGCGCCCCCACCAGGACACCAGGGGGGCGCCCCCACCAGGACACCAGGGGGGCGCCCCCACCAGGACACCAGGGGGGCGCCCCACCAGGACACCAGGGGGCGCCCCACCAGGACACCAGGGGGGCGCCCCACCATGACACCAGGGGGGCGCCCCACCATGACACCAGGGGGGCGCCCCACCAGGCCACCAGGGGGCGCCCCACCAGGCCACCAGGGGGCGCCCCATCAGGCCACCAGGGGGCGCCCCACCAGGCCACCAGGGGGCGCCCCCACCAGGACACCAGGGGGGCGCCCCACCAGGCCACCAGGGGGCGCCCCACCAGGCCACCAGGGGGCGCCCCACCAGGCCACCAGGGGGCGCCCCACCAGGCCACCAGGGGGCGCCCCACCAGGACACCAGGGGGTCGCCCCCACCAGGACACCAGGGGGGCGCCCCCACCAGGGGGCGCCCCACGAGGCCACCAGGGGGCGCCCCACCAGGACACCAGGGGGCCCCCCCACCAGGACACCAGGGGGGCGCCCCCACCAGGACACCAGGGGGGCGCCCCCACCAGGACACCAGGGGGCGCCCCACCAGGACACCAGGGGGGCGCTCCACCAGGCCACCAGGGGGCGCCCCCACCAGGACACCAAGGGGGCGCCCCACCAGGACACCAGGGGGCGCCCCCACCAGGACACCAGGGGGGCGCCCCACCAGGCCACCAGGGGGGCGCCCCACCAGGACACCAGGGGGGCGCCCCACCAGGACACCAGGGGGGCGCCCCACCAGGACACCAGGGGGCGCCCCACCAGGACACCAGGGGGGCGCCCCCACCAGGACACCAGGGGGCGCCCCACCAGGACACCAGGGGGCGCCCCACCAGGACACCAGGGGGGCGCCCCACCAGGACACCAGGGGGCGCCCCCACCAGGACACCAGGGGGCGCCCCCACCAGGACACCAGGGGGCGCCCCCACCAGGACACCAGGGGGCGCCCCCACCAGGACACCAGGGGGGCGCCCCACCAGGACACCAGGGGGGCGCCCCACCAGGACACCAGGGGGCGCCCCACCAGGACACCAGGGGGCGCCCCACCAGGACACCAGTGGGCGCCCCACCAGGACACCAGGGGGGCGCCCCCACCAGGACACCAGGGGGCGCCCCACCAGGACACCAGGGGGGCGCCCCCACCAGGACACCAGGGGGCGCCCCCACCAGGACACCAGGGGGCGCCCCCACCAGGACACCAGGGGGCGCCCCCACCAGGACACCAGGGGGCGCCCCCACCAGGACACCAGGGGGCGCCCCCACCAGGACACCAGGGGGGCGCCCCACCAGGACACCAGGGGGGCGCCCCACCAGGACACCAGGGGGGCGCCCCACCAGGACACCAGGGGGGCGCCCCACCAGGACACCAGGGGGGCGCCCCACCAGGACACCAGGGGGGCGCCCCACCAGGACACCAGGGGGGCGCCCCACCAGGACACCAGGGGGCGCCCCACCAGGACACCAGGGGGCGCCCCACCAGGACACCAGGGGGCGCCCCACCAGGACACCAGGGGGCGCCCCACCAGGACACCAGGGGGGCGCCCCCACCAGGACACCAAGGGGGCGCCCCCACCAGGACACCAAGGGGCGCCCCCACCAGGACACCAAGGGGCGCCCCACCAGGACACCAGGGGGCGCCCCCACCAGGACACCAGGGGGCGCCCCCACCAGGACACCAGGGGGGCGCCCCACCAGGACACCAGGGGGGCGCCCCACCAGGACACCAGGGGGCGCCCCACCAGGACACCAGGGGGGCGCCCCACCAGGACACCAGGGGGGCGCCCCACCAGGACACCAGGGGGGCGCCCCACCAGGACACCAGGGGGCGCCCCACCAGGACACCAGGGGGCGCCCCACCAGGACACCAGGGGGGCGCCCCACCAGGACACCAGGGGGGCGCCCCACCAGGACACCAGGGGGGCGCCCCACCAGGAGACCAGGGGGGCGCCCCACCAGGACACCAGGGGGGCGCCCCACCAGGACACCAGGGGGGCGCCCCACCAGGACACCAGGGGGGCGCCCCACCAGGACACCAGGGGGGCGCCCCACCAGGACACCAGGGGGGCGCCCCACCAGGACACCAGGGGGGCGCCCCACCAGGACACCAGGGGGGCGCCCCACCAGGACACCAGGGGGGCGCCCCACCAGGACACCAGGGGGGCGCCCCACCAGGACACCAGGGGGGCGCCCCACCAGGACACCAGGGGGGCGCCCCACCAGGACACCAGGGGAGCGCCCCACCAGGACACCAGGGGAGCGCCCCACCAGGCCACCAGGGGGCGCCCCACCAGGCCACCAGGAGGCGCCCCCACCAGGACACCAGGGGGCGCCCCACCAGGCCACCAGGGGGCGCCCCACCAGGCCACCAGGGGGCGCCCCCACCAGGACACCAGGGGGCGCCCCCACCAGGACACCAGGGGGCGCCCCCACCAGGACACCAGGGGGCGCCCCCACCAGGACACCAGGGGGCGCCCCCACCAGGACACCAGGGGGCGCCCCCACCAGGACACCAGGGGGCGCCCCCACCAGGACACCAGGGGGCGCCCCCACCAGGACACCAGGGGGCGCCCCCACCAGGACACCAGGGGGCGCCCCCACCAGGACACCAGGGGGCGCCCCCACCAGGACACCAGGGGGGCGCCCCACCAGGACACCAGGGGGCGCCCCACCAGGACACCAGGGGGGCGCCCCACCATGACACCAGGGGGGCGCCCCACCATGACACCAGGGGGGCGCCCCACCAGGCCACCAGGGGGCGCCCCACCAGGCCACCAGGGGGCGCCCCATCAGGCCACCAGGGGGCGCCCCACCAGGCCACCAGGGGGCGCCCCCACCAGGACACCAGGGGGGCGCCCCACCAGGCCACCAGGGGGCGCCCCACCAGGCCACCAGGGGGCGCCCCACCAGGCCACCAGGGGGCGCCCCACCAGGCCACCAGGGGGCGCCCCACGAGGCCACCAGGGGGCGCCCCACCAGGACACCAGGGGGCCCCCCCACCAGGACACCAGGGGGGCGCCCCCACCAGGACACCAGGGGGCGCCCCACCAGGACACCAGGGGGGCGCTCCACCAGGCCACCAGGGGGCGCCCCCACCAGGACACCAAGGGGGCGCCCCACCAGGACACCAGGGGGCGCCCCCACCAGGACACCAGGGGGGCGCCCCACCAGGCCACCAGGGGGGCGCCCCACCAGGACACCAGGGGGGCGCCCCACCAGGACACCAGGGGGGCGCCCCACCAGGACACCAGGGGGCGCCCCACCAGGACACCAGGGGGGCGCCCCCACCAGGACACCAGGGGGCGCCCCACCAGGACACCAGGGGGGCGCCCCACCAGGACACCAGGGGGCGCCCCCACCAGGACACCAGGGGGCGCCCCCACCAGGACACCAGGGGGCGCCCCCACCAGGACACCAGGGGGCGCCCCCACCAGGACACCAGGGGGGCGCCCCACCAGGACACCAGGGGGGCGCCCCACCAGGACACCAGGGGGCGCCCCACCAGGACACCAGGGGGCGCCCCACCAGGACACCAGTGGGCGCCCCACCAGGACACCAGGGGGGCGCCCCCACCAGGACACCAGGGGGCGCCCCACCAGGACACCAGGGGGGCGCCCCCACCAGGACACCAGGGGGCGCCCCCACCAGGACACCAGGGGGCGCCCCCACCAGGACACCAGGGGGCGCCCCCACCAGGACACCAGGGGGCGCCCCCACCAGGACACCAGGGGGCGCCCCCACCAGGACACCAGGGGGCGCCCCCACCAGGACACCAGGGGGGCGCCCCACCAGGACACCAGGGGGGCGCCCCACCAGGACACCAGGGGGGCGCCCCACCAGGACACCAGGGGGGCGCCCCACCAGGACACCAGGGGGGCGCCCCACCAGGACACCAGGGGGGCGCCCCACCAGGACACCAGGGGGGCGCCCCACCAGGACACCAGGGGGGCGCCCCACCAGGACACCAGGGGGCGCCCCACCAGGACACCAGGGGGCGCCCCACCAGGACACCAGGGGGCGCCCCACCAGGACACCAGGGGGCGCCCCACCAGGACACCAGGGGGGCGCCCCCACCAGGACACCAAGGGGCGCCCCCACCAGGACACCAAGGGGCGCCCCCACCAGGACACCAAGGGGCGCCCCACCAGGACACCAGGGGGCGCCCCCACCAGGACACCAGGGGGCGCCCCCACCAGGACACCAGGGGGGCGCCCCACCAGGACACCAGGGGGGCGCCCCACCAGGACACCAGGGGGGCGCCCCACCAGGACACCAGGGGGGCGCCCCACCAGGACACCAGGGGGGCGCCCCACCAGGACACCAGGGGGGCGCCCCACCAGGACACCAGGGGGCGCCCCACCAGGACACCAGGGGGCGCCCCACCAGGACACCAGGGGGCGCCCCACCAGGACACCAGGGGGCGCCCCACCAGGACACCAGGGGGCGCCCCACCAGGACACCAGGGGGGCGCCCCCACCAGGACACCAAGGGGCGCCCCCACCAGGACACCAAGGGGCGCCCCCACCAGGACACAAGAACAGCCAATACCTCGTTATACTGGACTTGTGGTGATCATCATAACCTCTTCCTGAAAATAGCAAATTTGTTGACATTTCCCCTGAAGACGATAGACAGAACCTCGTTACTACGTGCTTAGAAATTATATGAAAGGGGAAGTACAGGCGGCCCCGGTATGTGGTCTCCAACACCCGAACACAGTGGTAGAGAGAGCACACACACACGAACACAGTGGTAGAGAGAGCACACACACACGAACACAGTGGTAGAGAGAGCACACACACACGAACACAGTGGTAGAGAGAGCACACACACACGAACACAGTGGTAGAGAGAGCACACACACACGAACACAGTGGTAGAGAGAGCACACACACACGAACACAGTGGTAGAGAGAGCACACACACACGAACACAGTGGTAGAGAGAGCACACACACACGAACACAGTGGTAGAGAGAGCACACACACACGAACACAGTGGTAGAGAGAGCACACACACACGAACACAGTGGTAGAGAGAGCACACACACACGAACACAGTGGTAGAGAGAGCACACACACACGAACACAGTGGTAGAGAGAGCACACACACACGAACACAGTGGTAGAGAGAGCACACACACACGAACACAGTGGTAGAGAGAGCACACACACACGAACACAGTGGTAGAGAGAGCACACACACACGAACACAGTGGTAGAGAGAGCACACACACACGAACACAGTGGTAGAGAGAGCACACACACACGAACACAGTGGTAGAGAGAGCACACACACACGAACACAGTGGTAGAGAGAGCACACACACACACGAACACAGTGGTAGAGAGAGCACACACACCCGAACACAGTGGTAGAGAGAGCACACACACACTAACACATTGGTAGAGAGAGCACACACACGAACACATTGGTAGAGAGAGCACACACACACGAACACAGTGGTAGAGAGAGCACACACACACACACGAACACAGTGGTAGAGAGAGCACACACACACGAACACAGTGGTAGAGAGCACACACACACACACGAACACAGTGGTAGAGAGCACACACACACACACGAACACAGTGGTAGAGAGAGCACACACACACGAACACATTGGTAGAGAGAGCACACACACACGAACACAGTGGTAGAGAGCACACACACACACACGAACACAGTGGTAGAGAGAGCACACACACACGAACACAGTGGTAGAGAGAGCACACACACATGAACACAGTGGTAGAGAGAGCACACACACACGAACACAGTGGTAGAGAGAGCACACACACACACACGAACACAGTGGTAGAGAGCACACACACACACACGAACACAGTGGTAGAGAGAGCACACACACACACACGAACACAGTGGTAGAGAGCACACACACACACACACACGAACACAGTGGTAGAGAGCACACACACACACACGAACACAGTGGTAGAGAGCACACACACACACACGAACACAGTGGTAGAGAGCACACACACACGAACACAGTGGTAGAGAGCACACACACACACACGAACACAGTGGTAGAGAGAGCACGCACACACGAACACGGTGGTAGAGAGAGCACACACACGAACACAGTGGTAGAGAGAGAGCACGCACACACGAACACAGTGGTAGAGAGAGCACGCACACACGAACACGGTGGTAGAGAGAGCACACACACGAGCACAGTGGTAGAGAGCACACACACACGAACACAGTGGTAGAGAGCACACACACACACACGAACACGGTGGTAGAGAGAGCACACACACGAACACAGTGGTAGAGAGAGCACACACACGAATACATTGGTAGAGAGAGCACACACACGAACACAGTGGTAGAGCACACACACGAACACAGTGGTAGAGCACACACACGAACACAGTGGTAGAGCACACACACGAACACAGTGGTAGAGAGAGCACACACACGAACACAGTGGTAGAGCACACACACGAACACAGTGGTAGAGAGAGAGCACACACACGAACACAGTGGTAGAGAGAGAGCACACACACGAACACAGTGGTAGAGAGAGAGCACACACACGAACACAGTGGTAGAGAGAGTACACACACACGAACACAGTGGTAGAGAGAGCACACACACACGAACACAGTGGTAGAGAGCACACACACACAGGAACACAGTGGTACAGAGAGAGCACACACACGAACACGGTGGTAGAGAGAGCACACACACGAACACAGTGGTAGAGAGAGCACACACACACACACGAACACAGTGGTAGAGAGCACACACACACACACGAACACAGTGGTAGAGAGCACACACACACGAACACAGTGGTAGAGAGAGAGCACGCACACACGAACACGGTGGTAGAGAGAGAGCACACACACGAACACAGTGGTAGAGAGCACACACACACGAACACAGTGGTAGAGAGAGCACACACACGAACACGGTGGTAGAGAGAGCACACACACGAGCACAGTGGTAGAGAGCACACACACACGAACACAGTGGTAGAGAGCACACACACACACACGAACACGGTGGTAGAGAGAGCACACACACGAACACAGTGGTAGAGAGAGCACACACACGAACACATTGGTAGAGAGAGCACACACACGAACACAGTGGTAGAGCACACACACGAACACAGTGGTAGAGCACACACACGAACACAGTGGTAGAGAGAGCACACACACGAACACAGTGGTAGAGCACACACACGAACACAGTGGTAGAGAGAGAGCACACACACGAACACAGTGGTAGAGAGAGAGCACACACACGAACACAGTGGTAGAGAGAGAGCACACACACGAACACAGTGGTAGAGAGAGTACACACACACGAACACAGTGGTAGAGAGAGCACACACACACGAACACAGTGGTAGAGAGAGCACACACACACGAACACAGTGGTAGAGAGCACACACACACAGGAACACAGTGGTAGAGAGAGCACACACACGAACACAGTGGTAGAGAGAGAGCACACACACGAACACGGTGGTAGAGAGAGCACACACACGAACACAGTGGTAGAGAGAGCACACACACGAACACAGTGGTAGAGCACACACACGAACACAGTGGTAGAGAGAGCACACACACGAACACAGTGGTAGAGAGAGCACACGAACACAGTGGTAGAGCACACACACGAACACAGTGGTAGAGACCTAGACAGACTACACACTCGACACAAAAAGTTAGTGAGCAACAAGACAAGCCTGCAGGCTCCTACATACACCAGCAGCAGAGAGGCACCGTAGTGTAGTGGAGATAAACCATGACAAACAAAGCATGACCGTGGACCTTGCCGGTGTTGTGCACGAGGTGGGAACGTGTCGCTCTCATCACTACAAGTACTTCAACACGAAACTGTGTACAAACTCCCTAACCAAAAGAGTTTTCACAAACGATGCCCAGATTTTCATATCAGAGGAACAAATTGAATAAAATTAGAAGAACGCCATTATGAATGCAGTAACGCCCATAAAAATCCACGAGGATTTTTTTTTAAGCTAGAGAGAAAATGAATGGCAGGATATATTTAAACTGTACCGTCAACTGTCAGATGCTAAACAGGACCCAGATAATCAGGAAACGGGAAAGAGGCTAGGCTAAGAGCCTCCTCCTAGGCTGGGCTAAGAGCCTCCTCCTACGCTAGGCTAAGAGCCTCCTCCTAGGCTAGGCTAAGAGCCTCCTCCTAGGCTAGGCTAAGAGCCTCCTCCTAGGCTAGGCTACAAACAGGCTAAACGGGAAACTATCAAAAGCCTATTCACTTCTTACTTAACATACAATACAATTTAAAAAAAATACGTCCTACTTAACAACAGTAACTGGCAAAGTATGGAGATGGATTATCAACTTGCTGAGGAACAGGAGGCAGAGTGTAATAACACAGTAAACTCCTGATCATCTACTGGGAAAAGTTCCCCCCCCCCCCGGTACCGTACTTGCTCCGGTACTTCTTCTCATCCTAATATCATACAAACTACAAGGATACAAACTACAGTACTGTATCATCAGTTGCAGATGACACACGGATCTTCATGCCAGTAGACAATATAGAGGACACGACAAACCTCCAGCAGGATGTA
Source organism: Procambarus clarkii (assembly GCF_040958095.1). Taxonomy (NCBI): domain Eukaryota; kingdom Metazoa; phylum Arthropoda; class Malacostraca; order Decapoda; family Cambaridae; genus Procambarus; species Procambarus clarkii. The sequence goes on along the minus strand of NC_091212.1, from coordinate 20,251,543 downwards.
AATCGGGTCTTTCAATGGACCAAAGATAATATGATGTTTAATGAAAATAAGTTCCAGCTCCTGCGCTATGGAACAAATGAAAATTTGTAAAACGGGATCAAATTACACCATAGAAGGAAAAAGTCATATAAAGGATCTGAGTAATTCTGTAAAGGTAAAGTCTTCCCACAGGACACCATATAACACAGAAATAACACCACATGAGACCAGAAGGCATGGAGGGTAAAGCGACTGTCTCGCTTCATGCAGGTCGGCGTTCAATCCCCGACAGTCCAAGTGGTTGGGCACCATTTCCCCCGTCTCATCCTGACCTTCCCTGTGCTATATTAGTAACGGATTTGAGCTTTCCCTTGATAATTCCCTCTTCTTCCCTTACCTCTCAATAGTCTACAAGTTACACACTAAACTTGAATTTTGTCCAAAATATTGCCAGCATTCTTGTCCAAGATAAGCGTCAGTGCTCAGTCACGGTCTCGTGGAACCAACAGCCAGAAACTTCGTTAAAATATATAATAAATCAGCCAAAAACAAACAACACAAGAACGCACAAAATACATTAGAAAATTAGAATAGAAATTCGTAAGGAATGAAAGAAAAGTACAAATATCACCGACGGTGGGTAATTAGCCTCTGGAAACCTCTAGTTACACCGTCAAGGATTACGGTCAAACATTGCCATAGAGAAAATAAAAGGACCAATAATATCAAAGGAATTTATTGCAATGATGGATTAATTAGGTAGTGACCACCCGCAGTATATGACGTCACGTCCTGCTTGGTGTCCCATGACTGGTCCCTACCCCCCCCCCCACCGTGCCTCATACCCTCAGCTCTGCATACCTGGGCACTTGGACCCCCCCCCCCACACACCCCCACTCAGGGCACGGCCATCCTCACTTCAAACCTTTCCACAAATATCCACTCAACACGTGCGCTCCCCTCCCACCCCCCTTCCAACCCAAATGTCGAGTACACAATGTGTCAACTTTGTGAAAGAGAAAACATGCACTCTCTTGAACATTATATTGTAGAATGTCCCATACTGACTGACTTTCGCCCTCCTGGGCTAAGGTATGCTGAACTCTGTAATTACTATATGAGTACTGGAACACTTGATGATATATTGGACTTGTATCCAAGATTGACCATGTAATATATCACTTATTCAATGTTATATTCAATATATCATTTATTCAATGTTATATGATGTAACTATATAACCTGAGCTTGTAAAAGCACCTTCATCACCTTCAGTGATTAAGTGCTTAATTGCACACTAGTTTCTTTATCAGCTATCTCACCCTGTCAGGGTAAATGAGACAGATGTATGTGAATGCATGTGTGTGTATATGTATGTATATGTATGGGTATAAAGTATATATGGAAGCTGATCAGAATTACATTTCACCTTTGTGAATGTACATTAATGACACTATGTAAAAGACACATCAAACACTTTATGTAGGGCATACGTAAATCTGTGTATCTATGTATTTACGTATGTAGGTTAGCTTAGCATTTTAAAAGCACCGAATCACCTTCTGTGGTTGAGTGTTCAATAAACCCCTGAACTCTATGTTTAACATTTCTCTAACCCTGTCCATGGAGGACAGAAGAAAATGTATATATGCTGGTTAGCATTGTAAATGTGTGGCCACGTCTGTGGTAGAAAATAATAATAAAAAAAAAAAATCACTCGCAGATGCCACCACCAGTTACAGGAAGGGAACCTACCTTGTGGAGGTTCCGGGGATCAATTTCCCTGAAGCTCGGTCTCCAATCCCCGGCTGGGAATGGAAATTTGTTGGCGCCGAGGAGCCGGGAGAGGAGTGGTGGGGCTCTGACATCCCTTATCTTTTGGCTAAAACCTAAGAGGAGCAACTATGTCTTCCTCCATAAGAGGCGAGGCGTGGTCGTCATACATCATCCGCCACTCCTGGACATGTGATGATTGAGGACAAGCCACCCAAGAGGTGGCACGGGCATGAATACCCCGTAACTTCTTACACATTACATCGGAATTTGGCCGTTTGCCCGAAAATGGACGTAATTTGAAAAATAAAATAAATTTTTTATTTTTTTTTCCAAAAAAGCAAGTTAAGGGTCTTCTGGTAGGTTAGGAGGGCAGGAAGTTCTCCTAAGGTTGGAGCCGGTGGCTGAGCGGACAGAACACTGGACGCGTGATCCTGTGGTCCCGGGTTCGATCCCGGGCACCGGCGAGAAACGATGGGCAGAGTTTCTTTCACCCTGATGCCCCTGTTACCTAGCAGTAAATAGGTACCTGGGAGTTAGTCAGCTGTCACAGGCTGCTTCCTGGGGGTGGAGGCCTGGTCGAGGACCGAGCCGTGGGGACACCAAAGCCCCGAAATCATCTCAAGAAGAAGAAGATCTCAAGATCAAGAAGGTTTCAAAACGTCATGAAACCGTTAATTGAAAGTTTCCTTTCCTAACCTAACCGAGTAATCCAGAAGACTCAAACAGAAAACGGGCCAATACGCCACTTTCGTGAGCCGATTTCATTTCAAATTACGTCCAATTTTGGCCATAGCGCGGATACGAGCGGAAAGCGACGTTGTTTTAAGAGTAAGGCTACGAGAGGAGGGGGGGGGTGGCGAGGTACGGGGAGGGGGGGTAGTCGCCCCCCCCCCTCATGTATCACCCCCAGCAACCACCCCCCCATGCTAACCTTCCCCCCCCCCCACTCCATCACATCACTTGGGCATGCCCAGCAGTGCGCCCCCCTCCCCCCCTCCTCAAGGCCATGGTGCCCAACTGCTCCTGTAACACCTGCCCACGTGACGACTCTACTGCTGATTGACTCATTCACTCAATAAATTCTCTCCTAGTTGTATTTGCGGGAGATGATCAATGGCACTTGGGTCCTGCCTCTCACCCCTTAACAGACCGGTGTATAGGCTGCCGAGACTATTGGGCTCTGTCATGACAGTTTCAAGCTGTGTGGTAGCCTCCTCCACTTGACTTAGTGTACTCCAAACCTTGCCTATCCCGACACAATGTCTCTGGCTCAGTTGGTACTTAACATTCACCTGTGCTCCCGTGTTCGTGTACTCTCCCTGCTAAACATTGTCCTTGTCTACCCTCACTATTCATACCAGTATTATGTAATCCTGTCTGTCTTTTCCCTGTCTCTCCTGTCGTCCAGTGATGTCGGGTTGAACATCTGTAGTGTTTCCTCATAATTCATACCTCTCAGCTCGGAGACTAGTCAGGTGGCATACCTCTCAGCTTTCTCCTGCTGCATTTTGTGTTTAAAGAGAGACGCACTCCACTGCCGAATATTCCAGAATTGGTTTGTCACTCATTATGCAAAGTCCTGAATGACTGACAGTTCTTATATTAATGTAAGGAATGGCTATCTTTCAAACCAGTCCATATATTAGTCAACGTTCTGTATGCAGTGTTTGATGTGGGCTTTTAGTGACAGGTTCAGCATAACATCAACTCCCAAGTCTTCCTCGGCCCTATTTCACGAGGATTTCCTCTCCCACGTGATACCATGTGTCTGCCATCCTGCTCCCCGTTCCCAGCATCGTCAGTTTGCACTTGCTCGAGTTGAACTCTCTAGTACTCACTTGAGAGAACGTCCTTTAATTTTGTTAAGGTCCTTCCTGCAGTTTATTGCAGGGAATATTCCGGAGGAAGAATCTATCCTTCTGGTACGGGATGGACAAAAAATTAACAATAATTTGATAGGTTCTTGACATAGATTAAGAATGTGATGGAGCCCAGTAGTGAGCCTTGTGGGACGCCTGTGCCTGGTCAAAGACAAAGGCAGTGGACTTATATACTGTGACTCGCAGAGTGCACTCCTGGCATTGAACGCACATAGTAGTGACACCCAGAAAATAGTCAGTGATATTCGAAGGATTGTTTTAGCTGCTAAAGAAAACAGATTGGAAATTAAATTTCTATGGATACCATCACATGTTGGCATCTCAAGGTATGACACTGTTGATATGCTTGTAAAGACAGCCTGTAGAAAACCAGTGGTAGAAATTGATATGGGTGTTTCATTGGCAGTGACAAAGAGAATACTTAAATATCTAATGAAGATCTCACCGACCTAACAAATTACAAAGACCTGAAAGTTGTAGCATTAAATATTATGATAGATATCGTGAGGAGACATTCACATATGGGACTATTAGAACAAGAACCCGGCAATGTGATGTTATAGTGGCCAGAATACGCCTGGGATATAGACGTATCTGGCAGCTTTCTCAAAACCCAAATGTCGAGTACACAATTATTATTATTAACATCTTTATTGACAAAATTAATTACAATTTTGCCTAATCTGAGGATTTTGATAGTCTTATTAAATTGAGGTTAATGCTAGTATTCACTGTCACGCACGACAGAGGGTCATACATAAGACAATAGGTCTAAACTGTAGGCTGAAGCACATATATATCACGGTTACAATCAATGTTTTAATGTGTGGATATGTGAAAACAACTTTCTATTGTGCACTGCCACACAAGGGCAGGGATGGGTTCATAAGTGATGCAGCTTAGAATATAAGTAGAAATTGTTCTTCATTCTTTAAAATGGACAAGCAAATTTTGGGTAAATTGTTAGGATGTCGTCCAGAACACCTGAGTCAATAAAATAGTTACACAGTTGGTGGTACAAGAGGCCAGGAGGTAATGTGTCAAATTTGTGAAAGAGAAAACATGCACTCTCTTGAACATTATATTGTAGAATGTCCCATACTGACTGACTTTCGCCCTCCTGGGCAGCCTGTCAACTGCTTGTAATTGGTCGGCAGCCTGTCAACCGCTTGTAATTGGTCGGCAGCCTGTCGACCGCTTGTAATTGGTCGGCAGCCTGTCGACCGCTTGTAATTGGTCGGCAGCCTGTCGACCGCTTGTAATTGGTCGGCAGCCTGTCGACCGCTTGTAATTGGTCGGCAGCCTGTCAACCGCTTGTAATTGGTCGGCAGCCTGTCAACCGCTGGTAACTGGTCGGCAGCCTGTCAACCGCTTGTAATTGGTCGGCAGCCTGTCGACCGCTTGTAATTGGTCGGCAGCCTGTCGACCGCTTGTAATTGGTCGGCAGCCTGTCGACCGCTTGTAATTGGTCGGCAGCCTGTCGACCGCTTGTAATTGGTCGGCAGCCTGTCAACCGCTTGTAATTGGTCGGCAGCCTGTCAACCGCTGGTAACTGGTCGGCAGCCTGTCAACCGCTGGTAACTGGTCGGCAGCCTGTCAACCGCTGGTAACTGGTCGGCAGCCTGTCAACCGCTGGTAACTGGTCAGCAGCCTGTCAACCGCTTGTAATTGGTCAGCAGCCTGTCAACCGCTGGTAACTGGTCAGCAGCCTGTCAACCGCTGGTAACTGGTCAGCAGCCTGTCAACCGCTTGTAATTGGTCAGCAGCCTGTCAACCGCTGGTAACTGGTCAGCAGCCTGTCAACCGCTGGTAACTGGTCAGCAGCCTGTCGACCGCTGGTAACTGGTCAGCAGCCTGTCGACCGCTGGTAACTGGTCAGCAGCCTGTCAACCGTTTGTAATTGGTCAGCAGCCTGTCAACCGCTGGTAACTGGTCAGCAGCCTGTCAACCGCTGGTAACTGGTCAGCAGCCTGTCAACCGCTGGTAACTGGTCAGCAGCCTGTCAACCGCTGGTAACTGGTCAGCAGCCTGTCAACCGCTGGTAACTGGTCAGCAGCCTGTCAACCGCTGGTAACTGGCCAGCAGCCTGTCAACCACTGGTAACTGGTCAGCAGCCTGTCGACCGCTGGTAACTGGCCAGCAGCCTGTCAACTGCTTGTAATTGGTGGGCAGCTTGTGAAGAGATGAGCCAACGTGTAGCAGCAAGCTTGTGTAAGGACACACTGTGTGTCGACGACTGTTAAGGAATTAGACAAAACATCCTGTTGAGAGTTTTATGGTGGGAGGGAGGGGGGGGGGAGAGACAGAGAGAGAGAGAGGGGGGGAGGAAAAAAAGAGAGGGGGGAGGAAAGAGAGAGAGGGGGGGGAAGAGAGAGAGAGAGGGGGGGGGGGGAAAGAGAGAGAGAGAGGGGGGGGAAAGAGAGAAAGAGGGGGGGAAAGAGAGAGGGGGGAAAGAGAGAGGGGGGAAAGAGAGAGAGAGGGGGGGAAAGAGAGAGAGAGAGGGGGGGAAAGAGAGAGAGAGGGGGGGAAAGAGTGAGAGAGGGCGGGAAAGAGAGAGGGGGGAAAGGGGAAAATGAAAGAGGGAAATAAAGCAAGGAGAGATAAAGAGAAGATAGAGACCGACTTTCTAATGCCCTGGTCAGATCTTGCCTAGAATACTTTTTAGTGGACAGTTTTGGATTTTAAATTACAATAAAGACCTTTTGTCCAAGAACCTGAAGTATTTGACCACAGTGAAACAGTCTGAGGTACGCGGGCAGACTTGACTACGAGGCTTGGCAGTATACTCTGGGGAAGTAGATGCAACCCCAACACTTGAGTGAGTCTACCAAGGTCTACACAGTTGTAAACATTGGAGTTTACTTGCACGACATGTCGTTGGTCAGTACAGACCTTTAGAAAAACGGCTGGATATGTATATATATTGTAAATGTTCGTGTAAATTAAACCTATTTTTTAACATGAAGCAGTTGGCATGCGTGAGATGAGGAGGTGGAAGCCATACTCGCGGCTGCTGGTGGCAGCGGGGGCGGCCGATGCACTAATACTATGGTAGACAAGCTCACCATTCCTACTGCCTTGATCCATTTCTACGGTGTTTGACACCTTGGTATAGTGCTGCTGCTGAAGCTGAAGCTTTATCCGGCCAGCGTGTAAGGCAGAGATGTCGTCTTTTACTGTGATCCTGATCTTTAACATCGTCATCTAGTCAATAGCCTCGTGTCCGTAATGTGAAGATTATCTCCACTTTAATCATTTATATTTGTCACGTATCATTCTGTTTGTCTTTCTGGTCTTACCTTAGTCCTTAAGCCCACCCATCATCTACTTAGTTGATGGGTCATGCCCTCACGGCGAGGCCCTCACGGTCATGCCCTCACGGCGAGGCCCTCACGGTCATGCCCTCACGGCGAGGCCCTCACGGCGAGGCCTCCTCTCCCTCCGCAGGGCCGGGCCACAACCAACGCCACACCTGCCATATACTAAACTATCCCCGCTGGAGACTAGACTGAGACCCCTCTCTCTCTCTTCCCCTCCCCCCCCCCCCCCTCTCTCTCTCTTTCCCCCCCCTCTCCCCCCCTTTCCCCCCCCCCTCTCCCCCCCTTTCAAGACTCGGCAGCTGTTTCACGTCTTGATGTCCGTCCTCCTCACCAATGTTAATTACGCAAGTTGTGAAGGTCACTATGGCGGGGTGGAGCCGGTGTGGGTCCTCCCTCCCTCCAGGAGCACCCCTGGCTCCTCCCTCCCTCCAGGAGTACCCCTGGCTCCTCCCTCCCTCCAGGAGTACCCCTGGCTCCTCCCTCCCTCCCTCCAGGAGTACCCCTGGCTCCTCCCTCCCTCCCTCCAGGAGTACCCCTGGCTCCTCCCTCCCTCCCTCCAGGAGTACCCCTGGCTCCTCCCTCCCTCCCTCCAGGAGTACCCCTGGCTCCTCCCTCCCTCCAGGAGTACCCCTGGCTCCTCCCTCCCTCCCTCCAGGAGCACCCCTGGCTCCTCCCTCCCTCCAGGAGTACCCCTGGCTCCTCCCTCCCTCCAGGAGTTATACCTGTCTACGGGCTCACCATAGCCCGTGCTACTTGGAACTTTGTTTCATGCAGCAAATCTTTAACAACAACAACTCTAGTTATAGACTTAACAACAACATATACTCACCCAATGATCACCCTGGCGTGCAGTGTACACACACACACACACGACTGTACACACGTCTAATTGGTGTACACGTATATTCATTTAATCTAAAGAAATCATTGGTATGCGTACACACCTGACTCAACTTGACCAATGTATACAACATACATCATCTGGTGGACAAGTTGACCGAACTATACAACATACATAAAGTATACGAGTACTGTAACTAGGGTGAGTGTGTGCAGCCAAGCCGGCCTTGGTTCACTGGGTGTGGTGGACACAACCAAGTTATTCACTCTCCTCCGGAAGGGACACCAATGACGTCACAGGGAGCAACCGCCAATCAGCTTACGTCATGGCCTGTACCAAGACATTTGACATTTATCGTAACTATTGCCAAAGCCGATTTATTCATTTCCATTTTCTCATTGTAATAAATTACTATTAGTATTTTGTTTAGATTCCATAATGCTATAATTTCAGATTTTATGAAATTAAAATATTGTGTGTAGGCCTAATATGAAGACTGCCACAGACTATTAGGCACCAGACTGCTCGATTTCATTTAACTTGAGGTGATGGCGCTAACAATCTACCCGTCTTGCCGACAGGAGACGGGGGCAGAGGAAAGGACAGGAACAAAAGGAGAGGTGATAAAAGATAAGGTTGGGAGGGGCGAGAATCTTGGCGAGGAAGAGGCTCGGGTTGTTGGGCCCACCAGTCGTGGCTCCTGGCCCACTCCTCAATATCCAGCCCAGCCTCCCAACATGAGTTATATTTGGTACCTATTTGAAAGAAACTAGATACTAGAAAGTACCTATTTGGTCAACAGTACCAATATGTAGTGATGGACCGCCAGTAAACCCTTTTTTGCACTTTTAGTCGCGAAAATATATACCTACAAAGCAAACAAATATTCGTAGGCCTAGTATAGCACATACATGTAGTATATTAGGCCTAAGGTAGCGTGTATTAGGCTGGGGATTGCTAGGAGAGGTTTGGTCAGGTCTTGTATTTATGGCGTTCTTAAAAACTTTCACATATGGCCAAATTCAATCATACAAATTCAGGGTTTTGATGGTTCATTTCTACATATTGGTACTTTCGCCCAAATAGTTATCGTAAGTACGTACTGTACTTTCATTTGATAAGGACGGGCCGTGAATATACCAAGCGCCAAGTCAATGGCTCCGTACTTACATGGTACTCCGTACTTACATGGTACAGGGAGCCGGTCGGCCGAGCGGACAGCACGCGGGACTTGTGATCCTGTGGTCCTGGGTTCGATCCCAGGCGCCGGCGAGAAACAATGGGCAGAGTTTCTTTCACCCTATGCCCCTGTTACCTAGCAGTAAATAGGTACCTGGGTGTTAGTCAGCTGTCACGAGCTGCTTCCAGGGGGTGGAGGCCTGGTCGAGGACCGGGCCGCGGGGACACTAAAAAAGCCCCGAAATCATCTCAAGATAACCTCAAGAAGATAACCTACTCTTCTAATCATTCTGGCAGGCGTAGACTACCCAATAAGGCGTCAAACCGGAAAGTACAGGACTATCAGGTACTACAAGACCAGAGAGTACTATTATTCCCAGACCTGGAGGAGCATGGAACAGTCTTCATCTAGTCCTTAGACCAGAAGAGCCTCACAAACCACTCAACTGCTGTCAGGATCGTCGGACTCTGCAACGCAACACATCACCCCACCATAGGGGAGGATAGTGTTCCATGGGGGGGGGGGGGTGTCACGGGATGCCCCCCCCCCCCAACATGGCCGCTGGTGGGGTGTTCCTCCCACACCCCAGGAAGGACTAGGGTGTGTGAGGTCGCTTGCAGGGCTTCAAGAGGGCGCAAGGACTCGTGCCCAGGCTGCCCCACGCTCCCTCTCCAGCACCGTCACACCAGGAGGGTGGTGGCCGTCACCACCATCCTCCACTCTCCCGCTACATCATCACCATCAACGGCAACACCAACGCTCACCATCAACGGCAACACCAACGCTCACCATCAACAGGAACACCAACGCTCACCATCAACAGAAACACCAACGCTCACCATCAACAGGAAGCAGCGCTGGAATACATCACCAAGGGCAGGAACATCACCAAGGGCAGGAGCACCACCAAGGGCAGGAGCACCACCAAGGGCAGGAGCATCACCAGGGGCAGGAGCACCACCAAGGGCAGGAGCATCACCAAGGGCAGGAGCATCACCAAGGGCACGAGCATCACCAAGGGCAGGAGCATCACCAGGGGCAGGAGCATCACCAGGGGCAGGAGCATCACCAGGGGCAGGAGCATCACCAGGGGCAGGAGCATCACCAAGGGCAGGAGCATCACCAGGGGCACGAGCATCACCAGGGGCACGAGCATCACCAAGGGCAGGAGCATCACCAGGGGCAGGAGCATCACCAGGGGCACGAGCATCACCAAGGGCAGGAGCATCACCAGGGGCAGGAGCACCACCAAGGGCAGGAGCATCACCAGGGGCAGGAGCACCACCAAGGGCAGGAGCATCACCAGGGGCAGGAGCATCACCAGGGGCAGGAGCATCACCAGGGGCAGGAGCATCACCAGGGGCAGGAGCATCACCAGGGGCAGGAGCATCACCAGGGGCAGGAGCACCACCAAGGGCAGGAGCACCACCAAGGGCAGGAGCACCACCAAGGGCAGGAGCATCACCAAGGGCAGGAGCACCACCAGGGGCAGGAGCACCACCAAGGGCAGGAGCACCACCAGGGGCAGGAGCACCACCAAGGGCAGGAGCACCACCAGGGGCAGGAGCACCACCAGGGGCAGGAGCACCACCAGGGGCAGGAGCACCACCAAGGGCAGGAGCACCACCAGGGGCAGGAGCACCACCAAGGGCAGGAGCACCACCAAGGGCAGGAGCACTACCAGGGGCAGGAGCATCACCAGGGGCAGGAGCACCACCAAGGGCAGGAGCACCACCAAGGGCAGGAGCACCACCAGGGGCAGGAGCACCACCAAGGGCAGGAGCACCACCAAGGGCAGGAGCACCACCAAGGGCAGGAGCATCACCAGGGGCAGGAGCACCACCAAGGGCAGGAGCACCACCAGGGGCAGGAGCACCACCAGGGGCAGGAGCATCAACTAGAGGCATGAAGGGGCAGTAATTGTGGAGGCGGGTGTGGCGAGGCTTCGTGCTCTCCCCCCACACACAATGTCACAATGTTATGTCCAGCCACGCGCCTCCCCCCCCTCTTGCCCCCCACAACACCCCCCCCCCCCTCTTGCCCCCCCACAACACCCCATCATCAACCCCCACCCCCCCATCCGCCCACCTTGGGCCAGCCCATCCTCCTCCTCCTCCTGTTTACTTAGTAGTTTTTGTAACTATGTGGACAATTGTACATCTTTTAACGTAACAGACAATTACTAGAATTTGGTACTATTCACTTCAGTGAGGGTGGGGGGGGGGGTGGAAGCTGAAACCAAATTTAAATATTGCTAGGCCTAGTCCGGCACAAAGTCCGGACCGACTAAACAAAGCCAAAGCAGCATTAGAAAAACTGAGAAGATTCCGAAGCCTCAGTACTAACATTCAGATCCACCTATATAAGGCTCTAGTTCGGCCGCATCTAGAGTATCCTCCAGTACCACAACACACCATAAAGAAAACTAACATGCAGAAACTGCAAGCAGTACAAAATAAGGCGCTAAGGAGAGCAGCAAAACACCGTCCACCATATGATCAGACAATCCAGGAGCTCCACGAACTCCTGAACATACAGCCACTAAACATCAGACTGCAGCACCAAGCCATCAGGGTGTGGAACACCATCGAAATGTTAGAGGACCCAATGTTTGAAACATTGCTCCAAGATGAGACGCCCCGCTCCCACAGCTGGTGGCCCAAGAGCCTCGATTCTCTGGACGAAAACCCCGCCCCATAGTATATAATCCCCAGATGAGTTATATATGTATATATATGAACAGTTCATATATGTATGTATGAACAACTCGATAAATAATATGTATGACAACTCGATAAATAATTATAATAAAATAAAGAGCCTTAAACAGAATAACATGTGTGGAAGCATCGGAGTGTGTATATATGAATGCTACACAGTATTCATCTATGGACATCCATATATGGTGAAACACATGTGAAGAACCTCTCACACACTCACAGCTCCCTGACAAGAGGGAGCCAGCTTAGCTTAGCTGCCAACACCCCACACATCGTGTCAGCAAGGCGGACAGCCCGCCTGCTTTCATACCTCTCACTGTATTTCCCACTTCTATACTTCCCTTCACCTATGCCTCTCCCTCCCCCCCCCTCAAAAAAAGGAGGGAGGGAGGAGCCAGGGAAGTGATGGGAGGGAGGAGGAGGGAGGGAAGGGGAAGACAGAACAGAGAGCGGAGGAGAGACTGGAGTAAGAGGAAGACAATGGGAGGACTGAAGGAGTACTTGGGTAAAGAAGAGAAAGTTGAAGGAAAAGGGGAGGGGAAAATTAGCAGAGAGGAGGGAGGAGGATGAATGAAGGAGGATAAAGAGAGGAAACTTGATAAGAGAATGGTATGAGGAAGAGGAGAGGTAAAGGAAGAGGCAGCTGCCACCGTCCTGGCTACCAAGACATCTTTATACTGGTACTAAGTGTGGCAGGAACCACCGCTCAATGTAGCTCACTTGAGAGTAGTAACCTGAACACGTGTGTGTGTGGGGGGGGGGGAGGGGGGGTAGTGAGGTAAGTCACCTGCCTTACCCTCAACACCCCCCCCCCCCACCACAATTATGGGTTTCAAGAACAAGGCGCCGGGCAACAGCAAAATAAATAAGATGGTATTATCCAACCTACCAGTGATTGTACTCCATCAATACACATGTATCTTAAATGAAGCTCTTGCATCTGGACTATTCCCCACATACTTCAAGAATGCCACAATAAGATTAATCCCCAAGCCAGGTAAACCCCCAACCCAAACTGAAAACTACAGGCCAATTTCCCTCCTCGAAGTACCAGGTAAAATATTCGAAAAAATTATCAGAGACTTGTGAAGTACATGGAAGAGGAAGGGAAGTATAACACCAGGCAGCAAGGGTATAGACACCGCAGAGGGGCCCATACAGCTATAGCCCTGATCTACCAGCATATAGCCAACGCAGTGTCGAAAAAAGATCAGTGTAATATAGTACTTAGGGACGTCTCGAAAGCCTTTGACAAAGTGTGGCACACAGACCTAAAATATAAGATATCTGAACTAGGGCTTCCTGAGAGATTTACTGCTACTCTCTGCAGCTTTATAGACAATAGAACTGCTAGGCTTAATATCGGCAGCTACTTGGGTGACGTAATAGAACTGAAAAGTGGAGTACCACAAGGAAGCTGCCTCTCCCCCACTCTATTCAACATATATACAGCTGACCAACCCCAACATGGAGAATACATCACATACGCTGACGATGTCACCCAAATAATATGCCAACCGGGACCATCAAAGCCGCTACTAGCCGACAAGACCAAGGCGGCAATTGAACTCATAAACAACTTTGAGAAGCAATGGAAAATTAGCACCAACAAACAAAAGTTTCAGATAATACACATTGCGAAAAGAAACCCGGACCCCATCATCCTTGACAACCATCCGATCCAATATGCGGAGGTAGGCAGAATACTGGGACTTATGATAAATAGAACAGGGATACAAATTCATGTAAGGGACCGACTAAACAAAGCCAAAGCAGCCTTAGGAAAATTGAGGAGATTCCGAAGCCTCAGTACTAACATTCAGATCCACCTATGTAAGGCTCTAGTTCGGCCGCATCTAGAGTATCCTCCAGTACCACTACACACCATAAAGAAAACTAACATGCAGAAACTGCAAGCAGTACAAAATAAGGCGCTAAGGAGAGCAGCAAAACACCGTCCACCATATGATCAGACAATCCAGGAGCTCCATGAACTCCTGAACATACAGCCACTAAACATCAGACTGCAGCACCAAGCCATCAGGGTGTGGAACACCATCGAAATGTTAGAGGACCCAATGTTTGAAAGATTACTCCAAGATGAGACGCCCCGCTCCCACAGCTGGTGGCCCAAGAGCCTCGATTCTCTGGATGAAAACCCCGCCCCACAGTATATAATCCCCAGCTGAGATATATATGTGTATATATGAACAGTTCATATATGTGTATATATGAACAGTTCATGTGTATATATGAACAACTCGATAAATAATATTGAAATAAAGAGCCTTAAACAGAATAACATGTGTGGAAGCATCGGAGTGTGTATATATGAATGCTACACAGTATTCATCTATGGACATTCATATATGGTGAAACACATGTGAAGAACCTCTCGCACACTCACAGCTCCCTGACAAGAGGGAGCCAGCTTAGCTTAGCTGCCAACACCCACACATCGTGTCAGCAAGGCGGACAGCCCGCCTGCTTTCATACCTCTCACTGTATTTCCCACTTCTATACTTCCCTTCACCTATGCCTCTCCTTCCTCTTTACTCCCCCCCAAAAAAAAACATTCAACACCCCCCCCCCCCCACCACCACCCCCGTTACCTTGCCTCTACCTCAGGGTTGCCAGATTGGGCTACAAGTAGCGAATTGGGCTACTTTTGAAAGCTCCGCGCTCCAAAATTTTTAATTTCGCTACTTGCAACTTTTTCGGCTACTTTAAAAGCAAGTTGGGCTAGTAATGTTAAACTGAATGATGATTATTTATACTTTTGTAATGTAATGTGTACAAATCACAGCCGCGTCAAACAGCCTGATTGACTAGACCACTTACCACAGGAGGCCTGGTCAGAGACGGGCCCTCTGGGGACGTTGATCCTAGGAACCTTTGAAAGAAAAAGCAACCGCAAGGCAAAGTAATCCTCCCCAGGGGCCATAGATTTCCCAACCTTAATTGTCGTTAATACTTCATCTGGTTCCACAGATCTTCATTAAAAAGAGAGAACGTTAGCTAGAAATGTACAGATTGATAAATGATTGTAAACATCCTTTACAGTTAATACCTTTGTCAGGAAGACGATGGTTGGCAAGGAGCGGTAGTGTAAAGTGGCTGTTAGATCAGTGGGACTCTAACAACTCATTACCAAATCGCTTCTTGCTCTTGTGATAAATATGTTTCAAGACAACTTTTTCAATGTACTCTGATCTCCCAATTAGCTATATTTCACATTTCTCTGACCAATCCTAAATCTTTTTGAAAGTATGAATTGACTTAATCAAAAAGACGAAGCAGATCACAGCAGAGCAGCAGATTTAACAGTCTCCGTGGTGTAGTGGTAAGACACTCGCCTGGCGTTCCGCGAGCGCTATGTCATGGGTTCGTATCCTGGCCGGGGAGGATTTACTGGGCGCAATTCCTTAACTGTAGTCTCTGTTTAACGCAACAGTAAAATGTGTACTTGGATGAAAAAACGATTCTTCACGGCAGGGGATCGTATTCCAGGGACCTGCCCGAAACGCTACGCGTACTAGTGGCTGTACAAGAA
This sequence comes from Procambarus clarkii, assembly GCF_040958095.1. Classification (NCBI taxonomy): domain Eukaryota; kingdom Metazoa; phylum Arthropoda; class Malacostraca; order Decapoda; family Cambaridae; genus Procambarus; species Procambarus clarkii. Next base: position 20,236,294 of record NC_091212.1, on the reverse strand, counting down.
TGTAACAACTCTTGTATATATCTCAAAAATCAGTGTAGCCATCACGCTGTCATAGAAAACTTCACTCTTGGAATGCTCTTAAGAATCGTGCATTCTCATCATGCAAAGCTTCATTTTAATTTGGACTACAATTATATATGTCTGCCTCTGGAGAAAGTGGACTTTGGTTACGAATTTTCAACACTTCAGGCAACTAACAGACAAAACAATTTTATAACCCAGGAAAAGTTTCAAAATATTCAAGAAAGATGCCATAATATTTAAGTAAAAGCTTGCAGAGCTTCTTTCTCATATTCCAAGAAACGTTGAAACTTTCGAAATTGTCTAGTGTACTCTATATATTAAAATATATTACATTGAAACCTGTATAAGTCACTAAACAAAAAATTGGGCTACTCTTATTGCAAATGCGCTACTTTTAGACCAGCAGCTCGCTACTTTCAGCAATTTGGATCTGGCAACCGTGCTCTACTTTTTTTTTTTTTTTTGGGAGTAAAGAGGAAGGAGAGGCATAGGTGAAGGGAAGTATAGAAGTGGGAAATACAGTGAGAGGTATGAAAGCAGGCGGGCTGTCCGCCTTGCTGACACGATGTGTGGGTGTTGGCAGCTAAGCTAAGCTGGCTCCCTCTTGTCAGGGAGCTGTGAGTGTGAGAGAGGTTCTTCACATGTGTTTCACCATATATGGATGTCCATAGATGAATACTGTGTAGCATTCATATATACACACTCCGATGCTTCCACACATGTTATTCTGTTTAAGGCTCTTTATTTTATTATTATTATTATTTATCGAGTTGTCATACATATTTATCGAGTTGTTCATACATACACATATATGAACTGTTCATATATATACATATATAACTCATCTGGGGATTATATACTGTGGGGCGGGGTTTTCATCCAGAGAATCGAGGCTCTTGGGCCACCAGCTGTGGGAGCGGGGCGTCTCATCTTGGGCCACCAGCTGTGGGAGTGGGGCGTCTCATCTTGGGCCACCAGCTGTGGGAGCGGGGCGTCTCATCTTGGGTCACCAGCTGTGGGAGTGGGGCGTCTCATCTTGGGCCACCAGCTGTGGGAGCGGGGCGTCTCATCTTGGAGCAATCTTTCAAACATTGGGTCCTCTAACATTTCGATGGTGTTCCACACCCTGATGGCTTGGTGCTGCAGTCTGATGTTTAGTGGCTGTATGTTCAGGAGTTCGTGGAGCTCCTGGATTGTCTGATCATATGGTAGACGGTGTTTTGCTGCTCTCCTTAGCGCCTTATTTTGTACTGCTTGCAGTTTCTGCATGTTAGTTTTCTTTATGGTGTGTAGTGGTACTGGGGGATACTCTAGATGCGGCCTTATATAGGTGGATATGAATGTTAGTACTGAGGCTTCGGAATCTTCTCAGTTTTCCTAATGCTGCTTTGGCTTTGTTTAGTCGGTCCCTTACATGAATTTGTATCCCTGTTCTATTTATCATAAGTCCCAGTATTCTGCCTACCTCCGCATATTGGATCGGATGGTTGTCAAGGATGATGGGGTCCGGATTTCTTCTCGCAATGTGTATTATCTGAAACTTTTGTTTGTTGGTGCTAATTTTCCATTGCACCTCAAAGTTGTTTATGAGTTCAATTGGCGGTTGGTTCTTGTCGGCTAGTAGCGGCTTTGATGGGCCCGGTTGGCCTATTATTTGGGTGACATCGTCAGCGTATGTGATGTATTCTCCATGTTGGGGTTGGTCAGCTGTATGTATGTTGAATAGAGTGGGGGAGAGGCAGCTTCCTTGTGGTACTCCACTTTTCAGTTCTATTACGTCACCCAAGTAGCTGTCGATATTAAGCCTAGCAGTTATATTGTCTATAAAGCTGCAGAGAGTAGCAGTAAATCTCTCAGGAAGCCCTAGTTCAGATATCTTATATTTTAGGCCTGTGTGCCACACTTTGTCGAAGGCTTTCGAGACGTCCCTAAGCACATTGGTCCCGACCAATGTAACTAAGTCCTCTCCCCCCCCCAGTCCTCTCTCTCCCCCCCCCCGTCCTCTCTCTCTCCCCCCCCCCGTCCTCTCTCTCCCCCCCCAGTCCTCTCTCTCCCCCCCCAGTCCTCTCTCTCCCCCCCCAGTCCTCTCTCTCCCCCCCCAGTCCTCTCTCTCCCCCCCCCAGTCCTCTCTCCCCCCCCCAGTCCTCTCTCCCCCCCAGTGTGCCAGTGTCCCCCCTCGGCACACTGGCAGGTGGCCGAGGGGGGACACTGGCAGGTGGCCGAGGGGGGACACTGGCAGGTGGCCGAGGGGGGACACTGGCAGGTGGCCGAGGGGGGACACTGGCAGGTGGCCGAGGGGGGACACTGGCAGGTGGCCGAGGGGGGACACTGGCAGGTGGCCGAGGGGGGACACTGGCAGGTGGCCGAGGGGGGACACTGGCAGGTGGCCGAGGGGGGACACTGGCAGGTGGCCGAGGGGGGACACTGGCAGGTGGCCGAGGGGGGACACTGGCAGGTGGCCGAGGGGGGACACTGGCAGGTGGCCGAGGGGGGACACTGGCAGGTGGCCGAGGGGGGACACTGGCAGGTGGCCGAGGGGGGACACTGGCAGGTGGCCGAGGGGGGACACTGGCAGGTGGCCGAGGGGGGACACTGGCAGGTGGCCGAGGGGGGACACTGGCAGGTGGCCGAGGGGGGACACTGGCAGGTGGCCGAGGGGGGACACTGGCAGGTGGCCGAGGGGGGACACTGGCAGGTGGCCGAGGGGGGACACTGGCAGGTGGCCGAGGGGGGACACTGGCAGGTGGCCGAGGGGGACACTGGCAGGTGGCCGAGGGGGACACTGGCAGGTGGCCGAGGGGGACACTGGCAGGTGGCCGAGGGGGACACTGGCAGGTGGCCGAGGGGGACACTGGCAGGTGGCCGAGGGGGACACTGGCAGGTGGCCGAGGGGGACACTGGCAGGTGGCCGAGGGGGACACTGGCAGGTGGCCGAGGGGGACACTGGCAGGTGGCCGAGGGGGACACTGGCAGGTGGCCGAGGGGCGAGGAGGAAGACTGCCCTTCACTCCTTCCTTCAAGTTGCAGATGTAACTCCAAGTGACTGACGTTGTCACGACTCACTGTGCGGGAGACGAAGGCTTTAGGACGTAAGCCTCACTTAACATGAACCTTGGAGCACCAGGCTGGTGTACTACAGTAGTCATAATGACTCCTTCTGAGTACTCTAGTGTTTCTGTTCACACCCCTCATGCCAGCGCCTCACTCTTGCCGGAGGCGCGCACGCTCCTCACTCCTCACACCCAACACACACACACACACCCAACACATACACACACACACACCCAACACATACACACACACACACACACACACACACACACACACACACACACACACCCAACACATACACACACACCCAACACATACACACACACACACACCCAACACACACACACACACACACACACACCCAACACACACACACACACACACACACACACACACCCAACACACACACACACCCAACACACACACACACACCCAACACACACACACACACCCAACACACACACACACACCCAACACACACACACACACACAACACACACACACACACAAGGAACCGCATGGAGGCGAGGATACGTGGAGAGCCAAACTATTGGAGGTGGTGACAAGCAACTTTTTAACGCAGCATGTCGGAGAACCCACAAGGATGAGAGGCAATGACGAACCAGCGAGACTCGACCTAGTCTTCACTCTGAACGACTCCGACATAAGAGAAATCGGTTTTGAGGACCCAGTAGGAATGAGCGACCACAGTGTACTGGTGTTTGAGTACTTGATTGAAGAAGGGTTATTGAACTCGAGGAGGGATACCGAAACCAAAAGGTTAGCATACCGAAAGGGAAACTATGAGGGGATAAGAAAATTCCTAACAGATATAGCATGGGAAACAGAGCTCAGGGGAAAGACGGCCCAAGATATGATGGATTACATCACGCAGAAGTGCAAGGACGCAGCAAACAAGTTTGTCCCAGTCCAAAAGGAAAACAGAGAAATGAAGATGAGAAACCCATGGTTTAATCAAAGATGTAGGCTAGCTAAGCAGCAAAGTAAAAGGGCATGGAGAAACTATAGGAATAACAGGACACTGGAGAGCAGAGAAAGATACCAGAATGCCAGGAATGAATATGTCAGGATGAGAAGAGAGGCAGAAAGACAATACGAAAATGACATCGCAAGCAAGGCAAAGACTCAGCCTAAATTGTTGCATAGCCACATTAGGAGAAAAACAACAGTAAAGGAACAGGTTATGAGATTAAGGATAGGGGCGGAAGGATTCACTACAAATGACAAGGAAGTGTGTGAGGAATTGAATAAGAAATTCCAGGAGGTCTTCACCTTAGAACAAGGAGAAATTCCAGAGGTAAGTGAGGGAATAGCTAACCAGGAACCACTGGAAGAGTTTGAGATTACCAGTGGGGAAGTAAGGAAGTGTTTACTAGAGTTGGACGTGACGAAGGCTATAGGCCCAGATGGAATCTCCCCTTGGGTTCTAAAGGAAGGAGCAAGAGAACTGAGCCTACCACTCTCCATAGTGTATAACAAATCACTGGCAACAGGGGAACTGCCAGATATTTGGAAAGCAGCTAACGTAGTCCCGATATACAAGAAAGGGGATAGACAGGAGGCACTGAACTACAGGCCAGTGTCCCTAACCTGCATACCATGCAAGCTGATGGAGAAGATTGTGCGAAAAAAACTAGTGGAGCATCTGGAGCGAAGGAACTTTGTAACACAGCATCAACATGGGTTCAGGGATGGCAGGTCCTGCCTCACAGGGTTACTTGAATTCTACGACCAGGCAACAAAAATAAGGCAAGAAAGAGAAGGGTGGGCAGACTGCATATTTTTGGATTGTCAGAAAGCCTTTGATACAGTGCCACACAAGAGGCTAGTGCGAAAGTTGGAGATGCAGGCTGGAGTGAGAGGGAAGGTACTCCGGTGGATAGAGGAATACCTAAGCAACAGGAGACAACGAGTCTGTGTGAGGGGTGAGGTCTCAGATTGGCGAGACGTCACAAGTGGAGTCCCGCAGGGGTCAGTCCTTGGACCTATACTGTTTCTGGTATATGTAAATGATCTCCCAGAGGGTATAGATTCGTTCCTCTCAATGTTTGCCGACGATGCAAAAATTATGAGGAGGATTGAAACAGAGGATGATAGTAGGAGGCTACAAGATGACCTGGATAGACTGAGTGAATGGTCCAACAAATGGCTGTTGAAGTTCAACCCGAGTAAATGCAAAGTAATGAAACTAGGCAGTGGAAACAGGAGGCCAGGCACAGGATACAGAATAGGAGATGAAGTACTTAATGAAACAGACAGAGAGAAAGATCTAGGAGTTGATATCACACCAAACCTGTCTCCTGAAGCCCACATAAAGAGAATAACGTCTGCGGCATATGCGAGGCTGGCTAACATCAGAACGGCGTTCAGGAACCTGTGTAAGGAATCATTCAGAATCTTGTACACCACATATGTAAGACCAATCCTGGAGTATGCGGCCCCAGCATGGAGCCCGTACCTTGTCAAGCACAAGACGAAGCTGGAAAAAGTCCAAAGGTATGCTACTAGACTAGTCCCAGAACTAAGAGGCATGAGTTATGAGGAAAGGCTGCGGGAAATGCACCTCACGACACTGGAAGACAGAAGAGTAAGGGGGGACATGATCACAACCTACAAAATCCTCAGGGGAATCGACCGGGTAAACAAGGATGAACTTTTCAACACTGGTGGGACGCGAACAAGGGGACACAGGTGGAAGCTGAGTACCCAAATGAGCCACAGAGACGTTAGAAAGAACTTTTTCAGTGTCAGAGTAGTTAGCAAATGGAATGCATTAGGAAGTGATGTGGTGGAGGCTGACTCCATTCACAGTTTCAAATGTAGATATGATAGAGCCCAATAGGCTCAGGAATCTGTACACCAGTTGATTGACGGTTGAGAGGCGGGACCAAAGAGCCAGAGCTCAACCCCCGCAAGCACAATTAGGTGAGTACAATTAGGTGAGTACACACACACACACACACACACACACACACACCCTACACACACACACACACACACCCTACACACACACACACACCCTACACACACACACCCTACACACACACACACACCCTACACACACACACCCTACACACACACACACACCCTACACACATTCACACACACACACACACACCCACCACACACACCCAACACACACACACACCCAACACACACACACACCCAACACACCCAACACACACACACACACACCCTACCCGTCACCAGGGGAGGCTATCCTGCCCGTCACAAGGGGAGGCTATCCTGCCCGTCACCAGGGGAGGCTATCCTGCCCGTCACCAGGGGGAGGCTATCCTGCCCGTCACCAGGGGGAGGCTATCCTGCCCGTCACCAGGGGAGGCTATCCTGCCCGTCACCAGGGGGAGGCTATCCTGCCCGTCACCAGGGGGAGGCTATCCTGCCCGTCACCAGGGGGAGGCTATCCTGCCCGTCACCAGGGGGAGGCTATCCTGCCCGTCACCAGGGGAGGCTATCCTGCCCGTCACCAGGGGAGGCTATCCTGCCCGTCACCAGGGGAGGCTATCCTGCCCGTCACCAGGGGAGGCTATCCTGCCCGTCACCAGGGGAGGCTATCCTGCCCGTCACCAGGGGAGGCTATCCTGCCCGTCACCAGAGGGAGGCTATCCTGCCCGTCACCAGAGGGAGGCTATCCTGCCCGTCACCAGGGGGAGGCTATCCTGCCCGTCACCAGGGGGAGGCTATCCTGCCCGTCACCAGGGGGAGGCTATCCTGCCCGTCACCAGGGGGAGGCTATCCTGCCCGTCACCAGGGGGAGGCTATCCTGCCCGTCACCAGGGGGAGGCTATCCTGCCCGTCACCAGGGGGAGGCTATCCTGCCCGTCACCAGGGGGAGGCTATCCTGCCCGTCACCAGGGGGAGGCTATCCTGCCCGTCACCAGGGGGAGGCTATCCTGCCCGTCACCAGGGGGAGGCTATCCTGCCCGTCACCAGGGGGAGGCTATCCTGCCCGTCACCAGGGGGAGGCTATCCTGCCCGTCACCAGGGGGAGGCTATCCTGCCCGTCACCAGGGGGAAGCTATCCTGCCCGTCACCAGGGGGAGGCTATCCTGCCCGTCACCAGGGGGAGGCTATCCTGCCCGTCACCAGGGGAAGGCTATCCTGCCCGTCACCAGGGGGAGGCTATCCTGCCCGTCACCAGGGGGAGGCTATCCTGCCCGTCACCAGGGGGAGGCTATCCTGCCCGTCACCAGGGGGAGGCTATCCTGCCCGTCACCAGGGGGAGGCTATCGTGTCCGTCACCAGGGGGAGGCTATCGTGTCCGTCACCAGGGGGAGGCTATCCTGCCCGTCACCAGGGGGAGGCTATCCTGCCCGTCACCAGGGGGGAGGCTATCCTGCCCGTCACCAGGGGGAGGCTATCCTGCCCGTCACCAGGGGGAGGCTATCCTGCCCGTCACCAGGGGGAGGCTATCCTGCCCGTCACCAGGGGAGGCTATCCTGCCCGTCACCAGGGGGAGGCTATCCTGCCCGTCACCAGGGGGAGGCTATCCTGCCCGTCACCAGGGGGAGGCTATCCTGCCCGTCACCAGGGGGAGGCTATCCTGCCCGTCACCAGGGGGAGGCTATCCTGCCCGTCACCAGGGGGAGGCTATCCTGCCCGTCACCAGGGGGAGGCTATCCTGCCCGTCACCAGGGGGAGGCTATCCTGCCCGTCACCAGGGGGAGGCTATCCTGCCCGTCACCAGGGGGAGGCTATCCTGCCCGTCACCAGGGGGAGGCTATCCTGCCCGTCACCAGGGGAGGCTATCCTGCCCGTCACCAGGGGAGGCTATCCTGCCCGTCACCAGGGGAGGCTATCCTGCCCGTCACCAGGGGGAGGCTATCGTGTCCGTCAGGCCCCTTATCTCACCTGCTACCACTCTTAGACATTTATCTTATCTGATTTCTACGTCCCCCCCCCCTAGGCGCCAGCCAGGTGTACCACCACTTGTAAACTCCCCCCTCCCCCCCCCGTACACTGGAGGTACACTCCTGGCCTAGCCAAGTAATGTGAGCCCCACCCATTCCCTGACAGCCCCAGCCATCCCCTGGCAGCCCCAGCCAGTCCCTGGCAAGCCCAGCCATCCCCTGGCAGTCCCAGCCATCCCCTGGCAGCCCCAGCCATCCCCTGGCAGGCCCAGCCAGTCCCTGGCAGCTCCAGCCATCCCCTGGCAGGCCCAGCCATCCCCTGGCAGGCCCAGCCCTCCCCTGGCAGGCCCAGCCCTCCCCTGGCAGGCCCAGCCATCCCCTGGCAGGCCCAGCCATCCCCTGGCAGGCCCAGCCATCCCCTGGCAGGCCCAGCCATCCCCTGGCAGGCCCAGCCAGTCCCTGGCAGGCCCAGCCAGTCCCTGCCCAGCCATCCCCTGGCAGGCCCAGCCATCCCCTGGCAGGCCCAGCCATCCCCTGGCAGGCCCAGCCATCCCCTGGCAGGCCCAGCCATCCCCTGACAGACCCAGCCATCCCCTGACAGACCCAGCCAGTCCCTGACAGACCCAGCCAGTCCCTGGCAGGCCCAGCCAGTCCCTGACAGACCCAGCCAGTCCCTGGCAGGCCTAGCCATCTACACCGACATTCCCGTCCGCTGACGTCATGGCTGCTGGGCTGGATGCCATTAGTCTCAACAACAACTGGTCAACTATTGTAATGAGTGGAATTAACAGGCGTGTGTATGGCAGCACTCTCACAGACCTGCGCTGGTCCATCAGATACGCCACACAGACCTGCGCTGGTCCATCAGATACGCCTCACAGACCTGCGCTGGTCCATCAGATACGCCTCACAGACCTGAGCTGGTCCATCAGATACGCCTCACAGACCTGCGCTGGTCCATCAGATACGCCTCACAGACCTGCGCTGGTCCATCAGATACGCCTCACAGACCCGCGCTGGTCCATCAGATACGCCTCACAGACCTGAGCTGGTCCATCAGATCCGCCTCACAGACCTGCGCTGGTCCATCAGATACGCCTCACAGACCTGCGCTGGTCCATCAGATACGCCTCACAGACCTGCGCTGGTCCATCAGATACGCCTCACAGACCTGCGCTGGTCCATCAGATACGCCTCACAGACCTGCGCTGGTCCATCAGATACGCCTCACAGACCTGCGCTGGTCCATCAGATACGCCTCACAGACCTGCGCTGGTCCATCAGATACGCCTCACAGACCTGCGCTGGTCCATCAGATACGCCTCACAGACCTGCGCTGGTCCATCAGATACGCCTCACAGACCTGCGCTGGTCCATCAGATACGCCTCACAGACCTGCGCTGGTCCATCAGATACGCCTCACAGACCTGAGCTGGTCCATCAGATACGCCTCACAGACCTGAGCTGGTCCATCAGATACGCCTCACAGACCTGAGCTGGTCCATCAGATACGCCTCACAGACCTGAGCTGGTCCATCAGATACGCCTCACAGACCTGCGCTGGTCCATCAGATACGCCTCACAGACCTGCGCTGGTCCATCAGATACGCCTCACAGACCTGCGCTGGTCCATCAGATACGCCTCACAGACCTGCGCTGGTCCATCAGATACGCCTCACAGACCTGCGCTGGTCCATCAGATACGCCTCACAGACCTGAGCTGGTCCATCAGATACGCCTCACAGACCTGAGCTGGTCCATCAGATACGCCTCACAGACCTGAGCTGGTCCATCAGATACGCCTCACAGACCTGAGCTGGTCCATCAGATACGCCTCACAGACCTGCGCTGGTCCATCAGATACGCCTCACAGACCTGAGCTGGTCCATCAGATACGCCTCACAGACCTGAGCTGGTCCATCACATACGCCTCACAGACCTGCGCTGGTCCATCAGATACGCCTCACAGACCTGCGCTGGTCCATCAGATACGCCTCACAGACCTGCGCTGGTCCATCAGATACGCCTCACAGACCTGAGCTGGTCCATCAGATACGCCTCACAGACCTGCGCTGGTCCATCAGATACGCCTCACGCAGTCCTCGCGGCCTTTGTTTTTATTACCCCCCCCCCCCTCCAAGGGACGAGTTTATTGGGCAGCGTCACTCATCCTGTGAGTGTACACACCGCCATAGTGACAGTATTGGGCAGCGCCACTCATCCTGTGAGTGTACACACCGCCATAGTGACAGTATTGGGCAGTCACTCATCCTGTGAGTGGACACACCGCCATAGTGACAGTATTGGGCAGTCACTCATCCTGTGAGTGGACACACCGCCATAGTGACAGTATTGGGCAGCGCCACTCATCCTGTGAGTGTACACACCGCCATAGTGACAGTATTGGGCAGTCACTCATCCTGTGAGTGGACACACCGCCATAGTGACAGTATTGGGCAGTCACTCATCCTGTGAGTGGACACACCGCCATAGTGACAGTATTGGGCAGTCACTCATCCTGTGAGTGGACACACCGCCATAGTGACAGTATTGGGCAGCGTCACTCATCCTGTGAGTGGACACACCGCCATAGTGACAGTATTGGGCAGCGTCACTCATCCTGTGAGTGGACACACCGCCATAGTGACAGTATTGGGCAGTCACTCATCCTGTGAGTGGACACACCGCCATAGTGACAGTATTGGGCAGCGTCACTCATCCTGTGAGTGGACACACCGCCATAGTGACAGTATTGGGCAGTCACTCATCCTGTGAGTGGACACACCGTCATAGTGACAGTATTGGGCAGCGTCACTCATCCTGTGAGTGGACACACCGTCATAGTGACAGTATTGGGCAGCGTCACTCATCCTGTGAGTGGACACACCGCCATAGTGACAGTATTGGGCAGCGTCACTCATCCTGTGAGTGTACACACCGCCTTAGTGACAGTATTGGGCAGCGCCACTCATCCTGTGAGTGGACACACCGCCATAGTGACAGTATTGGGCAGCGTCACTCATCCTGTGAGTGGACACACCGCCATAGTGACAGTATTGGGCAGCGTCACTCATCCTGTGAGTGGACACACCGCCATAGTGACAGTATTGGGCAGTCACTCATCCTGTGAGTGGACACACCGCCATAGTGACAGTATTGGGCAGTCACTCATCCTGTGAGTGGACACACCGCCATAGTGACAGTATTGGGCAGTCACTCATCCTGTGAGTGGACACACCGCCATAGTGACAGTATTGGGCAGCGTCACTCATCCTGTGAGTGGACACACCGCCATAGTGACAGTATTGGGCAGTCACTCATCCTGTGAGTGTACACACCGCCATAGTGACAGTATTGGGCAGCGTCACTCATCCTGTAAGTGGACACATCGCCATAGTGACAGTATTGGGCAGAGTCACTCATCCTGTGAGTGGACACACCGCCATAGTGACAGTATTGGGCAGCGTCACTCATCCTGTAAGTGGACACATCGCCATAGTGACAGTATTGGGCAGCGCCACTCATCCTGTGAGTGTACACACCGCCATAGTGACAGTATTCGGCAGCGCCACTCATCCTGTGAGTGGACACACCGCCATAGTGACAGTATTGGGCAGCGTCACTCATCCTTTGAGTGGACACACCGCCATAGTGACAGTATTCGGCAGCGCCACTCATCCTGTGAGTGTACACACCGCCATAGTGACAGTATTGGGCAGCGTCACTCATCCTTTGAGTGGACACACCGCCATAGTGACAGTATTCGGCAGTCACTCATCCTGTGAGTGTACACACCGCCATAGTGACAGTATTGGGCAGCGTCACTCATCCTGTGAGTGGACACACCGCCATAGTGACAGTATTGGGCAGCGCCACTCGTCCTGTGAGTGTACACACCGCCATAGTGACAGTATTGGGCAGAGTCACTCATCCTGTGAGTGGACACACCGCCATAGTGACAGTATTGGGCAGAGTCACTCATCCTGTGAGTGGACACACCGCCATAGTGACAGTATTGGGCAGCGTCACTCATCCTGTGAGTGGACACACCGCCATAGTGACAGTATTGGGCAGCGTCACTCATCCTGTGAGTGGACACACCGCCATAGTGACAGTATTGGGCAGCGCCACTCATCCTGTGAGTGAACACACCGCCATAGCAGCATGTACAACACTCCCCAAATGGAAGAAAACCCGCTGGGTTGTTCATCCTGTCACTTGTACCCAGACACAGCTGGTACTTGCTTAACTGTCTCAAGTGAACAGCTTATCAGACAAGACGACTAACATTTATCAACCTTTAAACTTGACGTTATCTTGTGGGCGCACAATTGGAGAACCTCTTAGGAAAACAGTAGTTGTCAAATGCTCTACCTAACTCAATGTGTTGCGATTTTTATATTAACAGTTATTTTCCCAGGTGATTAATACTTCAACAGATGCTCCATCGTCTTCACACAGTAACATCTTGGTCATCCACAGCAAAGGAAGACGTCAATTAGTCTAACAAAACTAATGAAATGGCGCAAGAAACAGGATCTGAGGATGACACTGCTTAGAAAAACACGATTATCAGTAAAGGTGTAATGATGTGGGTTCTTACAGGAGCACGAGCCACTAAAGTAGCCAAGATCAATTCCTGGTGTGGAGTGGACAGGACCTGGTGGTGGTCTGTGTACACACCAGGGCCCCGGTGTCTGCCGGGCCACCTCTCACACACCAGGGCCCCGGTGTCTGCCGGACCACCTCTCACACACCAGGGCCCCGGTGTCTGCCGGACCACCTCTCACACACCAGGGCCTCGGTGTCTGCCGGGCCACCTCTCACACACCAGGGCCACTGTGTCTGCCGGGCCACCTCTCACACACCAGGGCCTCGGTGTCTGCCGGGCCACCTCTCACACACCAGGGCCTCGGTGTCTGCCGGGCCACCTCTCACACACCAGGGCCTCGGTGCCTGCCGGGCCACCTCTCACACACCAGGGCCACGGTGCCTGCCGGGCCACCTCTCACACACCAGGGCCACGGTGCCTGCCGGGCCACCTCTCACACACCAGGGCCACGGTGCCTGCCGGACCACCCCTCACACACCAGGGCCACGGTGCCTGCCGGACCACCCCTCACACACCAGGGCCCCGGTGCCTGCCGGGCCACCTCTCACACACCAGGGCCACGGTGCCTGCCGGGCCACCTCTCACACACCAGGGCCACGGTGCCTGCCGGACCACCTCTCACACACCAGGGCCACGGTGCCTGCCGGACCACCCCTCACACACCAGGGCCACGGTGCCTGCCGGACCACCTCTCACACACCAGGGCCACGGTGCCTGCCGGGCCACCTCTCACACACCAGGGCCACGGTGCCTGCCGGGCCACCTCTCACACACCAGGGCCACGGTGCCTGCCGGACCACCTCTCACACACCAGGGCCACGGTGCCTGCCGGACCACCTCTCACACACCAGGGCCACGGTGCCTGCCGGACCACCCCTCACACACCAGGGCCACGGTGCCTGCCGGACCACCTCTCACACACCAGGGCCACGGTGTCTGCTGGACCACCTCTCACACACCAGGGCCACGGTGCCTGCCGGACCACCTCTCACACACCAGGGCCACGGTGCCTGCCGGACCACCCCTCACACACCAGGGCCACGGTGCCTGCCGGACCACCTCTCACACACCAGGGCCACGGTGCCTGCCGGACCACCCCTCACACACCAGGGCCACGGTGTCTGCTAGACCACCTCTCACACACCAGGGCCTCGGTGTCTGCCGGGCCACCCCTCACACACCAGGGCCACGGTGCCTGCCGGACCACCTCTCACACACCAGGGCCACGGTGCCTGCCGGGCCACCCCTCACACACCAGGGCCACGGTGCCTGCCGGGCCACCTCTCACACACCAGGGCCTCGGTGTCTGCCGGACCACCTCTCACACACCAGGGCCACGGTGCCTGCCGGGCCACCTCTCACACACCAGGGCCACGGTGCCTGCCGGACCACCTCTCACACACCAGGGCCACGGTGCCTGCCGGACCACCCCTCACACACCAGGGCCACGGTGTCTGCTAGACCACCTCTCACACACCAGGGCCACGGTGCCTGCCGGACCACCCCTCACACACCAGGGCCTCGGTGTCTGCCGGACCACCTCTCACACACCAGGGCCACGGTGCCTGCCGGGCCACCTCTCACACACCAGGGCCTCGGTGCCTGCCGGACCACCCCTCACACACCAGGGCCACGGTGCCTGCCGGACCACCCCTCACACACCAGGGCCACGGTGCCTGCCGGACCACCTCTCACACACCAGGGCCACGGTGCCTGCCGGACCACCTCTCACACACCAGGGCCACGGTGTCTGCTGGACCACCTCTCACACACCAGGGCCACGGTGCCTGCCGGGCCACCTCTCACACACCAGGGCCACGGTGTCTGCTGGACCACCTCTCACACACCAGGGCCACGGTGCCTGCCGGACCACCTTTCACACACCAGGGCCTCGGTGCCTGCCGGACCACCCCTCACACACCAGGGCCACGGTGCCTGCCAGACCACCTCTCACACACCAGGGCCACGGTGCCTGCCGGGCCACCTCTCACACACCAGGGCCACGGTGCCTGCCGGACCACCTCTCACACACTAGGGCCACGGTGTCTGCCGGACCACCTTTCACACACCAGGGCCTGGGTGTCTGCCGGGCCACCTCTCACACACCTCAACCCTCAGTCAACCTCTGTTTCAACATCACTAACTCGGCTAACTAGAGTTAACTCACTAACTGGAGTTAGTTAATTAGAGTTAGTGAACTATCTATCCCCCCCCCCCAACAACCAATCAGGGGCACTCAAACTTGCTGTTGTCATCCTTCCCTCCAAGAAAAGTCAATCGACCAATAAGATATATTGTGAGTGGTTACGTCATTAGTGTCGTGACGCCAGCAGCCTACCAATCAGAGTGTCCTTGTCTCGCATGATTATCTTGCCTCCACAGCCACCCAACTGGCCAATACCACATGTCTGACGTCATTCTCCTGCTATAACAACCAATCAGCCAACAGCAACAAACAGCCGTGGAGCGGTGACATGAGAGGGCACACCCGGGCCTCACCACCACCTGCCAACTCCTCTCACTCAAAACAGAATAGCATAATGCAGTAAATGTATAAATAAATAAATGATCTATTGCGAGAATGCTACCGATGTAGAATAAATTAGAAGTGCAGTGAATGATTGGAAATTTTGTGGGACATAGGTAGTAAATATGAGCAAATTTAAATATGGTTAGTTTTGTTGGAGGGAGAAGACGAGATATATTCACATATAGGCACAAGAAGATATAGCCAGAAAATATACCGAGGGAAGATGTTAGTCCTTCAGTAAAGAAAGCCAAGTCTTTCACACCTTCACGTATATACAAAACAAAACGCTCCTAAATAATTTGAAAGGGTAAAGAAAAACTAAAAGTAGGTGTGGAGAGGTTCCGCAGGCACGGAGAATTGTTAATGTACTCTGTCATAACAGGATGTGGAGATGGCCGCCCAGGCTGGCTGCCCTCCCTCCCTCCCTCCCACACGCTGGACGGCCCAGGCTGCCCTCCCTCCCACACGCTGGACGGCCCAGGCTGCCCTCCCTCCCACACGCTGGACGGCCCAGGCTGCCCTCCCTCCCACACGCTGGACGGCCCAGGCTGCCCTCCCACAGATACAAGGGAACACAGCCTTGTTCCAAGATCACTTTCTGCTGATTCTGAACACAGCAATTATTGTTATACGCTCTAGGACCGCAGTCAGATATCCTATTACTTCAGTAGGATTATTATCACCAGATCATAATCAATTGGGCTTTTCTCAAGGATTACCAATTGAAAATGTCACAATATGGGTAGACGCGACAAAGCACCTACACTACTGGAGTCTTCTCGAACCTCTCAAAATGTACTCATTAGAAAGAGGGACGAGAGGGGTATTAAATAATATATACAGTACATGGAAAATACTGGATGGCCAGGTCCCAAATTTCCACATTAGAACAACAACATACTGGAGTGAAGTATATGGAATGAAATGTAGAAGAGCGCCAGTGAAGTGGTACCATAGGTACAATCACAGAACACTATCAACATCAGAGGTTCATGGTTCTTCAGTATCCTGCTAGTAAGTATAAGAAATATTGCTGGAACAAAAGTGGAAATAAAAAAAAACTGATAGTTTTCTGAACTAAGTGCCGGACCAACCGTGTTGTTGTGGATGTGTAGGCCTGCCGCCTGCTCCAAGCAACAGCCTGCTGGACCAAACTCTCAAGTCAAGCCTGGCCACGGACCTTGCTTGGGTAATAGACCAACTCCCACGACCCCATTTAGGGACAATTCAGGTATCCACGTATGTTCTCGTGCTTAAAATATGTACTAGTAATGCACAACTTTTCTTTAATTTCACGTTTTTTTAACTCCTGGTGCACAACAGGTCACTTGCCCCGTAATTCTCACTGCTCCACCACACCTTACCATGCAACTTGCCCTAGACCCCCTCCCCTCTGTCTGGAAGACTCCCCCCCCCCGAGCCAGGAAGCCCCTCCACCCTAAGCATAACCCCCTCCCCCCCCCCGCCAGAGCCAGGAAGCCCCTCCACCCTAAGCATAACCCCCCCGCCCCCCACCAGAGCCAGGAAGCCCCTCCACCTTAAGCATAACCCCCCCACCAGAGTCAGGAAGTCCCTCCATCTTAAGCATAACCCCCCCCTCCCCGCCCCCACCAGAGCCAGGAAGCCCCTCCACCTTAAGCATAACCCCCCCCCCCCCCCCCACCAGAGCCAGGAAGCCCCTCCACCCTAATCATAAACCCCCCCCCCCCCCCCCCCACCCCAGGCTATAAGCTATCGTCAGAGCGTCACAGCCCGCCATGCAGCCGTCAATAACTGCTACCTACTGGGGGAGGAAGCACTTGACGCGCCAGGCGCCATCTGGCCGCAGACGCGATAACGGACTCAAATTGTCAAAAATTTAAACCGTCAAATTTCAAGGCATTTGTACTGAGAATGCGTTTTAGAACTTTATAATTTATAATAACTTTTAATAATAAAGTTATGTAAAATATATATTTCAATTTTTGAGTTGAGCTTTTATTGCGTAAAATCTTTCAATATTTAGCAGATAATTCAAGTTTCAAGCATTCTAAGCGCAGAATGGACAAAAATCTACCTATAATTCATATTACTTTATAGTCATAAAATGTAAAACTATGCAATCTCGCAAGAGAGCGCGACAATGTTGACTGAATAAGAATGTAGGGCGACGTAGTCCCTAGGTTTACCACAGGACTCTTGCAACCAGCCCATCCTCCTAACATGAAAGTATTTATAATTATTTGCTCGAAAGTACCAATGGATTACCAGAAAGTTGGCTATGGTATTCTTCAATTTGGACAAATTGGAAACTTTAAACAACAACAACAAATACAAGGCCTGGCCAAACCTCTCCTAGCAGCTCGGCTTACTAGTAAGACACATTATCTTGGATCTAATATGGTACATATATATGCCTAGGAGTAATTAAATTTAATTAAATAGCCTAATACACGCTATCTGAGGCCTAATACGCTAAAAATGTGTGCCTAAACCTAAATATTCCTAGGACTAGGAATAATGTAAGTGGTAAGATACTCGCCTGGCGTTCTGCGAGCGCTTTGTCATGGGTTCGTATCCTAGTGGGGGAGGATTTACTGGGTGCAAATCCTTAACTGTAGCCTCTGTTTAACTCAACAGTAAAATGGGTATTTGGTTGTAAAAACGATTCTTCGTGGGGGTCGTATTCCAGGGACTTGCCCGAAACGCTATGCGTACTAGTGGCTGTACAAGCATAAGTGAATAGTACAAAATTCTAATATATAATTGCTTAGTACGTCAATATTTGTACTATGGTACACAATTACAAAAAGTACTATCTAAACACGAGGATAGGTTGACATAATAGGTATAGAGCTCTGGTACCAGCGTTTTCAGGGCAATTTTCTATGTTTAACTTGTGATGGACACTTTCCAATTTTTGATTGGGTAGGCCCTGGGTTTCCACGTTTGCCTTATCACCAAAGGTTTTTTCAATGCTTGATTGTAAGAGAACTTTTAAGAAAATTAAATATGCCAACGCTTTGAATTTAGGAAGGCCGAAAATGCAAGTGGTGACCGTGCTTTTTGAATGTAGTATTCCACTCACCTGTACAGTGTTACTGGGCGTAATTATTGTATTACATATTATGCAACATCACCATTGCAGTTACAAGCATTCTTCGCCTTCATAACCTACTATAATTAGTTTATTATGAATTCGATACCCTTCCTGCGGTGAAGGGGTTACACGCAGCGTTTAACTCTACTCTTGTTACTCCTAATGTACTCTCACCAGACCTCGTAGCCTCAACTCTCCAGCCTTTGAACTGCAGCCTAGTTAATCTATTTGTGCCTAATGGAACATGGTGCTAAAACATTTTTTGTCTCATTTAAAACAATACAATATGTACATGCAATAAAGCAAGAAGATATCCTCGCCATCACCTACACCCGACAAATCTCTACAATAGCCATCTCAATATACTCGTTATCAAAGCTTAAAATATATATCCACTATATAGAGAGCACCTGTGCTGTACCTTAAAAAATACAACAAATAACAGTTTCCAAGTACAGGTCATAACGGTTTCTAATTTAGCAAATATTGAAGGATAATGTAATTATGAGCTAAGCATGCAGGAAGTACCGCTCGTCTATGGGTCATCCAATAAGGTTAGCAGACTTCAAGATGTTACCACTGTTAGGCTTAGGCTCGGCTACAAGTACCTCTGGGAATTTGTAACATCTGTTGATGTAGATTTGACTAAAATGTAAACTCTGTCAGCAGAACTATTCGCATACTTTGCGTCATTATACTGTATAATGGAATGTGAAAAACTCGCGGAATTTAGAGATAACACCATCAATAGTGTCCAAGAAATGTGTAAGTACTTCACATTCATAATGATGTGCTGCCCGAAATCTTAGCGAAGTATCCAAAATTTGCTTACTGTAGGTAATGCATGCACATGACTGTAAAGCTGCCGCCCAGTTGGGTGGGTGTGCAGCAAGACTAGTAACTGTGTGACTCACTATAGATGTAAAGTGCCTTGTATAGTGACTTGTGAGCCTCTTGCTGATCACTTGTGACAAAAGATTATTGATGTGTGTGTTTGTGTGGGCGATTAAATATGTATGTACATATGTATACGTATATATATATATATATATATATATATATATATATATATATATATATATATATATATATATATATATATATTGTTTTCACCTTCATTGTATTATCACCTGACCTAATGCGGGTATAAAATCAACTAGTATTGTAAGATCTGTTCACTTGAGAATGAACCATGGAGGTTCGAAACGTCGTGCAAATTATACAAATAAGTGGAATACACTCTATAGTAAATCACTTCTTTTCTTCACCTTAAAAGTACGAAAATGAGTTTTGGAGAACTCCTATTTCAATTAAGCCCTGATGCTAAGAAAATAGTTAGAGGGATAGAAGCCCTAAACCAGAAAATAATAAATACAGAATATGCGGTCATATTCAATGAAACCTGTTTGAAAGAAAACCTGCTGCCAGTATACACCAATATATATATATATATATATATATATATATATATATATATATATATATATATATATATATATATATATATATATATATATATATATATATATATATATATATATATATATATATATATATATATATATATATATATATATATATATATATATATATATATATATATATATATATATATATGTCGTACCTAGTAGCCAGAACGCACTTCTCAGCCTACTATGCAAGGCCCGATTTGCCTAATAAGCCAAGTTTTCATGAATTAATATATTTTCTCTAATTTTTTTCTTATGAAATGATAAAGCTACCCATTTCATTATGTTTGATGTCAATTTTTTTTTATTTGAGTTAAAATTAACGTAGATATATGACCGAACCTAACCAACCCTACCTAACCTAACCTAACCTATCTTTATAGGTTAGGTTAGGTTAGGTAGCCGAAAACGTTAGGTTAGGTTAGGTTAGGTAGGTTAGGTAGTCGAAAACACATTAATTCATGAAAACTAGGCTTATTAGGCAAATCGGGCCTTGCATAGTAGGCTGAGAAGTGAGTTCTGGCTACTAGGTACGACATATATATATATATATATATATATATATATATATATATATATATATATATATATATATATATATATATATATATATATATATATATATGTATGTACATGTATGAGTATGTGTACATGTATATCCAACATTAATCATTTTGTAACTAGCGTCCAAAGATTGTTATTCGCTTAGCTAAATGAACTAGAGGGTTCAGTTCCTGAACCGATTATGTGCCTCTGTAATCCTTTACACCACCGCCCACGGGATGGGTATGAGGTGCATAATAAAGAAATTGAATAAGCAGTACGAATATTTAGTTAACAGATCCTTTAAACAAGCAGATGAAAAATAATTGGCGTTGCTGAATTCAGTACAACTGATGTTCATAGGGCATAGGCCTCTTACCCTAATATGGGAGTTGGGCTCGGAGGCGCTTCCATTAATTAACCCAAAAAAACGATAATTTTTTTGAGGACTGAAGCATATAACTTTGGCGATGTATAAAGAGGAGGCGATGCCTAGAGTGAGGCGAGCAGTGGTAGAGGCTGGTGGCTAGCTAAGAGTCATGCTGATAACCACAACAGATAACGGTAGGGTGTGAAGGTTGGCGTGTGAACCATCCTCCCCCACCTTCCCTACACCACCTGTTGCCCCCGTTAAATATTCTCGCTCCCGCGTGTGCCTGGGGTGTGTCGAGGGTGCCCGGGGGGGTGTCGAGGGTGCCTGGGGTGTGTCGAGGGAGCCTGGGGGGTGTCGAGGGAGCCTGGGGGGGTGTCGAGGGAGCCTGGGGGGGTGTCGAGGGAGCCTGGGGGGGTGTCGAGGGAGCCTGGGGGGTGTCGAGGGAGCCTGGGGGGGTGTCGAGGGTGCCTGGGGGGGGGTGTCGAGGGTGCCTGGGGGGGGTGTCGAGGGTGCCTGGGGGGGTGTCGAGGGAGCCTGGAGGGTGTCGAGGGTGCCTGGGGGGTGTCGAGGGTGCCTGGGGGGTGTCGAGGGTGCCTGGGGTGTGTCGAGGGTGCCTGGGGTGTGTCGAGGGTGCCTGGGGTGTGTCGAGGGTGCCTGGGGTGTGTCGAGGGTGCCTGGGGTGTGTCGAGGGTGCCTGGGGTGTGTCGAGGGTGCCTGGGGGGTGTCGAGGGAGCCTGGGGGGTGTCGAGGGAGCCTGGGGGGTGTCGAGGGAGCCTGGGGGTGTCGAGGGAGCCTGGGGGGGTGTCAAGGGAGCCTGGGGGGGTGTCGAGGGAGCCTGGGGGGTGTCGAGGGAGCCTGGGGGGGTGTCGAGGGTGCCTGGGGGGGGGTGTCGAGGGTGCCTGGGGGGGGGTGTCGAGGGTGCCTGGGGGGGGTGTCGAGGGTGCCTGGGGGGGGTGTCGAGGGTGCCTGGGGGGGTGTCGAGGGTGCCTGGGGGGTGTCGAGGGTGCCTGGGGGGTGTCGAGGGTGCCCGGGGGGTGTCGAGGGAGCCTGGGGGTGTCTAGGGAGCCTGGGGGGGTGTCTAGGGAGCCTGGGGGGTGTCGAGGGAGCCTGGGGGGTGTCGAGGGAGCCTGGGGGGTGTCGAGGGAGCCTGGGGGGTGTCGAGGGAGCCTGGGGGGTGTCGAGGGTGCCTGGGGGGTGTCGAGGGAGCCTGGGGGGTGTCGAGGGAGCCTGGGGGGGTGTCGAGGGAGCCTGGGGGGGTGTCGAGGGTGCCTGGGGGGGGGGTGTCGAGGGAGCCTGGAGGGTGTCGAGGGTGCCTGGAGGGTGTCGAGGGAGCCTGGAGGGTGTCGAGGGAGCCTGGAGGGTGTCGAGGGAGCCTGGGGGGGGTGTCGAGGGAGCCTGGGGGGGTGTCGAGGGAGCCTGGGGGGGTGTCGAGGGAGCCTGGGGGGGTGTCGAGGGTGCCTGGGGGGGTGTCGAGGGTGCCTGGGGGGGTGTCGAGGGAGCCTGGAGGGTGTCGAGGGAGCCTGGGGGGTGTCGAGGGAGCCTGGGGGGTGTCGAGGGAGCCTGGGGGGTGTCGAGGGAGCCTGGGGGGGTGTCGAGGGAGCCTGGGGGGTGTCGAGGGTGCCTGGGGGGGTGTCGAGGGTGCCTGGGGGGGTGTCGAGGGAGCCTGGGGGGGTGTCGAGGGAGCCTGCGCAGTTGTGGGTGTGGTGAGGAGGGGGGGGGACTGGGCCAGCGCTGTAAATACCTAGGTTATTACGTTTACATTCAATTTCGCAACAGGAGTAATTCACCACCATATCATGGCACGCTTAATTCACATTCCACATACCTTGTGTGTTAATATCCTTTATATCATACGTAAGGAATGGTCACACACACCCTCCAAATATTTTAACACATGTAAAGTGGAGAATGTAGTCTGAGTTTAGGTTGTAATGTTTCACATCAGTGAGTAACATCTGTTTATATCCTTGATGATCATTCTCTCAAACCAAAACAATTATTGAGAGTACGGAAAAATAAGGCTAAAAACGTAAA
Organism: Procambarus clarkii; assembly: GCF_040958095.1. Taxonomy (NCBI): domain Eukaryota; kingdom Metazoa; phylum Arthropoda; class Malacostraca; order Decapoda; family Cambaridae; genus Procambarus; species Procambarus clarkii. Next base: position 20,213,687 of record NC_091212.1, on the reverse strand, counting down.
TACTTCTTAAACTTAAATACTATGTTAAGAGCATAGTATAGCACATATGTACTATATTAGGCTTCAAAGTTTATTATACCTAGGATGGTTTGATTAGGTTTTATTAGTTACGTAAATACAAAACTTTTTCCGGTTTGCACAAATTCAATAGTACCAAATTCTACTTTCTAATTGTCCATTACGTCCATATAGAGGTAGGATGGTCTACATCGTCATTATAGGTACCATCTAAACAGGATGATGGACAGAGTTGTGAGAGATAATGTGTGTTAGTTGTGTAGTGTTCCGGCGTGTCTCGCGTAGCCTCGCCCCACAACACCGCCACTCAAATTCCAACTGACGCTTTTGCCTGCACTAATTTTTAGTGTAATTTACATCAGAACATTCTCTCTGACGTCTGACATCTATCATGCCGGTGTCGGGGGAAGATTATCCCTCCTGGAACAAATAAACGAAGAAGAGAGCCTAGCTGGAATGATCACGTTAGGGAATACCAAAATAGATCTACTTTGGTTACGTAGCACCAGAGCACAATATCATCAAGCCATAAAGAGGATTAAGAAAGAAATATAATATTGAAATCAAAGGTTGGATATAACCTTTCAAGAAAAAGTTATGAATTTTGTGAAATTAGAAAAATAAAATTCATACAAAAGTGAAACTAACGCCGTGTACAATTTCTCTAGGCCTTGTAATATGTGTAATGTATTAAAATATAAATATTCAACGTTGTATAACAGTGGTATATACCGGACAGACCAGATTTAAACATTTAGCAACAGCTGTGACACCTACATACACCCTGCCCATGATGTTTAACACCTGCACACTGCCTCTAACACCTGTAACAAGATGTACTAAACAAATGGGAGTTATAATAACTTTTAACAACCTGAAACATGGAACGCTGACACTATATGACCCGTCTTACAGACTCCCATGGTACATCGTCATCTGTAATAAACACTTCTTCACTTGCTCCCACACCAAAGAACTGACGAGTTTTTATGTCCTCATCTGATAACTATTGACAATCACTATTAAACAAAGTATTTGATTATATACTCGTTGACTTTCTACCTGATGAATTCGACACATCTGACTTAATTTGCGTACAGAACTGGTTACTCAATAACACTTCATAATTTCTTAGAGGAGGAAACTTTTCAGTATTACAACTCAAGGTAACTGTTAGGCGTTTCTGGACGTTGTTGAACAAAGTTGAACAAACCAAATTTTTCAGAGAAGTGCGAAAAAACATGTCCTGTCATCGCTAGATATTTATATATCTTATCAGATGTGCAAATTATCTGTACATGGAGTAATGTCCTCGGAAAATTTCGCCCTAAAAAAATGGGATCAAGCAAGGTATTGTTCTTAGTCCAATTTGGTTTACTATCTTGATCCATTGTTAAATGGAGTCAAGAGTCAGTAGAGCTGGCCGTCTCATAAGCAATACTATGGCCAATGTTTTCCGTCATGTTGATGATCTAGCCATACTCGCAGGGGCCACCAAACATGCTATGGAAAACTTGATATATATATATATGAGAAAGCTACTGTGCAGAATACACTAACATTGAATCCTGCCATTGTGCTGTGGTTGCTTTCAACCCGCAGGATTCTTTGTATTGAGATCACAAATTACATTACTAGGCAGAGATATTCCAGTAAAGTATACTAAAAAGCATCTAGGGTATATATAATATATACACAAAGGGACCCTTTTATAATTTTGTCTTGTGTTATTAAAGACCTGAAAGTCAAACATTTCATCATTAGTGAATTTAGCCAACTTGTTACCTGTTCGAAAGTAAAGTATTGTAATATTCGATGTCTAAGCTTGAATGGATGTGAATTATGAAACCTATAAAATGCAGACCTTGGTAACCTTAATTGTGAATGCAGGAAATATTCTAGAGGTGTCTTGGGTGTCCATCCTCGCACTCATTGTAGTCTTCAATCAGAGAACAATCAGAGAACACTGTATAAACATCAGAGGTCCGCGGTTGTTCAACGTCCTCCCAGCAAGCATAAGAAATATTGCCGGAACAACCGTGGACATTTTCAAGAGGAAACTAGATTTATTCCTCCAAGGAGTGCCGGACCAACCGGGCTGTGGTGGGTATGTGGGCCTGCGGGCCGCTCCAAGCACCAGCCTAGTGGACCAGACTCTCACAAGTCAAGCCTGGCCTCGGGCCGGGCTTGGGGAGTAGAAGAACTCCCAGAACCCCATCAACCAGGTATCAACCAGTCTCCTACCTGGTCTGAGCTTCATACACACACAGGAGGAAAGAATTCACAAACTTATGATATATTTTTGTCCAAAAGGAATCGTCCGTCCAGTTAACTCAATCAACACTTTTTCAGCAATCGCTTAGCACTGGCCACTCCTACTCCTCCAGATATATAAACTTATTTATTAGGAAATACAACTTAAGAATGATTATATATATAATATATATATATATATATATATATATATATATATATATATATATATATATATATGTCGTACCTAGTAGCCAGAACTCACTTCTCAGCCTACTATTCAAGGCCCGATTTGCCTAATAAGCCTAGTTTTCCTGAATTAATATATTTACTATAATTTTTTTCTTATGAAATGATAAAGCAACCCTTTTCACTATGTATGAGGTCAATTTTTTTTTATTGGAGTTAAAATTAACGTAGATATATGACCGAACCTAACCAACCCTACCTAACCTAACCTAACCTATCTTCATAGGTTAGGTTAGGTTAGGTAGCTGAAAAAGTTAGGTTAGGTTAGGTTAGGTAGGTTAGGTAGTCGAAAAACAAATAATTCATGAAAACTTCGCTTATTAGGCAAATCGGGCCATGCATAGTAGGCTGAGAAGTGCGTTCTGGCTACTAGGTACGACATATATATAATTATATATATATATATATATATATATATATATATATATATATATATATGTCGTACCTAGTAGCAGAACGCACTTCTCAGCCTACTATGCAAGGCCCAATTTGCCTAATAAGCCAAGTTTTCATGAATTAATTGTTTTTCGACTACCTAACCTAACCAAACTTTTTTGGCTACCTAACCTATAAAGATAGGATAGGTTAGGTAGGGTTGGTTAGGTTCGGTCATATATCTACGTTAATTTTAACTAATAAAAAAATTGACCTCATACATAATGAAATGGGTAGCTATCATTTCATAAGAAAAAAAATTAGAGAAAATATATTAATTCGGGAAAACTTGGCTTATTAGGCAAATCGGGCCTTGCATAGCAGGCCGAGTACGACGTTCTGGCTACTAGGTACAACATATATATATATATATATATATATATATATATATATATATATATATATATATATATATATATATATATATAATGGCGCTGCAGCAGGTCTACAGGACAGGATAACACAATCGCTGGATATTTGGAATCGTGAAAAACTACTGCCACAAACATGGATTATTGGTAGTCATTCTGAGTCCAATTAAAGTCACATGGATGTTATAGGAGCAGCATGGGTGTTAAGAGTTGTTTTGAGCCGGAATAACCCCAGAATATGTTGCTGCTGAGGGGGTGCAAACATCTTTAACGACTGGCATAATATATTTATATTAATCTACTTTTAATTGTCTCATCGTTCTAATTTTGTGATGCAAGTTGTGCCAATATATTTTTGTCTTCCCGCTCTCATGTTAAACTTTACTGTCTTCACAATATATCTCTATGTGATGACCAAACCCCACACCACAAGATGAAGACACGACGGCGTGACGTGTCGGTCCGTCCTGGACCATTATATAGTCGTGCGTCACATCAAGTGGACGCACGTCGTGTCTTCATCTTCCGCTATGTGGTTTGGTCAGCATATCTTCAGCCACGTTATTGTGACTCATCGTCTGCGTATCTTTCATATAGTAAGTTAAATATCACTCGCTTTATGCCTAAAATGTAAGTTTACTTTAGACTGCTATACACATGTTTAGTCCTGCCAATATTGTAATAATTTATACAAGTTGTTACGGATGAAGTTTGTGATTCTGACAATGACAATGTTTACGTCCTGTGCTCTTATTGTCATCTATGTAATCAATGTCCTGTATTTTTCTGTAAACTTTATTCATAAATGACCGTGCATTTATAAGTGAATGTCTTTGGCGTGTTGTGGAAGGTTGTGCGTCGGGTTGTGGTGGCGAGGGCCGCCTCCGTCGTCAGCGTCGGGTTGTGGTGGCGAGGTCCGCCTCCGTCGTCAGCGTCGGGTTGTGGTGGCGAGGTCCGCCTCCGTCGTCAGCGTCGGGTGGTGGTGGCGAGGTCCGCCTCCGTCGTCAGCGTCGGGTGGTGGTGGCGAGGTCCGCCTCCGTCGTCAGCGTCGGGTGGTGGTGGCGAGGTCCGCCTCCGTCGTCAGCGTCGGGTGGTGGTGGCGAGGTCCGCCTCCGTCGTCAGCGTCACTCAGTGTTCCGCTCGTTATCACCGGCGAGTAACGCGGTTAACATGTTGCGTCTCTTACCTGGCACGTGTGTTTAACCATATGTAATAAATGCACCTATTGATTTGAATCCCTCGATTCAAAATAATTGCGTCAATTTCCCTCTTAAATTTGTAGTGCCATTTTTATATTTGTGTGCGCGCGCGCGCGCCCGTGTTCTCAATTACGTAACGTAATTTACCCGGGTGAGCCGGCGGCTGAGCGGACAGAACACTGGACGCGTGATCCTGTGGTCCCGATCCCGGGCGCTGGCGAGAAACAAGGGGCAGAGTTTCTTTCACCCTGATGTCCCTGTTACCTAGCAGTAAAATAGGTGCCTGGGAGTTAATCAGCTGTCACGGGCTGCTTCCTGGGGGTGGAGGCCTGGTGAAGGACCGGGCCGCGGGGACACTAAAAGCCCTGAAAGCATCAAGATAACCTCAAGATATACCCGCTTACACTATTGTGATAAGTAACTTGTGGAGCCGTGGTATTTTCCTATGCTAAACTCTGTAAATGTTATCCGAATACTGGAATATTTGATGATATACTTAACCTGCAGCCAAGATACTATGTAAATAAACTTACTCGGCATAACATTACTGTAATGCCACCCACCTCCCCCTCCCCCTTCATCCCATCTTCCCGCCTCAGAACACCCAGCACCACCACCACCACCACCACCACCTCTGCCACATTATCTCCACCACTACACCAACTTTCAGGCACTCTAGGGGGCCTGAAAAGAAACCATAACATAGAACTTGCAATGCTAATATAACTAATCTCTCTCCCTTTCCATTGAGGACGCATCAAATTTAATATACGAAACTTGTAATTTAGATTTGGCTATGATGCAATTCAATCGCCTTCCATACGTTTCAATCCCTCCCCTCCGGGGGGGGGGGAGGGAGGAGAGGGGGGGGGGAGGGCTAACAACGCACTACAATATGTAACCTATCTAGACCTCTGGAGGTGTATCTAGACCTCTGGAGGTGTATCTAAACCTCTGGAGGTGTATCTAGACCTCTGGAGGTGTATCTAAACCTCTGGAGGTGTATCTAAACCTCTGGAGGTGTATCTAAACCTCTGGAGGTGTATCTAGACCTCTGGAGGTGTATCTAGACCTCTGGAGGTGTATCTAGACCTCTGGAGGTGTATCTAAACCTCTGGAGGTGTATCTAAACCTCTGGAGGTGTATCTAGACCTCTGGAGGTGTATCTAGACCTCTGGAGGTGTATCTAGACCTCTGGAGGTGTATCTAGACCTCTGGAGGTGTATCTAGACCTCTGGAGGTGTATCTAGACCTCTGGAGGTGTATCTAGACCTCTGGAGGTGTATCTAGACCTCTGGAGGTGTATCTAGACCTCTGGAGGTGTATCTAGACCTCTGGAGGTGTATCTAGACCTCTGGAGGTGTATCTAGACCTCTGGAGGTGTATCTAGACCTCTGGAGGTGTATCTAGACCTCTGGAGGTGTATCTAGACCTCTGGAGGTGTATCTAGACCTCTGGAGGTGTATCTAGACCTCTGGAGGTGTATCTAGACCTCTGGAGGTGTATCTAAACCTCTGGAGGTGTATCTAGACCTCTGGAGGTGTATCTAGACCTCTGGAGGTGTATCTAGACCTCTGGAGGTGTATCTAGACCTCTGGAGGTGTATCTAGACCTCTGGAGGTGTATCTAGACCTCTGGAGGTGTATCTAGACCTCTGGAGGTGTATCTAGACCTCTGGAGGTGTATCTAGACCTCTGGAGGTGTATCTAGACCTCTGGAGGTGTATCTAGACCTCTGGAGGTGTATCTAGACCTCTGGAGGTGTATCTAGACCTCTGGAGGTGTATCTAGACCTCTGGAGGTGTATCTAGACCTCTGGAGGTGTATCTAGACCTCTGGAGGTGTATCTAGACCTCTGGAGGTGTATCTAGACCTCTGGAGGTGTATCTAGACCTCTGGAGGTGTATCTAGACCTCTGGAGGTGTATCTAAACCTCTGGAGGTGTATCTAGACCTCTGGAGGTGTATCTAGACCTCTGGAGGTGTATCTAAACCTCTGGAGGTGTATCTAAACATCTGGAGGTCACACGAAAATATATAAACGTTCTCTAACATTATCAGTGATTTGCCACTTTGGTAGACAATTATCAGATCAATCAATACCATCCACTCGTCTTGCTAACATTTATTACACCACTTGTGCAAACTTATATTAAGAAAATAATATCGCCAATTTCTATGTGAATGCTGATTTACAATTTAAAATTCAAATTATTAATTTTTGTTCCCATATGATTTGTTTGTAACTTGCAGACAATGCGGCAGCGGTCACCAGTAGAGACCAAATGATGCATATAATTCATGACCAGCAAACAACCAAATTAAGCAAAGCCCAACAACAAACTATGCTTTACGAAGCCCGAAATACACGGCTCTCACAATGGTGGAAGTATACCTTCATAGGCTATAAAACGAAAAATGGAAAATGAGTATATTAAAAAATACTCTATATTCATAGGGAATTCAAAACCCGAAAATGGTAAATTTAATTATTTTGACTGTGTACAGTACTTGCCATTTTATGTTGATGTGAGTATTTGATGGAAGAGAAACCTGCACTTTTCGTCTAAACTGTTTTATTAAACTCTGCTACACACCTAGACTAATGACCACATTTTAAACGTAAAATCTGTTTATTATAAATCCCCTTAAATCGTATGTCGTTAAAATCATATGTCGTTACTCAACTCCCGCAAGCACAACTAGGTGAGCTTCGGCTGTTTCAATCTACTGGTGTACAAGTTTCCTGAGCCTATTGGGCTCTATCATATCTACATTTGAAACAGTGTATGGAGTCGACCCCTACTACATCACTTCTTATTGCATTCAATTTATTAAGTACCCTTACGTTGAAAAAGTTCTTTCTACATCACACATGTGCAAGCTTGTAACTCCCAGAGAGTACACCCATGACTCACCATGGGAACGTCCTGGTAAGGTCAGCCTGTGACCTCAGATTCTGCTAGAGTTAATTGAAATATTTTCTGGCTCCTCTCTAGTCAGCTTTTTCCTGTCTATGAATAATCCTGATAGTCTTGGCAAACAACTTAATGGTACATCTTGAGTGCTTTTTTGCACATCAGGGGAAGCTGACGCCCTCATGTGCTGACCAACTATTTAGGTGTGCAAAACACTTTTTCCCGTGTAGGCTGAATCAGCTGGGAACAGGTCCACACCAGACTTGCCCACAACAGTATAAAACGCCACCCCCCCCCCCTCCTGATTCGGTTGTATATATACCCCTGTATGATAGTTAGGAAAGAGAGAGAGTGGTGAGGGGCTAGAGGACAAGAGGCAGTGTGGGCTGCAGGTCACCAAGCGGGGCTCAGGAGACTCACCCAGGTCGTGGATCAGGACATTAAAAGGTATTGTGTATGATCTCTGATGGTATTTTTCCATGTCTAAATATTCTTAACGTTTTGCCAGTGTTAGAGTAGGGATTTATAGTTGGTGAATATCATTTCATTCTCAATAATCTCATGTTAAACTTTCCGTCTGTGTCAGTTGTTAGATCCTCTTATCATCTGGATATCTGTAATTAATGATAGTAAGAAAAGAGGACTCTCCAAGTCAAGCAATGTTTCTTGCCTCATTGCCTGACATAGTTACGGGACAGGCAGGATGGTGGGTATGATCTAATTAACAAGTTCCCTGGGTAGCATTTCCTTGGAAAGTTACCATTGGTTCCGGTTGTAATCATCCGTGGTACTCCATATTTCAATTCCTATTACATATCTAAATTACCAGAATTTCAGTAACTAATATCATCAAGGCCTTTATAAATTTGTATGAAGAGTTACCAAGTGCAACCAGTAGGAAGTGCTACTATATATAAGTGATACAATACACTAAGGGTACTATATATTTTACAATATACTTAAGTGTTCAAGTTCATGGAGAGAATCCTCAGGGAGGGAACCATTTACCATCTTTCAGCGAACACTCTTGTAAAATCAACACAACGTGGGGTTGATAAAAATAAATCCTGCTTTACAAACCTGCTCACATTTTTGGAAACTGTAAACAGCTACTCAAACAAAGAAATTCCAGTTGATGTAGTATACATGAATTTTGCTAATAAGGTACCACATGAATGACTGGCAAGGAAACTACATGCATATGGAATAAATTGAAAAACACTAGAATGGATAAAACAATGGTTAAAACAAAGAAAACAGTCGTGCTAAACGGGAATAAACCCGACTGGAGAAATGTGGTAAGGGATAAATAAGGATGCCACAGGGGTCCAATTTGGGGCCAACCCTTCTTGTCATATACATCAATGACATGAGAACATTACAAACCACCTCAAATTTCCAGACAATACAGATTTATGGTAAAGTGGGAAATGATAATGACACTGAAGCCTTACAAAGAGATCTACATGAACTCCACAAATGTTAAGAGGACTGGCAAATGCTTTTTGATATTGACAAATGCAAGACTGCAAGTGGGGCATGGCAACCCACGCCACAACTACCAAATTAATAACATTTCATTACAACAGATTGATGAAGAAAAAGACATTGGAGTCAAACTCCGCCCCTCGCTGAATGTTGCACAACAGGTTGGGCCACCAGTCAAAACACTCGAAATAATCAAGCATACCTCTGATGCCAAGGATGGGGAAGGGAACTATCAGGAGAAAGCGCCAAGTCATTGAGACTATATAGCACTTGGAAGGGGTCAGGTTAAGGCTTTGGGATGGGACGGGGAAAGGAACGGTGCCCAACTACGTCGACAGTCGGGGATTGAACGCCGACCTGAATGAAGCGAGACCGTCGCTCTACAGTTCAGCCCAAGTGGTTGAGCCAAGGAAAGAAGGTAGTGATTCAATTTTATAAATTTCTGGTGCGCCCCCATTTGGATTATTGTATCAAAGCATGGAGACCACATCTACAGAAAGACGCAGCTGCTCTGGAGAAAGTGCAACACCGCGCAACAGAAATCATTCCAGAGCTAAGTCAACTCTCTTATCAGGAACTGTTGAGGGCCACAGGGCTAACATCACTGCAAACCAGGCATGACAGGGCGCACCTCATTGAAATTTTTAAAATGCCTAACAATTCGGAAGAACCCGGACAATTTCTTCAATAGGTCAGATGTAACACAAACAAGGAGCAACGGTGTCTCCCTAACCCACAATGAAGGACTTAGAACATGAGATGCATTTTCACCCACACTGTTATAAACCCACCGAACCACCTTCCCGCCGAATCCGTAAATGTTAAATTCTGTCAAATTTTGAAGTCAAACTGTAAAAGATCACGACAAATGGGAAGGGGACCTTCGACAAGCCGTCGGCTTCCTGTCCTCGTTGAGGCCACTAGTGTTAGTGGCCCCTCATGTATATCAGGAAATGTATCTGTGGCTCATTTGGGTGTTGGGTTTCCACCTGTGTTCCCTTGTGCAAGAACCACCCGTGTTGACTGACTGTAAACATTAAGTCACCCAAGAGGGAACACAGGCATGAGCAGGTGGCAAAAGATAGGAGTGAATGTGATGCTTGGTGAACCCGTGCTAAATAATCTATCCTTATCTAACCTGTCAATTCTTCTCAGAATTTTATAGGTAGTGATCACGTCTCCCCCTAACTCTTCTGTCTTCCAAGACAGAAGAGGCGGCGGAAGAATTTAGTCCATTAAACTATAAACTAACAAACCCGACAAGAAATAAATTACTGTATGCCCACGTTCCAATCAGAGCTATGCTAAATTAATTTTGGTGGTTCAGTTCCTAAACCCATTATGTGCCACTACCATTTTCCACTGCCGCTCACAGGATGGGTATGGGGTGCATAATAGGTGAACTAAACAAAAGTTTAAATCAGATCAATAAAATAAACTGTAGTAATAAAAAAAGCACTAATCCACGAAAAACTTTAAAGAATAAACGATGTTATTTGTTAATGTTTCACAGGTTATAGAGGAGAATATTGACAATACTGACCAATATGTAACCATGATGGAAGGGTCCTTGGCCTATACATGGAGACTAAACTTCACCACCCACATACAACACATGGTCAAAAAAAATCTCAAATTGTCGTGATATTCTCTAAAATCAGATATAATTTTCGCCACTCTGCTTTCACTATACTACTCACTACTGTAATCTTTCCCTATCTAACATACGGTATCTGTGCACAGAGTTCAACCACTGCAAACTACCTTAAGCCCATCACCACCCCACCCAAAATCTGTTATCAGAACTATATAAAATTGTGTTTTCAGAGAACACACAGCCACTCTTTTTTTAAATCTTTAAACATGGTGAACATTCTATCGTTCCACACGTTCTCCTGTAATATTTGCATGTACAAAACCTTGTTCCCAAATGCTAATCCTGATCTGAAACTTCCTTGATAACTGCAATAGAACCCACGAGCACCACACCCCAAAGTCTGACATCCCTAGGGTCAAACTAAATCTGTGCAAACGCTCCATGCAATTTAAAGTCTACTGAACTTGCTTCCTAATGAATTAATTGTCCAACCTATGTTTTATTCAAAATTAAAAAAGTACCTAATTTCACTCACAATGTATCCTGTTCTACCCACCCAATTATAATGCCCCAGTATAATCAATACCATCAATTTATATTATGTTGAACTAAAATTTTGCTACAATGTACTTTTAAATACTCTTACTTTCTTTGCTACATTAAGGACCTGCCCGAGACGCTGTGCGTGTTAGTGTTAAAATGCAAAAATGAAAGAACACCCACGTTATGTACTCTCACAACCCAAAGTACCTTATTGTAAATAAATAAATAAATAAATACAATAAAATAAATAGTGTCACGACCAAAGGTAACCATCAGGTGAAAGCGGTCACAAGTTGTGGTCAAGCGCACGAATACTGTGTCATGTTGACTTTCTTAAAACGACTCTTAAGGCCACAGTTTCAATCTTTGTGTTAACTTAAGTATTTGTCAAAGTAAATCCACGACGATACCCTTACTTTCACAATATAAGCTTCAAAACAAGTTATGCTGCCTATAGATTTATACAATGACAAGTAAATGTTGGTAAAACAAACCGTGTGGAGTGACATTGCGCCTCACGAATGGCATTACGAAGGTCAAGGGGCATGGTAATGGAGAAATTACACTTGGATTTGGGCAAGGTACTTGGTAATTACCTAAGTGTAGTTACAGGATGAGAGCCACGCTCGTGGTGTCCCATCTTCCCAGTTCTCTCTCATATAACTAACTACTGACGGTTTTGGCCTCCACCACTTTCTCACCTAACTTGTTCTAATCGTCTACCACTCAACGAAAGTGAATTTTGTTTTATTTCTTCGGCAGGTTTGTTTAATTTAAATCTATGACCTCTTGTTCTTGAAATTACAAGTCTCGGGAATTCTAATTTATAAATTGTATTCCCGTTATTATGTTGTACGTAGTGATCATATAGACTCTTTTCTTCTATCTCCTCCTCTGACATATTTAATGTCTCTAGCCTCTTCTCGTAGTAAGTGGATGAATGGCCATAAGGGAAAAGTTGTAAATCATTAAACATAATAGAACACGAAACTATGGATATATATTGGACAAGCTAAAATTTTGTAAAGACCTGGGTAAATACTAGTTTGGAAAGAGCAGGGGGAACTATCAGGGGGAAAGCGCAAAGTCATTACGACTTGGGAAGGGGTAAGGTTAAGGATTTGGGATGGGACGGGGGGGGAGTGGTGCTCAACGACTTGGAAAGAGCAGAGTTGTTCATTTATGGAATAGATTACTGGGTAACTGACACGTGATCACTGTTTCAAGCGTAGGTTAGACATATAATATGCTTGTGTTGGTCGCTATTTTCCCCAATCTGTTATAATGGTTAACATCCTCTTTCCTCTCTGCTACTAGCCTACAGCTATTATTACTAGCCTACAGCTATTATTACTAGCCTACTGCTGGGTTTCTCACAGTTTGTATCTACCAGCCAAAATGAGTGGTATTCTACTCCAGCACTCTGAGCCAAAATGGTTATTTTTAATTCTTCGTGCGCAGTTAACGGCCAGATTACAAAGTTTATATTTGTTCAAATGTATTTTCTTTAGCGTTTTTATAATTCTTATATAAATTAAAATTTTGTGTAATAATTGTACGTAAACATTGCACAGTTACGGTGCGGCTCAAATGGCAAACATTCCTGGGAGGTGTAAGATGGAGTATGACCGGTATGATGCAATAGTGCAGTCCATGACCTACGGGAATAATGTTTATGCATGCATCATCATACTTAATATACATTAAAGGAAAGCAGGATACTCGCGTGTGTAATGTTGGCGGACACAGTAGAGCAGAGTGGAGGGTACCGAGCACCACACGCTACACAACTGTGGTCGACGACACTACTAAACTTATCCTAATATACCAACACGTGAACACATGACCCGGAACGAGGCGACCTTAAAGCACAATAACACTCACCCAACGTTGACGTCTCAAGGTGAAGTAGTTATCGTCTGTTGCCTTCTTTTCCGTCTTCCTCTCCAAGCTGCACGTCTCCAACTTCTCTTTCTTTCTTCGTATACTAACAAACAGATTTGCCCTTACTTTATCCTGTATATCACTCGTTGAAGAAGACATTTTGATTATCACACACAAGTCGTAATAAGGAGAATGAATGTTCTTTTTCGGTACGTTCGAATAACTTAATAAATTTCACTGAAGAAAAATAGAAGAGGAAATAAATACGTCCACCACTCACGACTGACTAAGGCAAACTGCCGCCGTCGCTCCGCGCCGAGCTCTGCTTCTCATTACCTGGCCAAGATGTACACAAAAATGTACACTGTAACCCAGAAAAATATCATATATAACTTAGCAACACACAAGCTAGTGTACGATAGCCTAAATTATACCAGGGCAATTAAGATGTGCATAATTTGTGGCGGTTAAAAACACGAAACTATGAGACTTCTGCGGAAATATGGCAGCAGCGCAACACAGGTAATCCCGCCTACACCTGCAACGATTATGACACATATTTGAGAACACAACAACGGTCATTTTTAATGTAGTAAATTTCAATTCCCAAGCAAATGACGATATTAAAATAACGTCCCAACACTGAATATTATATGGATCTGATATATGCAAAACCGTATCTCTCGTAGCATAGCAGTGATTTAAACAAATCTTTTGATCAATAAATCTGAGTATTGACTAAAAAAGCCAAATTTTCAGAAAATTAATAAACACACTAATTCACCTAACTTTCTCGATTACCTCCCAACACCCTCGGCCACCTCCCAACACCCTCGGCCACCTCCCAACACCCTCGGCCACCACCCAACACCCTCGGCCACCTCCCAACACCCTCGGCCACCTCCCAACACCCTCGGCCACCTCCCAACACCCTCGGCCACCACCCAACACCCTCGGCCACCTCCCAACACCCTCGGCCACCTCCCAACACCCTCCGCCACCTCCCAACACCCACGGCCACCTCCCAACACCCTCGGCCACCTCCCAACACCCTCGACCACCTCCCAACACCCTCGACCACCTCCCAACACCCTCGGCCAACTCCCAACACCCTCGGCCAACTCCCAACACCCTCAAACACCTCCCAACACCCTCGGCCACCTCCCAACACCCTCGGCCAACTCCCAACACCCTCGGCCAACTCCCAACACCCTCGGCCACCTCCCAACACCCTCGGCCACCACCCAACACCCTCGGCCAACTCCCAACACCATCGGCCACCTCCCAACACCCTCGGCCACCTCCCAACACCCTCGGCCAACTCCCAACACCCTCGGCCACCACCCAACACCCTCGGCCAACTCCCAACACCCTCGGCCACTTCCGAACACCCTCAGCCACCTTCCAACACCCTCAGCCACCTCCAAACACCCTCAAACAACTCCCAACACCCTCAGCCACCTCCGAACACCCTCAGCCACCTCCCAACACCCTCAAACAACTCCCAACACCCTCAGCCACCTCCCAACACCCTCAGCCACCTCCCAACACCCTCAGCCACCTCCCAACACTCTCAGCCACCTCCCAACACCCTCAAACAACTCCCAACACCCTCAGCCACTTCCAACACCCTCAGCCACCTCCCAACACCCTCAGCCACCTCCCAACACCCTCAGCCACCTCCCAACACCCTCAGCCACCTCCCATCACCCTCAACCACCTCCCAACTCTCTCAAACAACTCCCAACACCCTCACCCACCTCCCAACACCCTCAAACAACTCCCAACACTCTCCGCCACCTCCCAACACCCTCAAACAACTCCCAACACCCTAAGCCACCTCCCAACACCCTCAGCCACTTCCCAACACCCTCAGCCACCTCCCAACACCCTCAAACAACTCCCAACACCCTCAGCCACCTTCCAACACCCTCGGCCACCCCCCAACACCCTCAGCCACCTCCCAACACCCTCAGACAACTCCCAACACCCTCAGCCACCTCCCAACACCCTCGGCCACCTCCCAACACCCTCAGACAACTCCCAACACACTCGGTCACCTCCCAACACCCTCAGACACCTCCCAACACCTTCAGACACCTCCCAACACCCTCAGACACCTCCCAACACCTTCAGACACCTTCCAACACCCACGGCCACCTCCCAACACCCTCGGCCACCTCCCAACACCCTCGGCCAACTCCCAACACCCTCGGCCACCTCCCAACACCCACGGCCACCTCCCAACACCCTCCGCCACCTCCCAACACCCTCGGCCACCTCCCAACACCCTCGGCCGCCTCCCAACACCCACGGCCACCTCCCAACACCCTCGGCCACCTCCCAACACCCTCCGCCACCTCCCAACACCCTCGGCCACCTCCCAACACCCACGGCCACCACCCAACACCCTCGGCCACCTCCCAACACCCTCGGCCACCTCCCAACACCCTCCGCCACCTCCCAACACCCACGGCCACCTCCCAACACCCTCGGCCACCTCCCAACACCCTCCGCCACCTCCCAACACCCTCAGCCACCTCCCATCACCCTCGGCCACCACCCAACACCCTCGGCCACCTCCCAACACCCTCGGCCACCTCCCAACACCCTCCGCCACCTCCCAACACCCACGGCCACCTCCCAACACCCTCGGCCACCTCCCAACACCCTCCGCCACCTCCCAACACCCTCGGCCACCTCCCAACACCCTCGGCCACCACCCAACACCCTCGGCCACCTCCTAACACCCTCGGCCACCTCCCAACACCCTCCGCCACCTCCCAACACTCACGGCCACCTCCCAACACCCTCGGCCACCTCCCAACACCCTCGACCACCTCCCAACACCCTCGGCCAACTCCCAACACCCTCGGCCAACTCCCAACACCCTCAAACACCTCCCAACACCCTCGGCCACCTCCCAACACCCTCGGCCAACTCCCAACACCCTCGGCCAACTCCCAACACCCTCGGCCACCTCCCAACACCCTCGGCCACCACCCAACACCCTCGGCCAACTCCCAACACCCTCGGCCAACTCCCAACACCCTCGGCCACCACCCAACACCCTCGGCCAACTCCCAACACCCTCGGCCACTTCCGAACACCCTCAGCCACCTTCCAACACCCTCAGCCACCTCCAAACACCCTCAAACAACTCCCAACACCCTCAGCCACCTCCGAACACCCTCAGCCACCTCCCATCACCCTCAGCCACCTCCCAACACCCTCAAACAACTCCCAACACTCTCAGCCACCTCCCAACACCCTCAAACAACTCCCAACACCCTCAGCCACCTCCCAACACCCTCAGCCACCTCCCAACACCCTCAGCCACCTCCCAACACCCTCAGCCACCTCCCATCACCCTCAACCACCTCCCAACACTCTCAAACAACTCCCAACACCCTCAGCCACCTCCCAACACCCTCAAACAACTCCCAACACTCTCCGCCACCTCCCAACACCCTCAGCCACCTCCCAACACTCTCAGCCACCTTCCAACACCCTCAAACACCTCCCAACACCCTCAGCCACCTCCCAACACCCTAAGCCACCTCCCAACACCCTCAGCCACTTCCCAACACCCTCAGCCACCTCCCAACACCCTCAAACAACTCCCAACACCCTCAGCCACCTTCCAACACCCTCGGCCACCCCCAACACCCTCAGCCACCTCCCAACACCCTCAGCCACCTCCCAACACCCTCAAACAACTCCCAACACCCTCAGCCACCTCCCAACACCCTCAGCCACCTCCCATCACCCTCAAACAACTCCCAACACCCTCAGCCACCTCCCAACACCCTGAACCATCTCCCAACACCCTCAGCCACCTCCCAACACCCTCAAACACCTCCCAACACCCTCAGCCACCTCCCAACACCCTCAGCCACCTCCCAACACTCTCAGCCACCTTCCAACACCCTCAAACACCTCCCAACACCCTCAGCCACCTCCCAACACCCTCAGCCACCTCCCAACACCCTCAGCCACCTTCCAACACCCTCAAACACCTCCCAACACCCTCAGCCACCTCCCAACACCCTCAGGTACTATCCAACACCCACGGCCACCTCCTACATCCTCAGGTACTATCCAACACGCTTGGCCACCTCCCTACACCCTCGGGTACTATCCAACACCCTCCGCCACCTCCCTACACCCTCGGGTACTATCCAACACCCTCCGCCACCTCCCTACACCCTCGGGTACTATCCAACACCCTCTGCCACCTCCCTACACCCTCGGGTACTATCCAACACCCTCGGCTACCTCCCTACACCCTCAGGTACTATGCAACACCCTCGGCCACCTCCTTACACCCTCAGGTATTATCCAACACCCTCGGCCACCTCCCTACACCCTCTGCCACCTCCCTACACCCTCTGCCACCTCCCTACACCCTCGGGTACTATCCAACACCCTCGGCCACCTCCCTACACCCTCAGGTACTATCCAACACCCTCGGCCACCTCCTTACACCCTCAGGAATTATCCAACACCCTCGGCCACCTCCCTACACCCTCAGCCACCTCCCTACACCCTCGGCCACCTCCCTACACCCTCAGGAATCATCCAACACCCTCGGCTACCTCCCTACACCCTCCGCCACCTCCCTACACCCTCAGGTATCATCCAACACCCTCTGCCATCTCCCTACACCCTCAGAAACCATCCAACACCCACGGCCACCTCCTTACACCCTCAGGTACTATCCAACACCCTCGGCCACCTCCCTACACCCTCAGGTACTATCCAACACCCTCGGCCACCCCCCTACACCCTCGGTTACTATCCAACACCCTCGGCCACCTCCCTACACCCTCTGGTACTATCCAACACCCTCGGCCACCTCCCTACACCCTCGGGTACTATCCAACACCCTCGGCCACCTCCTTACACCCTCGGGTACTATCCAACACCCTCGACCACCTACCTACACCCTCGGGTTCTATCCAACACCCTCGGCCACCTCCTTACACCCTCGGGTACTATCCAACACTCTCGGCCACCTCCCTACACCGTCGGGTACTATCCAACACCCTCGGGTACTATCCAACACCCTCGGCCACCTCCCTACACCCTCGGGTACTATCCAACACCCTCGGCCACCTCCCTACACCCTCGGGTACTATCCAACACCCTCGGCCACCTCCCTACACCCTCGGGTTCTATCCAACACCCTTGGCCACCTCCCTACACCCTTGGGTACTATCCAACACCCTCGGCCACCTCCCTACACCCTTGGGTACTATACAACACCCTCGGCCACATCCCTACACCCTCGGGTGCTATCCAACACCCTCGGCCACCTCCCTACACCCTCGGGTTCTATCCAACACCCTTGGCCACCTCCCTACACCCTTGGGTACTATCCAACACCCTCGGCCACCTCCCTACACCCTTGGGTACTATCCAACACCCTCGGCCATCTCCCTACACCCTTGGGTACTATACAACACCCTCGGCCACATCCCTACACCCTCGGGTACTATCCAGCACCCTCGGCCACCTACCTACACCCTCGGGTACTATCCAACACCCTCGGCCACCTACCTACACCCTCGGGTACTATCTAACACCCTCGGCCACCTCCCTACACCCTCGGGTACTATCCAACACCCTCGGCCACCTCCCTACACCCTCGGCCACCTCCCTACACCCTTGGGTACTATACAACACCCTCGGCCACCTCCCTACACCCTTGGGTACTATACAACACCCTCGGCCACCTCCCTACACCCTTGGGTACTATACAACACCCTCGGCCACCTCCCTACACCCTTGGGTACTATACAACACCCTCGGCCACCTCCCTACACCCTCGGGTACTATCCAGCACCCTCGGCCACCTCCCTACACTCTCAGGTACTATTCAACACCCTCGGCCACCTCCCTACACCCTCGGGTACTATCCAGCACCCTCTGCCACCTCCCTACACCCTCGGGTACTATCCAACACCCTCGGCCACCTCCCTACACCCTCGGGTACTATCCAGCACCCTCGGCCACCTCCCTACACCCTCGGGTACTATCCAACACCCTCGGCCACCTCCCTACACCCTCGGGTACTATCCAGCACCCTCGGCTATCTCTGCAATAAGCTGTGGCACCTATCGACAGCCTCAGCTCGTGCACTAGTTTTGTCTTTGGTATGTTCTTGCTCTCCAACAAGCTACCCTGACTAAAGCAACAAAAATTGTAACTAGGTTGTTTACTAGCACTGAAACTAGATCACCAACCTTGTAACGCCTAGCTATCAGGATTGATATGGGGCGTATAACTTATGAATTAAGTGGGTATTAGTGGCTTTAGGCATTGAATATATTAGCTCTATCTTGAAATCCAACATTATGTTTGTAACTCATCTTGTATGTATGTACTTTTATCTGAATATACATATGATTTTATTTTATTTGATAAATGGGGAGTAGAGTGAGTTTAGGCGAGGCTGTCCTACAATCTTCCCCATGATTGCGATCCTTTGCGATAAAAAACTGTCATAGGTAACCGCTGTTCAAAAGCAACTCATTATGATGAAATATAGTAAATCAAACGCAGTTAATTATTGAAAAATAATTAGGTGACCGGACCGCTGTTGGCAAATGGGCCCTGAACCCCCATTAAACACGTCCGTCCGTGTCTCCTAACTCCCAATTTCTCCAAGATAAAGTGTCTCGTGGAATATTTACAACGTGAATGAAATTTCATTTCTTACTGTATAAACACTTCTGTGTATTTTATTCATCGACCATGTTCAAGAGTAAGGCAGGCTTGCTGGTTGGTCAGTGGCGTCCGTGGTGACTGCAACCCGTCCTCCTAATAGCACGTCCTCCTAATAGCACGTCCTCCTAATAGCACGAGATTCACGTACTGTCCAGTTTTCAGTTCGTGGGTCCTCTGGTAGGTTAGGATAAAGCACTTTAGTACGACAGTTTTTTGACGTTGGGGACGCTGGTGAGAAGGGACTGCTTACAGTAACCCTCCAAGAGGTCGATAGGCCTTAAGCCCAACACTTAACCAAACCTTCTCTGGGCTTCCAGCTGGTTTCTAATCTATATAAATAAAAATGTAAATGTTCGTTTGTTCAAAATCACTAATCTCCGAAAGTTCTTCACCGATTGTTTTGAAATTTTGACACAACGTTGCATTCACATACGCTGCGTGTCTTTATACCTACTATATAGATGCCACATTGGTGACAGGTAAAAACATGCTCTTTTTCATATCCAGCGCCATCTGTTGCACGTAATAGCAACACACACGCTATACTAAATAAGTTACGATTCTATTTTAATGTTTCCAATTGCATTGATAAATTGAATTTTTTATAGATTTTTATCTATTTATATTTATATAATATTTTTTTATTTAAATATTTTGTGTGACATTGAGTTGGAATTGAGCTGTGTTATTTACCATATTGTTCATTTTGTGAGTATAAGTATAGATGACACACCTGTGATAGGCAAAACCATTTTTTTTAAACAGCACCATCTGTTGCTATGGTCCTGGGTTCGATCCCAGGCGCCGGCGAGAAACAATGGGCAGAGTTTCTTTCACCCTATGCCCCTGTTACCTAGCAGTAAAATAGGTACCTGGGTGTTAGTCAGCTGTCACGGGCTGCTTCCTGGGGGGTGGAGGCCTGGTCGAGGACCGGGCCGCGGGGACACTATAAAAAGCCCCGAAATCATCTCAAGATAACCTGAAGAAGATAACCCAGTTGATAAGTACCCGTCAGCCTTGTCGTTTGAATGTTTGCAGTAATGATATGACATTTGTGATCAGATGGATGTTATCACGTATGTGTTCTCATTACAAGGTTTCAATGGCGGTTCTCGAATCTGTATGTATGATAACATGTTGTCAGTGTTCAGCAAGAGCATGTTCAACAGCCTTTTGAATTGCTAGCATCTCTGTTTGTAAAGTCGAACACCCATTTGAGAGCCTCCAACTATTTACAGAGTTTCCTGCTTTAACTGCATCTCTAGTTTCTTGTCCCTGCTGGTCTACTGATCCATCTGTGAAGTAAGTGAAGCTGTCAGATGCCAAGTTTGCTTCTATATGCATCTGTGTAATGTTACGTAGCAGTCCATTTCAATGTTTCTGATTTAATTGATAAATTTAATTTTTATAGATTTTTATTTATTTTTATTTTTATTTAAATATTTTGTGTGAGATTGCGTTGGAATTGAGCTGTTTTGTTTACCATACCGTTCATTTCATGAGTATAGTTTATTTTTTATTTTTTTCATTGTTTTTCATTTCGTTTTTTTTTAACTTTTTTCTTATATTTCAGTGATGGGAACATCAGATCATTTGGGAATGCATAGGACGAGGGAGTGGGGGATGGAGGGGAAGACGAGGGGACGGGAGTGGGGGATGGTGGGGATGTAACAAACTAGGCTGTTGTAAGAATTATTCCAGAAGGTTCCAGAATTTTCGTGTAAGGACCTGACCTCAACAACGCACGTTCCCCTGGGGATTAGCAGGTCTGAGTCACAAATGGCGGGCGTCTCTGTTCATAGTTGCGTATAATGAATCATCCTATAGTATTCAGTAATTTAGAGAAATTAGCCTTTATTCATTTTGTATTAAAATTGTATTGTATAATATTCCTGGTTATAATATCAAGAGTATTCTAATTATAGAGTTTAAGTCACCATCAGTGACGTCACGAATCAGATCTAAGTTGTAAGGTGGAGTGACCGGCGGTCAGAGGTCATCAGGGTTGACATGTCTACTATTTCTCAAAGTTCAATTAACCATTTTGGGGATCGGGAACAGCTCTGCCGTTAGATGCTTGTGTAATTTAATTTCAGTAAAATAATTTAACCAGTCTGGATCAGTTAAGTACAACAGAGGTTAATTGTTATAACTTAAACCTGGCTAAGTAACTTGGTAAAACTTAGTCTATGCGGAACAATACAATGCTCTAGTCTGGGCTAGACCAGACGAGGACAGATCATTGTGGACACCAGATCAACTGGGAGAGGTCAATCATCTTACCTCTCCCCAAGACCACCCCAACATCTAGAGCTGGTCGCCCAAGGTATAGTTGCTATTGTTAATTATAGGGATAGTCTTCTCATTTGCCATTCAGGTCAAGTAGGGAGTGTTAAAGTGACAGGGAGTGAACATATTTAGATTTTGTTTTAGTTTTTCTTTTAATAAATTAATTAGTTAATAATTTGCATTTTTATTGTTTCCATTTTTTTTATGTTTACTTGTCCTGGTCACGTGGTCCACATGAGGCAGAGTTGTATTGGGCGCCGATTCTAACATCGAATCGGAATTCATCATTACCGTGTAATTTATTCCACACTCAAGGTCATCGGTTATAGTGGGGATCAAGCCCCAAGGTTGATTAATTCGCATTATCGATCCAGACCTCGATCATTGCTGTTACTGGTCTGGTGGTGGCGGCGGAGGCGACTCTAGGGTTTTGCTCAAAGCCTAGGTCACGTCATACTGGTTGTAGAATCCTAAGTCGGTCAATCGTCTTAGGACCACGTGGCGTGGAGTTGGCTTTGGTAAAAGTTTTGGAGTCCCTTGTAGAGATATAAAGAGTAAGAATACGGGTAGAGGGAGAGTAGAAGGAAAGATTAGTTGAGAAACCCTCCCCGTGTTACAATGGTGGCAGCGGTGGGATATAGTATAGTATAGGAATATAGTATAGTATGTATAGTATAGTATAGTATAGTATGATATAGTATAGGAATTTTTTTTTATTTTTAGATACATGTAATAAACGTTAGGTGTGTTCCTTAGCATGTCAAGGTTGACATTCATGGGGAGTGGTTAGTACACGGATGTGAACCTGATAGTTCCGTAGTACGCTCCCGGATGACTGAAAGTTCAGTCTGAAGATATAACTTTAATGTTTATGTTTGAGCACGGTGTGGCCGGCTCTAGAGGACACATGGACTTGGCTAGTGAAGAGCCAAGAGAGTTTAATAGCTAGTCTTTGATGGTAGAGTAGGGCCATGTTATTTAGCTATGTCAGTAAGGATAGGATGTATGTTTCCTGATGTTAGAGGATTGCTGTCAGTTGACAGCTGAGAAATTTATGAATTTAAACATGTTGATGTTGGACACTCAAATATTTGTCAAATTTTATTAGTTAGGTTAGCTTTTGTTTGTGGCATGAGTTGAATTGTGGGTTTGGATACTAAACCTCGTGATTTTTAACAAATTAACAAGGTTTACTAAGTGCTTGTGCGGGGGGGTTGTAACAAACTAGGCTGTTGTAAGAATTATTCCAGAAGGTTCCAGAATTTTCGTGTAAGGACCTGATCTCAACAACGCACGTTCCCCTGGGGATTAGCAGGTCTGAGTCACAAATGGCGGGCGTCTCTGTTCATAGTTGCGTATAATGAATCATCCTATAGTATTCAGTAATTTAGAGAAATTAGCCTTTATTCATTTTGTATTAAAATTGTATTGTATAATATTCCTGGTTATAATATCAAGAGTATTCTAATTATAGAGTTTAAGTCACCATCAGTGACGTCACGAATCAGATCTAAGTTGTAAGGCGGAGTGACCGGCGGTCAGAGGTCATCAGGGTTGACATGTCTACTATTTCTCAAAGTTCAATTAACCATTTTGGGGATCGGGAACAGCTCTGCCGTTAGATGCTTGTGTAATTTAATTTCAGTAAAATAATTTAACCAGTCTGGATCAATTAAGTACAACAGAGGTTAATTGTTATAACTTAAACCTGGCTAAGTAACTTGGTAAAACTTAGTCTATGCAGAACAATACAATGCTCTAGTCTGGGCTAGACCAGACGAGGACAGATCAGTGTGGACACCAGATCAACTGGGAGAGGTCAACCATCTTACCTCTCCCCAAGACCACCCCAACATCTAGAGCTGGTCGCCCAAGGTATAGTTGCTATTGTTAATTATAGGGATAGTCTTCTCATTTGCCATTCAGGTCAAGTAGGGAGTGTTAAAGTGACAGGGAGTGAACATATTTAGATTTTGTTTTAGTTTTTCTTTTAATAAATTAATTAGTTAATAATTTGCATTTTTATTGTTTCCATTTTTTTATGTTTACTTGTCCTGGTCACGTGGTCCACACGAGGCAGAGTTGTATTGGGCGCCGACTCTAACATCGAATCGGAATTCATCATTACCGTGTAATTTATTCCACACTCAAGGTCATCGGTTATAGTGGGGATCAAGCCCCAAGGTTGATTAATTCGCATGATCGATCCAGACCTCGATCATTGCTGTGTTACTGGTCTGGTGGTGGCGGCGGAGGCGACTCTAGGGTTTTGCTCAAAGCCTAGGTCACGTCATACGGGTTGTAGAATCCTAAGTCGGTCAATCGTCTTAGGACCACGTGGCGTGGAGTTGGCTTTGGTAAAAGTTTTGGAGTCCCTTGTAGAGATATAAAGAGTAAGAATACGGGTAGAGGGGGGAGTAGAAGGAAAGATTAGTTGAGAAACCCTCCCCGTGTTACAGGGAGGACGAGGGGACGGGAGTGGGGGATGGTGGGGAGGACGAGGGGACAGAGGAGTTGGGGATGGTGGGGACGGGGGGAGAGGGGAATGGAGAATGGTGGGGGGGCAGGGGATGGGGGATGGTGGGGATGGGGGAGGGGGGGAATAGTAGGAAGGATGAGAGGACAAAGGAGTGAGAGATGGTGGGGGGGACGAGGGGACGGTGGAGTGGGGAATAGTTGGGAGGACAAGGGGGACAGAGGAGGGGGGGGCGAGGGGACGGGGAAGTGGGGAATAGTTGGGAGGACAAGGGGGACAGAGGAGGGGGGGGCGAGGGGACGGGGGAGTGGGGAATAGTTGGGAGGATGATGGGACGGTGTAGGGGGGGGGGGATGGTGGAGAGGACTGAGAGACAGCAACGCGTGACCGGGTACAGCTAGTGCCTAATAATATTCAGTGTGAGGCATATTACTTTATTGTAAACTGACAAAATTTATAACCCTAAATTTGTCAAAATAAGATTGCATCCGTCAATCTTTCGTCCACTGCAAACTGTATCTAAATTATCTGGAAGTGATTTTGATTCTTCTGAATTTATTTCCCTCCCAATTTTTTGTAGTTTGCAATTATCACTAAGAAAGCGTGTCCACAGATGGAAGACAGACACTTGGAGTTAGTCTCGCCCAACTTCGTAGGGAAAATGGTTCCGGGTACTGGTCACACTGGTCACACTGGTCACACTGGTCACACTGGTCACACTGGTCACACTGGTCACTTGGTCGGGGTAGTACCAAGACGATTTTTTTTTTAGATATATACAAGAATTGTTACATTCTTGTACAGCCACTAGTACGCGTAGCGTTTCGGGCAGGTCCCTGGAATACGATCCCCGCCGCGAAGAATTGTTGTTACAACCAAGTACCCATTTTACTGTTGAGTTAAACAGAGGCTACAGTTAAGGATTTGCGCCCAGTAAATCCTCCCCGGCCAGGATACGAACGCTTGACAAAGCGCTCACGGAACGCCAGGCGAGTGTCTTACCACTACACCACGGAGACTAAAGAAATATTCTTCTAAAGAAGAAGAAAATACTCCTCAAGAAATATTAGCCTCCCAGTAGGCTATGACACCAGTCGGCCATTTTCATGGAGTCTAGTGTGAAATATGGAGCGTCATTAACATTTGTTAATACCATCTTTCTCATCTCATCCATCTTTCTCATCTACATTAATGACCTTCCAAATACCTTCCAACATCTCAAACTAATTCTATTTGCTGACGACACAACCTTCATTTACTCCAGTCCTGACCCCCTTGCTCTAAATGCCACAGTAAATACTGAGCTAAATAAAGTCCATCTTTGGCTAACTGCCAACAAACTCACCCTCAATATTGACAAAACTTTCTATATTTTGTTTGGCAATAAATCCTCAAATCAAATAAATCTCAGGATTAACAATACCCAAATTTGTAACAAAGTAGATGGCAAATTCCTTGGCGTTTTCATTGACCGCAAACTGAATTTCCAGGGACACATTCTAAATATATCAAAAAAAGTTTCAAAAACTGTTGGCATTCTTTCTAAGATCAGATATTGTGTACCTCGCCCTGCCCTGGTGACATTCTATTACTCCCTCATCTATCCTTATCTCAACTATGGTATTTGTGCTTGGGGTTCTACTACCCAAAACCATTTACGTTCTCTAATTACTCAACACAAAGCTGCTGTTAGGACAATATCCAACTCTGGCCCCAGACATCACTCGGTACCCTTACTCAAATCTCTGAATATGTTAGATATTAAGTCACTGCACATCCTTTCATGTGTATTTTATATATATATATATATAAAACGCTGAACTGTAATGTCAATCCTGACCTTAAAAGCTTCCTAGAAGGTTGTAACAGATCACATGAGCACCACACCAGAAACAAATACCTATTTGATATTCCAAGAGTACGACTTAATCAAACTAGAAATGCTTTACAAATCAAGGGACCCAGAATGTGGAACGACCTTCCCAATTATGTTAAAGACTGTACCTCTCCCAACCAGTTTAAGATAAAAACAAAGTACTACCTTATTAACTCCGTGTAACCTACCTCACCCCCCAAAATGTCAAGCCCTGTCTACTACTTGAAACAATGTTGTTTGTTGACCAAATTGTATTTTTGCTTTTTTTCTGCCATGTTTCCCCCCCCCCCTTTTTTCATTTTTTTCTCAACACAATTTATGCTTTAATCTCAATTAGTATTAAGTTTTAGTCTCAGTGTTTTTCCTGCCCGAAACGCTTTGCGTAATAGTGGCTTTAGGCATTGTATGTATGTATGTATGTACTTAAAATTTTCTTAGATTAAGGACCTGCCCGAAATGCTGCGCGTACTATAGTGGCTTTACAAGAATGTAATTACTATGCTATGTATCATCACCAATCCCAATGTACCTTCTTGTATATATATAAATAAATAAATAAAATAATACTGTATTATAATTCTTTAATCCATAGTTGTTTTAGTGGTCCATAATATATTTTTTTAAAAGGAAGTGGGAAGTGGGGGGGGGGGGGGGGAGATAAATGAATAAGTAGAGTGCATAGATAGATGGAGATGTGGATACATATAGATGGATGGATAAATGCATAGTTACATAGATGGGGGACAGACCCGGGCAATACCAAGTACCCCTTAATTATATTATGAGAGAATGTCTATCCAAAGTTGGAGGCCAGATGCCTCAGACTCGCCTCACATAAATTTACAGGAAAAATGGTCTGGAGTGCGGGATACACATGGGCTGCTCTGGGTAAGCCAACATAAATGCTTTAAGATCCCAGGCCATTTTCAGTCAAATGTGAAATATGTAATGCAATTTCCACCGAGTTTTTAATTACAAGAAAAATGAAAAAAAGTAAAAAGAAAAGCATTCATCAGACCCATAAAGTTGTTTCAGAGCTACTTGAGGGAAAATTAAGGGGGTAAGACAAGGGAAGGGACGGAGAGGATGAGGGATGAAGAGTGGGGAAGATGGGCAAGGATGGAAAAGGCCCGGGTGAAGCTGGGTACCCCTTCAATATAAATAAATGGAAATGTCTATCAGTTCAAGGTTGGAGGGGAGAATAGTGGGAGGGTGAAGAGAAGTGAGAAATGGGGAAGGAGAGAGATGGGGAGGGGTCAGGAAAGGCAAAAAGATTGGGAAGGTGGGGATGTGGGAGGGGGAGGGGAAAAGAAGAGGGCTCAGGCAAACTATTCTGGGTACCCTTCTTAGTGTACATACATAAATCTTGTACTAAGGTTTCCCCAATGATGCAGCCCCACTACGGTTGCCTAACTCAGACTGTAATTCACTACTAGGTGAACGGTGGCATTAAGTGAAAGGAAATGCGGCCAATCATTTCTGTCACGCCTGGAAATTGAACCAAAGATCCAGTTGTGACATGAGAATGGAACCAACTGTAATTGGGAACCAACTTCCCAATTAGCTCATCAATCCCTAAAAAACGGGCTTTGTGGAAATCTGGCAACCTAAAGGTTTCCCTTGCATATCTATTCCATTGTTACATTAAATCTGATTCACTGTTCCCTAACTCGCTCCCTATTTCAAGGTTATTTATTTGTCTCTATTAGATAATAGCAAGTGAAACTATATTTTTCTGTGTTAGCTATTTAATATGTTGTTCAGGGAAGCAATGATCCACTAAGAAATCAACTTCTGCATTCTGTCTTATTTCAGCTTATTCAACTAAAGTTAAAATCACCAATAAATAGATTGATCTATCCAAGCAGGTACAATATCGAAGTGCAACAAATTCAATGTTGAATTAAATTACTTTTGAAAATTGTGTCCATTGGATAGATGCTCTTGTCTAAAAATTTCATTCCATATATCCTTTGTTTCAATTGTCAAAGTTTGTTAGCCTGTATATAACTTTTATTAGATTATTTGAATTAAATTTCAACCAAATAAGGTGTGAGGGGGGGGCTCAGTTTTGACTCCAATCTTTGACGTTATAATTTAAGAGAAGACATGAGAACCAAACCACACATCAGAAGACGAGACTACAATGTTTCGGTCCGTCCTGGACCATTATCAAGTAGTTACATTTTAAACTTTCCCTCCATATAATGCTACTCCCCCTTCTCGTCTGGTCAAATCCCTTAATTCGATATTCATCTAATAGTCCTTTCATTTTTTTCTAGATTCATCCATGTTTCCGTTAGTGCAATAATATCAACAAACATAATTCAACCAACAAACTAACACTTAACATAAAAAAGACCTACTACATCTTATTTGGAAGCAAATCTACAAATGCAATTCAGCTTCAGATAGACAATGTAAACATTAGTAATAAAAATGATGGAAAGTTTCTTGGCTTATTCCTAGACAAGAGACTCAACTTCAGTACCCACATACAACACATAACTAAGAAAGTCTCTAAAACAGTTGGTATACTCTCCAAAATCAGATATTATATACCTAACTCTGCTCTCATCTCTCTATATTATGCACTAATCTATCCCTATCTTATTTATGGTATCTGTGCATGGGGTTCAACCACTGCAAACCACTTCAAGTCCATCATCACCCAACAAAAATCTTCTATCAGAATAATAACAAATTCTGCTCTCAGACAACACTCAGCCCCCTTGTTTAACTCCCTAAACATGCTAAACATAATCTAACTCCACAAATTCTCTTGTGTCAACTACATTTACAAAACCCTGTTCTTAAATGCAATCCTGCTCTGAAACTTTCCCTGGACAGATGTAATAGGACCCATTATCACCACACCAGAAATAAATATCTCTTTGATATCCCCAGAGTCAAACTTAATCTGTGTAAACACTCTATGCAAATAAAAGAACCCAGTCTATGGAACTCACTCCTTAATGAATTGAAAAGCTGTTCAACTTTTGTGTCATTCAAGAACAAAACTAAAAAGTACCTAATTTCATCTTCATAGTTTTTTTTTACGTTGTTGCTTTAAAATTGCACTGTATCTATTGCTACCCAATCTCCCAATCTTTATGTACCCAATCCGAACATCTTTACCATTGTGATCAATGCTGTCTTCTTATATGTGCTATCAATCTGCTGTATGGTGCCTATTAATCTTGTTTAAATTACCAATCAAGCTGTCAATGTAATCAATCAGAGCTTTAATATACCAATGTGCTTTAAAATACTTACTAATCTCTCTCATCTCATTTTTTTCTTGCAATGTATCTGTTATCATTTTATTAATTCTGCTAGAATTTTCCTACTTAAAAGTATCTGTTAGATTAAGGACCTGCTCGAAACGCTGCGCGTACTAGTGGCTTTACAAGATTGTAAATACTATGCTATGTATTCTCACAAACCCAATGTACCTTCTTGTATATAAATAAATAAATAAATAAATAAATAAATAAATAAATATCTGTTTGCTATTTCAAGAGCCCTTGGAGGGCTCTCAGAACTGTTGTGGGGTACAGCCCGAAATATGGTGTTAATATTAGAATAGCAAGAATGATGTATGTAGCGTATATAAGGTCTCTGATAGACTATCATGCACCAGCTTTGGTCCTGCAAAATGGCAAAAGTATTGATAGACTGGAAAAAATGCAAAACGAAGACTCAGAATTATACTTGGCTGTCCTATAACTACCAAAGTTCTCAACATGCGGAAAGAATTAAATATACTTAGAATTAGAGATAGAATATTTGAAATTAATCTTATGGTGGGACTAAAGCTTCTGTGTGATAACAAAAACAACATTGTGTCAGTTGAACTGTTAGAACACATACGAAATGGAACTAGCGAGTCTAAATGGATTCAAAGAACACCCACTCATATTAAAATGATGGGACTGCACGATGTATATACAGATGAGAGAGTACAGCACTTCCTTCCACCCTGGCAGATAGTACCTTTTGACATCCTGACCCCTGCATACCCCACCAAGAAACTCATCACAAACAACCCTCATTCTCAGCTTGCTGCTAAATTAAGCACCATAGAACACATTCACAATATGCAAGCTGAAAACAACAGTGCACAGACCATATACACTGACGGATCACTCAATACAGCTACAGGGAGGGCAGGAAGTGCTGTTATTGCTCATCAGCCCGATGGCAGCACAATTCAAAGGCATATCCGAATTAGTAACTGGGCGTCCACAATGCAGGCCGAGTTGGTAGCAATACTGGAAGCACTCGAAATTATTGACAACACTGAAGTTAACAGCTTAATTATTTCTGACTCCCTTTCTTCACTACGAGCAATAAACAGTTTGCAATCAAGTAATAACGTGTTTGTCTTGGAAGCTAGACGTAGATCTATAAGAATACTTAGCAAGAGGGTAAATATAAAAATGTTGTGGATTCCTTCTCACATTGGCATGCAGGAACATGACAAAGTTGACGCCCTTGCTAAGGCTGCAGTAAATAAAGACAGTATTGAACGGAATCTTGAGTTATCAAATAGGTCCCTTAAAAGTGTCATTAGACGAGAACTTAGACGAGATGAATTTGAAGAAAGTAGAACAGTGCAAACTGGAACTAGCAGGTTCATTGTTCATCACAATGAAATGTGTGAAGTAAAACATGTGTATGGGGCAAGTAACAAAGTCAGTAGACTAACAAATGTTGTCACAGCTCGTATAAGACTTGGCTACAAGTATCTCTGGCAGTTCGGCTTGTATAGGGATCTAGATGAAGTAAAGTGTAAAGTGTGTGGACAAAGACAGGGACACACACTCGAACACTATATCTTGGTTTGTAGTAAAATTTAGCCATTTAGAGATAAATCTACGCTCACTCTGTATGATATGGCAACCTATCTTATTACCATGGATAAATTACCTGAAATCCTTGCACTGTACCCACATTTCTCTTCCAGTAGATGAACGACATATGAGATTCAGAAACAAGTAGTGTATTGTGAGGACTAATAATAAACAGAAGCTCCCCTATGACTCTGTAATATCCCCATTGGTCAAACTATTATGTATTAGCGATAAGACCTACCATTAATGTATGATGACTTACTGTAAATATATAGCTCTTGAAATAGCACTTTCTCTGTAACTAGCTGACATTGTAACTATAAGGTGTGAAGGAATAGTCAAGTTAAGTTAATCATAAAAAATAGTCAAGTTACCGTCAAGCCCAACCACTTGGGCTTGACGGTAGAGCGACGGTCTTGGTTCATGCAGGTCGGTGTTCAATCCCCTACCGTACAAGTGGTTGGGCACCATTCTTTGGAGCCGGTCGGCCGAGCGGACAGCACGCAGGACTTGTGATCCTGTGGTCCTATAGATAGGCAAACTATCCCTCACAATGTTCTTGCCAATGAACAAGTCCCAGTTGTTGATGACTGGTATTTCAAAACTGAAAAATCCCTTTGAAATTAGCAATTTATACCAATTGCCCTCGACAGCTTGTCACCACCACCACCAACGAACCTCAGAACAACTCCACATATATATATACCTCTCCCGCCTGGACGGGAGACAGATATATGTATAGGGCAATGTCCACCCAGCCTGACAGCTGGGTGGACAGAACTTCGGATTCGTAGTCCTGAGGTTCCAGGTTCAATCCCCGGTGAAGACAAATGGGCAAAACGTTTCTTTCACCCTGATGCACCTGTTACCTAGCAGTAAATAGGTACCAAGGAGTTAGACAGCTGCTACGGGCTGCTTCCTGGGGGTGTAACAAAACGGAGGCCTGGTCGAGGACCGGGCCGCCGGTCCATTTCGGGGCCGCTAAGCCCCGAAATTATCGCAAGATTACCTCCCTTTTTCCTAATCATATTTTTTCCTAACTTGAATCAAATTTCCTAACTTCTACCTTTGCCATCATCATTCCCTCCAACAGAGGCAGACAATGTTTCCACTGCTAGCCAAATTAATGTCCATCCTGTCCCGTCACCTATGCCACTCCCAGGAAAAAACTCTCATTCTATTATGGGCATCTCTTGAATAAAAGGCCATCTATATTTCTAATTTGAGAATGCTTAACAACCAAGATTTTCCTGCCTTTCCTGTTGAATCCCTTCATTGCCCCATGTCCTGCATCCCTGCTTGAAATCATCTGTCTCCACTGTCAGGCGAGCAACTACTGTACTGTCCTCGAACACACTTCCTCCAGTACAAATGTTGGATCTTTACACAACAGGTACTTCATACTGCTTATACTTTGAGACAACCCAATTTGGTGTTTTCACAGGAATGCCATCCACCTTGGCTACATACTGTTGCAATACACATCATCTGCTTCGCTTCACTTCTATCAATTGACCAAAATCTTTCCTCCTGGCAGCACACTTCAACTCTAAACTTGGCTCCATCTCAAATAAGTTAGGATTCTTTGGTTGTTGAGGTTGAAAGTTAAGGTATACATTATACATTCACACTTTTCACTCTTTACAAATGTTTTTTGGATGAGAGCATGTACAGACAACTAACTCTTCTACTAGGTTATTACAGGCAAGATCAATGTGACTAAATTCAAGCTAAACACATCTAATACTTACTGAATGAAACACCCCATGATAAATCTCCATCATCATTGTAACAAACTTGCTGTAGCTTGTAAGATATTATAAAATCCCAGATGATGTGGTTTCACGAAATCAGGAGTAGAGAGTTTTGTACCTTGGAGACGAGCATGGGTCATCTCCCAGGGGATTGGAGCAGGGATGGGTAAGCCGGGTCGCCAGCTTCTTGTATTTAAAGTATTACTTGAGTAATTCATGTATTAAAGTAACCTGTTGTCAAGCATGTAGATTTATTTAACGTCATGTATGAGTAAAGAATCAAATCCCCTTCCTTAGTCGAGGGCAGGTGACTAGTAAATTTAGCAACATCAACCTAGGTCAGGTCGCCGCCAGCAAGAGAGGCTCGTATCATTCTCGCCTCCATCCCCTCTACCCCAAAGTCTCCATCTCGGTAATCCAGTAATGTGGAGAAATTCAAGTTAAATTTAATATTGCATTCAATGATACTGAAATTGTTGTAATAACTAATCTGGTTAAGTATGTAGGTAGAATGAAAATCAAAGGCTTGGTTAAAAGACGGTAACTTCAGTACAGTAGAGGGATTGGGTCAAGCGGAGCAGTGACCCACCCCTAGGTCACAGTCACGCGGCTTTTGTGACCAGTCTTTCGGATTGTGAATTCACCTTAATTAAAGTTCACTAGCCAATATTGTAATTGGAGATAGTTTTTCCAAGATGCCCAATTTAATTACCACCAGTTTTAACAATAATTCAACCTTCTGGTTTGGCCAGGATATGAGATTAGTGTGTTCAAGTTAAACCCTGCTTGGTAAATTGATAATCCTGGCAGAGTAATACTCACTAGCCTCAGTCCTGCGGAGCTAGGAGAGTTCAGTGGTTCCTGTAGCAGTGCCGGGAGGTTCTCCATCTCAACCTCCAGAGACCAGAACACCATCGGCTGGTTTCTAAGATTACGGTAGAGTGCAAAGAGTTTGTACACATAAATAGTTTCACATCTGCCTCTTTTTGGGAATATTTCCCCCATTAACCCCCAAGGGTTAAATTTTTTTTTTTTTTTTTTTTTTTTTTTAGAGATATATACAAGTTGTTACATTCTTGTACAGCCTCTAGTACGCGTAGCGTTTCGGGCAAGTCCTTAATCCTATGGTCCCTGGAATACGATGCTCTGCCGCGAAGAATCGTTTTTTCATCCAAGTACACATTTTACTGTTGCGTTAAACAGAGGCTACAGTTAAGGAATTGCGCCCAGTAAATCCTCCCCGGCCAGGATACGAAACCATGACATAGCGCTCGCGGAACGCCAGGCGAGTGTCTTACCACTACACCACGGAGACTGCCGTGTATAGTTAATTGACTGTTAATTGACACGGAGACTGCGTAATAGTTAATTGGCCCATACCCTGATTAATTGACAACATTGGTAATCGGTCTGGAGGTGGTGGCGATTAAGATCCTTGAGCGTGCTAGAGCCTAGTACAGGCGTCTGGCAAGTTGTTGTTCCTACGGCGGTCAAACACCTGAGGTCACGAGGCGTGGACTTAGCTAAGAGTTAGCTCTGGGGTCTTTGAGTTAAGATATCTACGGGCAGGGTAGTGGACAGAGTAGAGCCAAAACCTCATTCTGTGTTACATCATGATAAAAAGGGGGGCAAACAAGCCCTATTGCATAAATGTTGTCACTGCGGGGAACTCACTGGAGTTTTTAGGTTAGGGCTTTACACAATTTAATGATCTGTACATATTGTGAATACAAAGAAAACATCCTGCAGGAATGCCATTCCCTCCATGAACAATTTCAATTAGTAAAGGAGTTTGGAATGGGTGCATCTTATCAAATGTGGCACAAAAATGATTGAATATTGGTAAGTTAGCAGTATGTATTTAATACAATACTGATTGTTACAATCAAAATACTGTATCACCAAAAAATGGTGTTGAAATTGAAGGAGATAATGCACACAACACCCATTATCCTGCTTAAACACCAGTTAAGAGTGCAATTTGATAAGCATCTTTATCTGCACCCTAGATGGTATAAGGTGAATTATCAAAAGACAACACCAAATAAGAAAGGTGAAGGTTATTTCGCGTGACAGGTTATGGACACGCGACACTCAAGGCATGTGTTAAGGGACCAGGACAGGTTACCTTACTTGATACCGTGTCATTTTTTAGTGTAATGTCCATCCATTATGTATATTACCCAGAATTTAAATAATTTTTGTTTAATGTCACTTTTAGGACATAGTTCAAAATTGGGACAAATAGCAGATGAAATTGAACAGCTGAAGGATGGATGGTGGTGGTGTCTAATGTTAACAATGTTATAATTATAAAAACAGCTGCCAGGAAATAATCTATTTGTAAAACCATAATGGATCCCTACCAGGATTTGATATGCCTTCATACAATCTCTCTCTACCCTTTGTTCATACAGGGGGCCAAGTGCTACACTGCAATAAGAGCCTGTGGGTTTTCTAGCCGATCTGAGCTGTAGCAGTGCTAAGAGGAAAAGTATTCCAGCGGATGACATTGAACACTGGGCAAATTTTATGTTGTTCAACAGATCTATTATAGCCATAATTTACAATGCAATTTGCCTTATGTGGAATTAGCATATTTCTTTATTTTCACATTGACCATTAAGTGAAGCAGTAATTGCTTTCATTCACTAACAATACAGTATGGTTATTACTTGGCACGAATAGGAAATTAAGAAAACCAGAAAAATAGCAAAGTATTCATTGACAATAATTGTGGAGGTGAAAAATTACAGGACTATAAAATGGCTGACAAAAATGTTAAAAAATTAAAGTGGGAAAGGGTACCATCTTCATTCAACATGCCACCTCTAATGACTAAGTTTACTACCTACAATACAATTTAATCATTCCAGAGTACCCCCATTCCTGGCCACCCTTCCAATATACTAATACAAATTTATTACATGCACACTTTTCTTACAAAATACTTTTCATTGCAATTAGACATTGGCAATAAATATTTATTCTCTAGCAGTACCAATATAAAATTAAACAAACATTAAGACTAATTAAAAAAAAATCAATATTGACGTAGTATAACATTTCAGTTACTAAACTTCTTATTCTACAAGTTCCACCCATCAGCCATATATTACAATATAACTACTGTACCAACAAATTTTTAAGACGATTTGATACACGTTGCTAAAAACAATAATATTGTACCCAAAATTTAAAAACTTGCTTAAAGTTTTTATGTTTTGAAGGCATTTGAAACCAAGAAGGGAAAAACAATAACTGGCCATTATCTTGTTTATTAATCAGTCATGCACACACATCTTGAGTCATGTATAATTAAGTTAGAATAGAAAACATGGCAATGTTGAGAAGCTGGGCACAATTCAAAGTCTCTACTTCTTGGTCTTCTTCTTTGGCTGCAAAGAAATATTTGTATATTATATAACTAAATATTTATTCATTAAAGCAGCCCAAATTTTATTCAAGCTAGTAAAAAACATAATAATGAAATTCTGAATAATACTCAACAAATACAATTAAAAAATTTTTGATTAGCAAAAATTTACTGTATTAGTCTGTGAGAATGCATGTCTGTCCACAAATGGAGGCAAGATGCTTTGCAGTCAATGGTTTGTGGTATGGGACCCCACACCCGACTCATGTGGTAGTCACGGTCCGGCACAATAGTAAGCCCCCCCCCCCCCCATCTAATCTGAAAATTCCAGGCCTACTTTGTTTAATGTTCCTAAATATCAGACTCCATCTTTTAAGATTCCTAATGCATAATATTTTCTACATGATTAAATGTTAGTTTGTCTTCTGAACTGATGTGTGGATATAGATAATGGGGTCCATAAAGGAAAGGAGTGGGGAGGGGGGGGGGGGACAGACTAGGGCTTATCTGGGCACCCCTCCTTCCCAATATACTTAAAATATTAAATATTAAAATAACTTAATAGATTTGGAGGCCCAAGTCTCTATACACAATAAAAATTAATTTCATTTTTTCATAAGTAATTCTCAAGGTATGGCACCACACTAGGAGCAATATTTAGCACCATCTGCCCCAAGACACCAAAATTTGCTAAATCTCACTTGGGATGCCAATGAGAAAAAGAGGACACAAGGCAAGAAACATTAAAGGTATTGGATTCACCACAGGATTATATCGAGGGGGAAAACAAAATGAACTATCGTTCTGAAAATTGGGACATTCTAAAAGGAGGTGCACAACAGTGGGACAATGCAGTTTGGCAAAAGGAACACTGTTCCAGTAAGTACCTGTGAATCAAGTGCACGAGACCAATATGCAACCTAACCCAGAGCCGTTTTCCACTATTTCAAAGGGTAGGAAGGCCAAGAGAGAAAGATCACTTAACTCTTCTACTGCATGACAACTAGGGATACACCCTCCATTTATCCATGAAGTGCACAACTCAATCATGAATGTTTTACCATGCTGTGTAAGATTTAAAACTCCCACGGGTACATGGGACTTACATCTGTTTTCTTTGGCCTACTGTAAATCAACACCATCTTTGAAAAACTCATGTGCATCCCCTCCTGAGTGTGAAAGCCACAGTATTTGGATAGCAACCATGAGTAGTGTATGCAGCAGACGCTCATACCAATAGCGTTACAATGATGAAATAATTATTTAGCAATGATAATGACCCAGATAATAATAATAATAATATATATCTATCTCTTAACCTAACCTAAACTAACACAATTAAGTCAATAATATATGTTCTTAATATAATATAATACAGTACACTATTTTCACTTTGGTTACCTCAATTCTCGTCTTAGGTCTTTCATTTTTGTATCATTATGTTCGCAATAGAATTCCCTACAGGTGAATATGCAAATATAAAGTCCAAAAGCCCGACGTACCACCCACAGCAAACAGAGAAAGTGACTGTTACCCCAGTGAGCACTAATAAAGAGCAATAAAATGTGTTTACTCTTTTCAACTTTATTACCTCAATTCTCGTCCTAGGTCTTTCATTTTGGTATCAATGTGTTCGCAATGAAAATCCCTACAGGTGTATATGCATATAATGTCCAAAACCGCGGTTTTCACAAAAAAATGTTTTTATTTTTTGATGCCATCCTAGTCAGTGGGTATTTAACTAGTAAACTTTTGAATCCATACTTCGCCATCGGTGGGCGAAAGATAGGGTCCTCATTTTTACTGTACCTGAGTACCTGGAATTAATCAATGTTAAACATCATGTTATTTTCTGTTGCCCAGTTGAAAATTTTATTAATATCTGCTTGAAGCTTTTCAGTGTTTTCAGCAGAGGTAACTTTCACTCTGATTTGTGTCATCTGCAAAGGATAATATGAAACTGTGACTTGTATTTTTGTCTATATCTGATATGAGAAGGAAAAGCAGTGGTGCAAGGACTATACCCTGAGGTACAGAACTTTTAACTGTGCTTGGAGGCAATTTTATATGGTTGACCGTTACTCTATGTTCTGTTCAACAGTAAACCGAGTATCCAGCGTCCTACTTTACCGGTTATTCCCATTGACCTCATTTTGTGTGCTTCACTCCATGGTCACATATACATCGAATGCCTTTGCGAAATCCTTGAATACCACATCTGCATTCTGTTTTTCTTCTAATGCCTCAGTGACTGACGTAAAGAATTAAATACCAGGAATTTCTTTCAGTTTTAGTAAACAGATTTTATACAAAATTTGAAAATATCCCGAGTTACTTTACAATTTATTGAAATGTTAGTTTTGTTTTATTTGTTTTATTAAAGTGTAATACAGTATCAATATAGCTATAGGTTAACACTTTCGCGCTATCCGGACGCATCGGCGCGTCCCGTTTCGTCTAACGCTAACGCATAGTGGACATAAAGTTTTGTCCTCTTTTAAAATATTTGTATAAAATTCAATTTTTATCAGATTTACTTTGGGTTTGTTTCAAACTGCGCACCACGAGGCTCTCTTTCTCACCACTAGGCTGCATGGTACAATAAGTTCATGAAAGGTGTGGATAACTTTGATCAAATGGTATTATGTCCCAAACGGGTTGCAGGTGGGTGACTTTAGCTGTTTATACTGGTAATGCTTCCCCCATATCATGTATTATATGCATATGTTTGTTTAGGGAATTTTATTCCGATCAATATACAACCAAAAATAACTGTGTGCAACAAGTATAAACTTGACAAACATAACAAAAGTAAAAACATTTCGTGTGTGTTTGACGCTCACTGATATGTTCCAGCGTTGTTTTATATTTGGCGCTATTCTAACTTACACTTTGTTGATCTTTTTTACCTATGGGCTCATAGAACTCATAGAACATTCTATTGCGAACACATTGACACAAAAATGAATGACGTACATAGAAAATTAATGTCATGAGAGTGAAATAAGTATAAACTTTCAAAGCGCCGTGCGTCGTCCCGTCACCGATACCGGGTAACAATTTCACCACTTCCCACACTCTTGCGGGCAGGCCGCATCATTATTCTATGCTTATATTCATATCACCGTGTTGGGAATTTCATTGCGAGTCCATTGATACCAAAATTAACGCTGTAGAACAAGTGTGGAGGTGATTACAATCCCAAGAGTAAAAACATTTTTTTGGCGTTGGGCGCTCACGGCGAGTCATCTTCGTAGTTATTTATTTGGTGCTGGTATTCCTATACGTTTCGTGACTTATTTTACTGATGTTCTTCTAGAGAATTTTATTGCGAACACGTTAGTACCAAAATGAAATACGTAGCTTGAGAACTAAGGTCAGAAGAGTAAAAAGAGTATACACATTTTTGTTTTTACGCTTAAGCGATAAAAACGCAACGCGCACATACGGTTGGCCGAGTGACCTTCGCGGAGAGCGCGAAAGTGTTAAGCAGTAATAGTAATTAATAAGCAATAAAATGCTTATCTTCAAAAACTAAGATGGTTAGGTTAGGTCGTGGTTTTCTATTCAGCTTTTCAGGCAAACTCAAATATTCACAATATATTTGACAGTACAGGTTAATACTAAGTGAAAATAAGTACAATTCCTGACTGTCATACATAGTACATAATTGCACTTATGGGGCTGTTACAATTTATCTCCCCACTTTTGGAAGACAGGCTGGTAACGTGTCTGCCTGCCCCAAGTGGACCCGTCCAGACCTGGTCAAGCCAATAGTCCATGTGCTCCCGTTCCTCGTGTTATACCAGTGCCGCACCATTAGTGAAACTTTTTTTTAAATAAAATTTACTATGAAAACAAAAAAGTTATCATTTTTTGTCCAAAACTGTCTGGAAGCAGCAGATATAGCTCCGCTGCACAAGGGGGGTATCTTGAGGTTATCTCGAGATGATTTCGGGGCTTTAGTGTCCCCGCGGCCCGGTCCTCGACCAGGCCTCCACCCCCAAGAAGCAGCCCGTGACAGCTGACTAACACCCAGGTACCTATTTACTGCTAGGTAACAGGGGCATTCAGGGTGAAAGAAACTTTGCCCATTTGTTTCTGCCTCATGCGGGAATCGAACCCACGCCACAGAATTACGAGTCCTGCGCGCTATCCACCAGGCTACGAGGCTAAGTAAGGCCTTGGCAAAAAATTAGACCAGTTGCACTAACATCTCACATAATAAAAGTTTTTGAAAGTGTGATTAGAATCAACTTTCTAGTTATATGAAAAATAATTGATTACACAACCCAGGACAACATGGATTTAGAGCGGGAAGATGCTGTCTGTCACAGTTACTCAACCACTATGACAAAATCACAGGTCTGGAAGAAAAGCAAAATGCAGATGTAGTAACCACAGACTTTACAATGGCATTCAACAAATGTGATCATGGGATAATAGTTTTTTACATAGTTTATATTGTTGTTTATACTTTATTGTATTGTATTTGCAATATTGTTCTTCAATTTGCCTTTATATGCATCTATCCATCTAAAGCATTCCATTAGAAAAAATTCATACCAAAATGAGCGCTGTAACATGAAAATTGATGTTAGCAACCGGAAAATATACTCAACATTTGTGGGTGGGAATTGGGGGGTGTAGCGGGTGGGCTTCAAGGCGCTCCCTCGCTGGTAACACTTGGCCCAATTTCAACTTGTTGGTGGGTGGAGCGTGACCAGATTTTTTTTTTATTTTATATGCATATACTCTTAGAGAATTCTATTGCGAACCCATTGATACCAAAATTAAAGACCTGGTACGAAAATTGAGGTGACCAAAGTGAAAAGAGTACACCTTTTATCGCTCTTGAGCGCTCCCGGGTGACTCGCTCGCACTTTCTCTGTTTGCTGCGGGTAGTAAGCCGGGCTTTTGGAGTTTATA
Organism: Procambarus clarkii; assembly: GCF_040958095.1. Lineage (NCBI taxonomy): Eukaryota > Metazoa > Arthropoda > Malacostraca > Decapoda > Cambaridae > Procambarus > Procambarus clarkii. Next base: position 20,172,446 of record NC_091212.1, on the reverse strand, counting down.
TGCATTTACTCCTCTAGAGAATTCTATTGCGAACACATTGATACCAAATTGAATATCTTAGGACGAGAATTGAGGTGACAAAGTTGAAAATAGTATACACTTTTCAGAATTACCGCATGCTTCCGTGGAATGCCCAAACCCACCCGGGGTAGTGGGGAGGTCGTGTGCCCAGAGCGCGAAAGTGTTAAAAATATTTCACTAGTGGCACAGCACTGTGGTATAATGTGAGGGACGGGAGCACATGGGCTGTTTGGCTCGACCAGTCCTGGACGGGTCCACTTGGGGCAGGCAGACACGTTACGTGGGCTGCCAGGTCGAAAAAACTCAATATTTTTGTAGCAAACTTCAGTTTGTGAAAATTGCTTTAAAAAACTTATTTGTTATTACAGTATATAATAATTTCTTTTGTTTTTGACTGTGATGAATTGTTCTAAAATTAATGGTAACTCCTGTAGGCTCCTCCACATCACCCAGGCAGTCCCTCCCAACGCTCCCCTCTCTCCCACCCCACCCCCCTCCTACACCACGCACCTCAAGCCACAGCCGTATGGGATTAATACCGTACGGCCTGATGCCTGGCTTCCTGATCCGGACAATCGGCTCTCCGGCTTACTGTCCAGATTGGGCAACATCGGTAGCAAGCTAACTGGCTCAGATTTTTTATCCGGTCAAACATCGGCTAGTCTGGCTTCCGTGGACATTTTGGCCGGATGGGGAGACATTATCCTGCCACAATTTTGGCTGGATTAGAGCGTTTTTCCAGATAGGCGGATTCCGGATTAGTGGGCGTCTACAGTATTTCATAAAAATTCGTAAAAAATCCATTACTTAACATACTGGGATGAAATTTCCACAACGCTGATGCCAAATAATGGGAGATTTATTTAATTTTTTTCACCTTTTCATACAATATTTGGAAAAGTCTCCACATGCACCAGGCCCCCCCTTAAGACATTAGTGCTCTCTAGTGGAATACTGTTGCACAATGACAGCCTCTTTCAAAGCTGGAGAAATTGCCAACATGGAGAGTGTGCAGAGATACTTTACTGCTAGAATCCACTCAGTAAAACATCTAAACTATTGGGACTGTCTGCAATGCCTAAACCTGCATTTTCTCAAGTACAGACGGGAGATATGCATAATAATTTATGGGTGGAAAATATTTGCGGGGCTGGTCCCAAACTTGCACACAGAAATAACACCACATGAGTGGTGTTATTTCATTGAGTGGTGAGTGGTGTTACATCGAAAAAGAGTGCAGGAGCACTTTGCTTGCCACTCTCCATAGTGACTGGAAACAGGAGACCTACCAGAAATATAGAAGACTGCTAATGTAGTACCAATATACAAAAAGGGAGACAGGCAAGAGGCACAACTACAGGCCAGTGTCCTTAACTTGTATACCATGCAAGGTGATGGAGAAGATTGTGAGAAAAACCTAGTAACACATCTGGAGAGAAGAGACTTCGTGACAACCCATCAACGTTCAGGGAGGGTAAATCTTGCCTTACAGGCTTAATAGAATTCTACGATCAGGTGACAAAGATTAAGCAAGAAAGAAGGATGGGCGGACTGCATTTTTTTGGACTTTCGAAAAGCCTTTGACACAGTATGTCAAACCTTTGTAACACAGTAAGCAAACCATTGACACCTCTTAATGTTTGCTGATGACGCCAAAATTATGAGAAGGATTAAGACAGAGGACAGCTTGAGGCTTCAAGAAGACCTGGACAAGATGTAGGAATGGTCGAACAAATGGCTGTTAGAGTTTAACCCTAGCAAATGTAATGTAATGAAGATAGGGGTAGCAAGCAGACCAGATACAAGGTATCATTTGGGAGATGAAATACTTCAAGAGTCAGCGAGAGAGAGAAAGACCTGGGGGTTGATATCACGCCAGACCTGTCCCCTGAAGCTCGTATCAAGAGGATAACATCAGCAGCATATGCCAGGTTGGCTAACATAAGAACGGCCTTTAGAAACTTGTGTAAGGAATCTTTCAGAACATTATATATTACATATGTCAGACCAATCCTGGAGTATGCGGCTCCAGCACAGAGTCCATATCTAGTCAAGCATAAGACTAAACTGGAAAAGGTTCAAAGGTTTGCCACCAGACTAGTACCCGAGCTGAGAGGTATGAGCTATGAGGAGAGACTACAGGAATTAAACCTCACTTCGTTGGAAGACAGAAGAGTTAGGGGGGACATGATCACCACATTCAAGATTCTCAAGGGAATCGACAGGGTTGATAAAGACAGGCTATTTAACACAAGGGGCACACGCACTACAGGACACAGGTGGAAACTACGTGCCCAAATGAGCCACAGAGATATTAGAACTTTTTTAGTGTCAGAGTGGTTGACAAATTGAATGCATTAGGAAGTAATGTGGTGGAGGCTGACTCCATACACAGTTTCAAGTGTAGATATGATAGAGCCCAATAGGCTCAGGAACCTGTACACCTGTTGATCGACAGTTGAGAGGCGGGACCAAAGAGCCAGAGCTCAACCCCCGCAAGCACAACTAGGTGAGTACATACATACACACACACACACACACACGACTCCACGAGGTGAGTACGTGGAACCAGAACGCATGGCAGGATGTGCAGAATACCCCTGTTGAAAAGTAAGAGGTGCAATAGATACTCGGAGGGAACTCCAACCACATCAAAGGCCCGAGACTGTTCAACATGCTTCCACTACACTAAGTGACATAACTAGCCGACCCCTCACAGCGTTCAAGAGAGAACTTGATAAACACCTCCAAGGGCTACCTTATCAAGCTGTGATTCATACGTCAGGCTGCGAGCAGCCTCGTCCAACAGCCTGGTTGACGACCGGGCCGCTGGGACTTGAGCCCCCGAAAACATCGCAAGGTAGGAGGCCAGCACCCTAATGGGGAGCTTCCAGGAGGTAATAAGGTGTTGGGGCTATAGGTAAACCAAACAAAACATGAAACAGGAATGAAAAACTTGAATGTGTACTGAAGCAGCACAACTTACTGGAGAGTCCTCAACCTCCTCATCCTCCTCTTCATCCTCCCCTTCCTCTTCAGCATCATCCATATCATCTTCACCAATGATGTTTGTTTCCGTCTGGTGGGTGCCACTTATGTAAACCGGGCCCGATCCTTTGGTCAGATGAAAAGTGGCTGTCTGGTCTTCTATAAGGATCTGCAACAAAAATTACTTTGAGAACACACACACATAATAAAAATTATTTTGTGTGTGTGTGTGTGAGATAGATAATTATATATATATATATATATATATATATATATATATATATATATATATATATATATATATATATATATATATATATATATATATATATATATATATATATATATATATATATATGTATATATATATATGACAAAAGGGCAGAATGAATATAAAATTAATTTCAAGAGTTTGTACCCAACAATAAAACAGTGAAAGAAGAATGCATTCATGTACATGCAGCAGTTCGCACATAAAAGGATATAATATACAACCCATCCTCTGAAAACAAATACATACAGCTACTATTAATGTAATGTACAAAATATGAACCCGTTAAAAAACCCAGCGTTGAATGTAATGAAACGCCATTTTCTGGGCGAGCCCCGGAGGCTCCCTGGAGCTTATCGGGCTAACGTATGTTATATTAGACCGGGACATTAGCTAAGGAGTTCAGACCTACCAGGGACCAGTGCCCGAACCTGGCCCCTTCAGAGAGGTTTCAGGGAGTAATGGCCCTGGAAAATCCCTTGTGGTTGGGGTTTTCCTTATCTGCCATCGACCAGGGTTAGGCACCCAGAAAGGTAGGCATAACAAACCCCACATGGTAAAAAACTAAAACAAAAACCGAACTGAGGTAGAAACTCCCTAGAATCACAAGGAAACAAGCAAACATCACACTTTACTGCCGCGCCGATTGTCCGCGCAGCCCTCCCCGCCCCGGGAGGGGGAGGGGGGAGCCCCGAACCTACCACGCCGGCTGCCAAGCTTCAGTTTGGAAGCTAAGCTTCAACCAATGCGAAAAAACCGCCGACCGGTGGGAGGGAGGGTTGCCAGGGAGCCTCCGGGGTTCACCCAGAAAATGGCGTTTCATTACATTCAACGCCGGTTTTCTGTGGGGAGTCCCTACGGCTCCCTAGAGCTTTATACCCAAAGAGAAGGAAAAGAAAGGGCTAACCCGGGAGGCGGCCGCCACAAACTCTGCAACGCAAAGCCAAGACAACCGGTCGCAAACCTGCAACCCAAGGCAACAAGAACGTCCAGGAGCAGACGCGCATAAGGATGGGCGGCCAAGAACCTGTGCAACCCACAAATCCCTGCGCCCGAAATGAGCCCGAGACGTCACCAACACAGCAGCAAAAACTGCAAATGTCTGAACAGCACGGGCGCAAAGACAGACAGCAGGCTGGAAGAATGAAAACTCTGCGGACGAAATGGGAGACCCGAGCCCTGAAAACAGCGAACGAAGGAACCGGATCAACCACAGCGCACATCCAGACACGGTACGCCGGCAACTGCAAAAAAGCACAACCGGACAACACAGGACACACCCCCCGGCCAAACCAATCAAGTACCAATACCCCAAGAACCCCTCCGGAAAGCAGCCGTCTCGACCGTCGCCAGGACAGAGAAAGGCTGCACACCTATAAAGCTACCACCAGTACCAAAGAGCAGGAAATTGAACCGAAGGGGCTACCACAAACTGAGGGGAAGATAAGAAGGCACCCTGAACAAGGACCAGGATGGCTCAGGCGACGCATGAGCAGGCCGGAGGGGAAACAAAACATGAGAAAACGTATGAAACGTCATACTGTCGCCAAGACGAAGCTCGCAGGTGGGACACCGTCAACAAAGCCACCTGAACACCATAGAGACGGTGATACCCGCGTCAAAATACCAGACGCGAAGAGCCAAGGAGAAGGCCGAACCAGTCACGGACAGGACCGAGTCGGCCTGCTGAAAGAGGCGGAGCCTCAAGAAAAACGCCCCGGGTTCGGACCCCTATCAAGCAGCGTCTGAAAAAGAAGGCCGGGCTGGCCACCATGGAACCATAAGGACTGCTCTCGTGGGAATGGGCTGCAACCGAGCCAGAATCCAAAGCAACAGCTGGACCGGGAGAAGAGGAACAGGTACCCCCCCACCTCGACCAGTCCTGCCGAAAACATTCTCCGTGAAGTCCTCACAGGTGGAAAAGGGCGCCACAAAATGGGCGACACCTAGACCACACTGACCCGAAGACGTCCATGGCCAGGAGTCCATACGCCCGACAGAGCCAACAAAACGAATCGGCGACGACTGGCCAACCCACGAAGAGGAATGAACCGAGAAAGCTGTCCACCAGGATGCAGGACACATCCCGGACATGAACCACACGGTTAGCCAAACCCCATTGGTTCCGGCAAGAACCACCAGAGAACAGTCCGAACAGAGCTGAATGGTAGAGCACCTAGTGACCCAAACCCTCCGAAGCGCAAACCAGACAGCCACGAACACCCGAACCGTGCTGTGAGCCCGACGGACAGACAGACTCCATCAACCTCGGCCGACCTGGTGAGCACTGGTCACAAAGCCCCAGCCGAGAGACGACCCATCTGTGAACACATCGAGCGAAGGCTCGGGGAGGTGCCAAGGCACGGAACCACGAAAACCGCTGAGCAACCCGGGAACCCCTCCTGTACAGCCGAAGGCTGTACAGGAGGGGTTCCCACATGCCGCAGAAACGTACATGTACCCACATGTACCCACAGCCGCAGAAACACTTCTGGAGGGAAATACAACGAGTGGCCCAAGAGCCTTAAACAAGGCCCAGGTCCGAACCCGGGACGGAAACAGATGGAAAAACCTCCAGATCAACAGGAAACCAAACCCGGCAATCTGGAAGGAACCATCCCCTGGCGAGCAGACAAGCGGACTGACTGGGAGCCCACACCAGCCAGTCGTCGAGGTAGGCCAGACACCGAATCTCAGACTCGGACAGGGCACTAAGATCCGGTAAAGATGCAAAAAGTATACGAAGTGCTCATTACAAAATAGGGAAGGCAATAAAAACAGCAAACCTGAAGCCCCACCACCAACCGTGCCAGTCCCAGAAAACTGGAGAGGAACGTGCCAAGAAGTGACCTGGAGGTCCAGGGCCACCATCCAGGCACCCGGCCCCAACAGAATCCGAACAGGAGACAACAGTCCTCCGAGGAGGGCATAGGATCCAGGGCGCATACTGAAGTCCAGAAGAACTGCAGACGGGAACCCCAGAAGGATGGGGCAGATCGACCACACACCCACGAAGAAGAAATGACCAAGCGCAGGGGAAGAAGCCCACCCCGCCAGCTCTGAACCCCCCCCAAGGGGGAGAAGCCGTCCTCCGACGCCAGCAGAGGCCGGAAGACAACCCAAAGCGCCCACCAACAGCGGGACCATACGAGATGCAACAGAGCAAGCTGCTCCCCCAGCGCCCAGTCAACAGAGAAGGGAACAGAACCCCTTCCGAAAGAAAAAGTACACTACCTAATTCATGATGAGAGACTACGGGAATTAAACCACACTTCGCTGGAAGACGAAGAGTGAGGGGGGACCTGATCGCCACATTCAAGAGTCCCAAGGGAATCGACAGGGGTGATAAGGACAGGCTATGTAACAAGGGGCACACGCACTAGGGGACACAGGGGGAAACTTGAGTACCCAAAAGAGCCACAGATAATTTTTTTTTTATTAATGTCAGAATGGTAATTGGAAAGCACTAGGAAGTAATGTGGTGACTCCACACACAAGTAACAAGGCTGACCCCCATACAGTGTCACATGTAGACATGATAGAGCCCAATAGGCACAGGAACCTGTACACCTATTGATAGAGATGGTCGAGAGGCGGGACCAAAGAGCCAGAGCTCAACCCCCGCAAGCACAACTAGGTGAGGACATATATTGTAAAAGTACAAGTCGCCGACTAGTGGGCAGAGAGCACCACGCCGGCCAGGCAAAGAAGGCACAAAACTGCATCAAAAGGCCCACCTCGACAGCAAAACCGCAAAGTCCCAGCACGACTACAACATGTGCCAAGATCCAAAAAGATCAGTCTGCAAGCCAGGAAGACCCTGGAACCCCAGAAGGCAGAACCGGGTCACACGAGGAAACAAAGTCCCCTGAACCCACAAAAGGGGGCCCAAGAGGAAGAAACCTCCGGAACAAAACCAAGGAACCCAAAGGAACCCAGAATCGAACCAGGGGGAGCCCAAACCACCACATTTTGCCGGTGGAGAACACCACTGAAAGGCAAAGCACAGCCCCCAGCAGAACCCCCTGGGAAACCGGTTCCAACAGACCGAAAACCGAGGGACAAGGTGTGGGAGCAAGCATACCAGCTAGGGGCAGAGCCTAAACCCAAAGGCTCAGACCCAAAACAGAAAAATTGGAAAAACCCGGTGTAAAATCAACACCCAAACGTTCCCAGAGGAACAGGCAACGGCAAGAAAACACCAGAAAAGCAAAGAAACGACAACAGAACAAAAACCATGAAAAAAAAAATGAAAACTCACCCGAAACGCTCGCTCGCACACGCAGACGCATGTAAACAAACCGCAACGCCGCCCTGGTGGCCATGCCAGGAAACCGACAGACGAAATGGCCGCCAGCACGGGCTGTGACCGACGCTAAATACACAAAAACACGCCAGCATATGTGGGAAGCTAGCAGACTGTATGGGTGAAAAACGCCGCCCAACAGCAGAAAAAACCCTTGCAGGGGCAAAACCGTCCCAGAACTGCTAGCAGGCATCCCCACAGCCCCGGGAACCAACAACAGAGGCCCCGGGGTAGAGCCATCCTTCAAGCCCTCCGCCCTTGAAGAAAAGCAAGAGTCCATGGGAAAGGCAACAAGAAAGGGCCGCTGGTAAGACCCAGAAGCCTTGGCAGGAGGCACAGGCTCAAACCTCCCTCCCCAACCCGAACGGGGAAGCCCCCGAAAACCGCCCGAGTCTCTGCCGCAACTAAACCCCACCCCGACCCCAAAACCCGCAGACGGTCCGGAGCCGGGAACATGGAGGGAAAGGGGCGAACAGCACCTAACCAAACGGGGCGGCCACGGGGCATTCGAGTGGGAAACCAACCTAGCATGTTGCAGCAACCTAACCAAGCTTGCAACACGGATGCTGCCTGTACTCTGAACAGTAATAACATCAGGAGAGTACTGGAGAACAAGCAGAGAATCTCTCGCAAGGCTCCAGGTCAAGGCGTCAGTGACCCAACAGGCAGCATGACGGAGGTAAAAATGGCGACTATCACCCGGAGACAAGGGAACAGCAACCAACGATCCCGTACCAGACGGGTTGGAACCCAGAAGACACATTCAATGGTCCCCCGAGCCCAAACAGGGGTTTTCAGGGCCCGTAGGGTAACAACTACGGGAAGCCCGGGCAAGGTGTTGCTAACCGGTTAAGAAACCCAAACATAACAAAAGGGTAGATTATAGCACTGAAAACCCCCGAGACGTGTACAATCACGGGGGCCTAGCAGAGGGCCGCCAAACACTACCAGTTGAACTAACCACCTTAGGCAGACCCCCACCAGGCATGAAAAATTAAAAACAAAAGAAAACCCCCGCAAAAGTACACCGTCTCCAGAGGCAACAGAAACCGGTCGCCGCTTAGGTGGCAGGCTGTGCAACACCTTGACGCCCTAACCAGCACAATACCAATCCCTACCCAGGACCAAACAAGGGCCCCAAGCCCCAGCTGGCCCCAAGGGCGAGGCAAATGCCGAGCAGCAAGAACCTCTACGGGAATGGTTCCCGAACGCCCCAGGGAAGATAACCCTGTTACGCAAGGGCAGTACTCACAGGGCGCTTAGGGAAGTCAGCCACTAAGCACATGCAGCCCTGGCACTGATGAGGTACTCCTGACCACCGCACAACACAACACACGGCAGTGAACGCCACACAAGGCAAACACCGCCTAGGAAACTGAGGCCAGAGAAGCGTCAATCCCGGTTGACATTAGCGAACGAACTGAAGCTTGGCAGCCGGCGTGGTAGGTCCGGGGCTCCCCCCTCCCCCTCCCGGGGCAGGGAGGGCTGCGCGGACGATCGGCGCAGCAGTAAAGTGTGATGTGTGCTTGTTTCCTTGTGATTGCAGGGAGTTTCTACCTCTGTTTGGTTTTTGTTTTAGTTTTTTACCATGTGGGGTTTGTTTTGTTATGCCTACCTTTCTGGGTGCCTAATTCCAGTCGATGGCAGATAAGGAAAACCCCAACCACAAGGGGTTTTCCAGGGCCATTGCTCCCTGAAACCTCTCAAAGGGCCAGATTCTGGCGCTGGTCCCTGGTAGGTCTGAACTCCTTAGCTAATGTCCCGGTCTAATATAACATACATTAGCCCGATAAGCTCCAGGGAGCTGTAGGGGCTCCCTACAGAAAACTACATTTTGTACTTCAGCATTGGTTTAGTAAATGACGAAAGTTGCAAGTGTATTATACTAGGCCTAGGAAAGCAGGCAAGTAATTATCAATATGTGCCAAGCCAGGAAGACTATGTAGCACCATTTGTCACACAATATTCAGAAGTACAAATAATCATTCACGATGCCAACATAAAACCAAAAGGATAGATGGCGAGCAACTTTACAGGTATTGGACTCGCCAATGATTCCATCAAGGGACAAGCGACCTGGAGGGACATTATGAAAGCAAGACTAGTGATTTTGACTAGACCACACACTAGAAGGTGAAGGGACGACGACGTTTCGGTCCGTCCTGGACCATTCTCAAGTCGATTGCGACTTGAGAATGGTCCAGAACGGACCGAAACGTCGTCGTCCCTTAACCTAGTGTGTGGTCTGGTCAACATACTTTAGCCACTTTATTGTGACTCATCGCCTGCAAGAGTTGTGATCATCCCGAAAATGGCTACATTCTACAAGGCAAACAACTTAAGAGGGACAATGCACTTCTGACAATAAAAAGCAGTTGTAAGATTCTACAATTTGTCCTCCCACCTCTCCTGAGCAATGTCTGTTAGCATATGGTCGACAGCTTGCAGATGTTATCTAGCAAAATTTAGATGCCCACGATTTTAAGTCAACTTGTCGAAGCAGGCTTCACAGTGGATGAACCTCTTCTGACATGTGGCCTCTGGTTCATGGTCTACTTAGGTCATGCAATCCCCTGCAATATTAGGCAGGCAATATGGTTTAGGTCCTCATCATATTTGTATTAGTGTGGCTAACAAATTAGACCATTAAGGACTGTCATTAATAGGAAATGTTTAAATATGCTTAGGAAAGGAAAGTGTCGATGTGGATCATGTACGTTTTTTCCATCCTGCCTTGTGCAAAATATCACTCGAGGACAGAAAATGCTATGACCTCAGCTGCCCATACTTTCATGTGAAAGGGACAGAATGCTACATTCAGAGCAGCAAGCAAGATAGTGGATTTCGAGGAAACACTATTTTTTATACAAAGACGAAAGATTTAAAAATGGCGAACATAGAGAATGCATGGAATTGGATGACAGACGACTTGCATACCAGAAGCACAGATACAATTACACAGTTGAAAAATTTTCCGATAGAAAAATAAGGGCTGTAATCAGAGGCAATGTATTGTACTGGAGAAATATCACACATGGAGTACCACAGGGGTTTAGTTCTTGCACCGATAATGTTCATTGTTTACATAAATGATCTACCAGATGGAATACAGAATTATATGAACATGTTTGCTGATGATGCAAAGATAATAGGAAGGATAAGAAACTTAGATGATTGTAATGCCCTTCAAGAAGACCTGGACAAAATAAATATATGGAGCACCACTTGGCAAATGGAATTTAATGTGCATAAATGCCATGTTATAGAATGTGGAATAGGAGAACATAGACCTATAACCTATAAATTATGTGGAAACTCTTTGGAGACTTCTGATAAAGAAAGATCTAGGGGTGGTTTCTAGATAGAAAACTATACCTGGTTGATGGGGTTCTGGGAGTTCTACTACTCAAGCCCGGCCTGAGGCCAGACTTGACTTGTGAGAGTTTGGTCCACCAGGCTGTTGCTTGGAGCGGCCCTCAGGCCCACATACCCATCACAGCCCGGTTGGTCCGACACACCTTTCAGAAAACAATCTAGTTTTCTCTTGAAGATGTCCATGGTTGTTCCGGCAATATTTCTGATGCTCGCTGGTAGGACGTTGAACAACCGGGGACCTCTGATGTTCATACAGTGTTCTCTGATTGTGCCCATGGCACCTCTGCTCTTCACTGGTTCTACTCTGCATTTTTTCCATGTTGTTCACTCCAGTACGTTGTTATTTTACTGTGCAGATTTGGGACCTGTCCCTCCAGTATTTTCCATGTGTATATTATTTGGTATCTCTCTCGCCTCCTTTCTAGCGAGTACATTTAGAGAGCTCTGAGTCGATCCCAATAATTTAGGCACTTTATCTCGTCTATGCGTGCCATATATGTTTTTTGTATTCCCTCTTTTTCAGCAATCTCTCCTGCTCTGAAGGGGGAACTGAGTACTGAGCAGTACTCAAGACAGGACAACACAAGTGATTTGAAGATTACAACCATTGTGATGGGATCTCTGGACTTCAAGGTCTGACTATCACTGAGGACCACAAAGAACATTGTGTGAGGAGCCTAACTGCACTTTTTAACTTCAGAATTGCTTTTAAATACATAGATGGCAAAATACAAAAACTTCACGACTTTTGTTAGGCCAAAGCAGCGGTTATATGGTGCCCATATCTTAAGCTCATCAACAAACTAGAAATGGTGCAAAGACATGCCACTAAGAGGCTCCCAGAACTGAAGGACAAGAGCTACGATGATAGGTTAGAAGCATTAAATATGCTAAAACTAGAAGAGAGAGACAATATGATCACTACGTACAAAATAGTAACAGGACTCAATAAAATCGATAAGGAAGAATTCCCGAGACCTGTAACCTCAAGAACAAGAGGACACAGACTCAGGCTAAGGAAACAAAGGTGTCGCAAAAACATTAGAAAATTTTCTTTTGTAGAGTGGTAGATGGTTGGAACAACCGTAAGTAGTTTCAAAGCATTATATGACAGTGTTGGGAAGACGGGAGACCATGAGCATAGCCCTCATCCTGTAACTACACTTGAGTAATTACACCAGAACAGAGGTACAACTACAACAGGCAGCAACCCTACAATAATCAGCACTGGTCAGAAAAAACTATATGCCCAAGCATTGGGCATATAGTTTGAGACCTGCCTGGAGAGCCTCCCAGTCAAACTACTTCAAATAGAGTAACCTCATTTATCTTTGCCAACATACAAGGACTAAAAACGAGCAAAAAACAATACCGTTCATAAATGGCCTCCTCACCGAGTCAAATGCAGTATTCGGAGCTTTCAGAGAAATCCATGCAGGGAAATTCTTAGTCAGTGAGATCTGGATACCAGGTACGGTAAAAATGAGGACCTTTAAACATAATTCAGGGTACAAAACACAATCAAATCTGCCCATAGTAGGAAAACAGCATGTAAAGGATTTAGGAACAATGATGTCTGACGACCTAACGTTTAGGGAGCATAACCAAGCATGCTCATTGCATCAGCCAGAAAAATGATAGGATGGATTACGAGAACTTTCAAATCCAGTGATCCCATCACAATGGTTGAACTATACAAATCACTTGTACTGTCCCATCTTGAGTACTGCTCAGAGCTCACTTTCCCCTTCAAAGCAGGAGAGATAGAGGGAATACAGAAGGAATAGAAATGGAGGGAATACAGAGAACATATACGGCATATATAGACCGATAAAGCACCTAAATAATTGGAATCTTCTCAAAGCTCTCCCAATGTACTCACTAAAAGAGACAAGAAAGAAATCAAATAATATATACGTGGAAAATACTGGAGGGCCAGGTCCCAAATCTGCACAGATATACACTAAAATAATGTACTTCTAAAACAATGATAAAATAACAATGTACTGGAGTGAACGATATGGAAGAAAATGCAGAATAGAACCAGTGAACAGCACGGGGTGCCATAGGCACAATCAGAGAACAATGTATAAACATCTGAGGTCCACGGTTGTTCAACATACTCCCAGCGAGCATAAGAAATATTGCCAAAACAACCGTGGACATCTTCAAGAGAAAACTAGACAGTTTTCTTAAAGGAGTGCCGGACCAACTGGGCTGTGGTGGGTATGTGGACCTGCGGGCTGCTCCAAGCAACAGCCTGGTGGACCAAGGTCTCACAAACCAAGCCTGGCCTCGGGCCAGGATTGGAGAGTAGAAGAATCCCCAGAACCCCATCAAACCGATATCAAGCAGTTATTATTCTAATATACAAACTGTCACATGCAATGACCGAGGAATTCTTAGAACATAAGCAAAATAGTGAATAACCTTGATAATTTGGCAAATCCAATACCCGATATTATTTTCCTACACGACTTCAACCTACCTAGTTTAAGATGGAGAATAACAAGCAATAATATTATACCAGGAAATCTATGGACATAACCAACCATAGATTAGAGAACTACTTGGATTCTGTGACAAATTTTCCCAGCAGATATCAGAGCCAACTAGGAACGAAAATATTCTAGATCATGTCTTCACATTCACAAACAATGAAGACAATCAGGGACATTACGATCTCAGATACTACATACTCAGATCACAAGCTCATTGAAGTGCAAACTACCATCAATACTCTGAATAGACCTAAAGCAATGATCAAGCGAGAGGGGTTATTATTAATAATAAAAGGATACACTGGGAGACAATAAAAAAAAGGGAACTTACAAACATTCAATGGGACACTTAAGTAATACAAATCCTACGCAAGGAAAAGAAAAACCAACTTCTGAAGCAAATAAAGTCTCGAAACGTGTTCCTTTGAGGAAAGCCAGAAAGAGGTCCAACGTAGAAACAGAATGCAGATGACACCACAATAGAAGAAAAAATTAACAGAAATGCTTAAGCAGACACAACTTTCCATACAAAAAAGGAATAATTTAATCAGGGAGATTGAAGAAATCGAGCAGAGACTGAAGCATTCATATCAAAATGAAGAAAGGACACTTGAACAGAAAGCAATTCAAGAAAAAGAAAAATCCAAAATTATTTCTTCACATATGCTGAATAAAAAGCAAAAACAACTGCCAGTATTGGATCTATTCGTACGGGTGAAGGTTCATGCACTGAGGATGACAAAAATTAGTGAAATCCTAAAAAAGCAGTACGAGGACATGTTTAATGCTGTTTATTGGAGTGCTAAAGTGGAAGATCCGGACAACTACTTCATGCGTGATATCCAAACCCCTGTAAATGTAACTAATATCAACATGAGCGTGGCAGATTTGGAAAGTGAAATTGACAACTTTCCCATGCACTCAGCCCCAGGTTCAGACTCATGGTATTCACTATTTATAAAGAAATGCAAAGTGCCAGTAGCGCAGGCACTCACAAGTGTGGACACGGGGGAGCCACCAGATGCGCTTAAATCACGAGACATAGCCCCTCTACACAAGGGAAGGAGTAAAGCATTGGCAAAGAATTATAGACCATTTACACTAACATCCTACATAATAACAGCATTTGAGAGATTGATCAGGAACCAGGACCTAGATTCACGAAGCTCCCTGTATTTCTACTTCAGTAAATGTGCTATGAAGGTTCTTAAGTATTGCGTAAGAATGTTCCTACGTCCAATTCAGAAAGATGTACTTGGGCAATTATCAAAAGAAGGCACCAAACCAGAAAGGCTATGTAGCACCACCAAATGTTATCTTTATAGGTTAGGTAGGGTTGGTTAGGTTCGGTCATATATCTACGTTAATTTTAACTCCAATAAAAAAAAATCGACCTCATACATAATGAAATGGGTAGCTTTATGAAATGAAGAAAAAATTAGAGAAAATATATTAATTCAAGAAAACTTGGCTTATTAGGCAAATCGGCCCTTGCATAGTAGGCAGAGAAGTGCGTTCTGGCTACTAGGTACGACACACACACACACACACACACATTATATATATATATATATATATATATATATATATATATATATATATATATATATATATATAATGTGTGTGTGTGTGTGTGTGTCGTACCTAGTAGCCAGAACGCACTTCTCTGCCTACTATGCAAGGGCCGATTTGCCTAATAAGCCAAGTTTTCTTGAATTAATATATTTTCTCTAATTTTTTCTTCATTTCATAAAGCTACCCATTTCATTATGTATGAGGTCGATTTTTTTATGTATGTATGCATTATGTATGAGGTCGATATATATATATATATATATATATATATATATATATATATATATATATATATATATATATATATATATATATATATATATATATATATGTCGTACCTAGTAGCCAGAACTCACTTCTCAGCCTACTATGCAAGGCCCGATTTGCCTAATAAGCCAAGTTTTCATGAATTAATGTTTTTTCGTCGACCTAACCTACCTAACCTAACCTAACCTAGCTTTTTTTGGCTACCTAACCTAACCTTACCTATATATATAGGTTAGGTTAGGTTAGGTAGGGTTGGTTAGGTTCGGTCATATATCTACGTTAATTTTAACTCCAATAAAAAAAAATTGACCTCATACATAGTGAAAAGGGTAGCTTTATCATTTCATAAGGAAAAAATTATAGTAAATATATTAATTCAGGAAAACTTGGCTTATTAGGCAAATCGGGCCTTGAATAGTAGGCTGAGAAGTGAGTTCTGGCTACTAGGTACGACATATATATATATATATATATATATGTCGTACCTAATAGCCAGAACGCACTTCTCTGCCTACTATGCAAGGGCCGATTTGCCTAATAAGCCAAGTTTTCTTGAATTAATATATTTTCTCTAATTTTTTCTTCATTTCATAAAGCTACCCATTTCATTATGTATGAGGTCGATTTTTTTTTATTGGAGTTAAAATTAACGTA
Organism: Procambarus clarkii; assembly: GCF_040958095.1. Classification (NCBI taxonomy): domain Eukaryota; kingdom Metazoa; phylum Arthropoda; class Malacostraca; order Decapoda; family Cambaridae; genus Procambarus; species Procambarus clarkii. The sequence goes on along the minus strand of NC_091212.1, from coordinate 20,156,488 downwards.
GATATATGACCGAACCTAACCAACCCTACCTAACCTAACCTATCTTTATAGGTTAGGTTAGGTTAGGTAGCCGAAAAAGGTAGGTTAGGTAGTCGAAAAACAATTAATTCATGAAAACTTGGCTTATTAGGCAAATCGGGGCTTGCATAGTAGGCAGAGAAGTGCGTTACGACATATTATATATATATATATATATATATATATATATATATATATATATATATATATATATATATATATATATATATATATATATATATATATATATATATATATATATATATATATATATATATATATATATATATATATATATATATATATATATATATATATATATATATATATATATATATATATATATATATATATATATATGTCGTACCTAATAGCCAGAACGCACTTCTCAGCCTACTATTCAAGGCCCGATTTGCCTAATAAGCCAAGTTTTCATGAATTATTGTTTTTTCGTCTACCTAACCTACCTAACCTAACCTAACCTAGCTTTTTTTGGCTACCTAACCTAACCTTACCTATAAATATAGGTTAGGTTAGGTTAGGTAGGGTTGGTTAGGTTCGGTCATATATCTACGTTAATTTTAACTCCAATAAAAAAAAATTGACCTCATACATAGAGAAAAGGGTTGCTTTATCATTTCATAAGAAAAAAATTATAGTAAATATATTAATTCAGGAAAACTTGGCTTATTAGGCAAATCGGGCCTTGAATAGTAGGCTGAGAAGTGCGTTCTGGCTATTAGGTACGACATAATATATATATATATATATATATATATATATATATATATATATATATATATGTGTGTGTGTGTGTCGTACCTAGTAGCCAGAACGCACTTCTCATCCTACTATGCAAGGGCCGATTTGCCTAATATATATATATATATACATTATTATATATATATATATATATATGTCGTACCTAGTAGCCAGAACGCACTTCTCTGCCTACTATGCAAGCCCCGATTTGCCTAATAAGCCAAGTTTTCATGAATTAATTGTTTTTCGACTACCTAACCTAACCTACCTTTTTCGGCTACCTAACCTAACCTAACCTATAAAGATAGGTTAGGTTAGGTAGGGTTGGTTAGGTTCGGTCATATATCTACGTTAATTTTAACTCCAATAAAACAAAATTGACCTCATACATAATGAAATGGGTAGCTTTATCATTTCATCAGAAAAACATTAGAGAAAATATATTATTTCAGGAAAACTTGGCTTATTAGGCAAATCGGCCCTTGCATAGTAGGCAGAGAAGTGCGTTCTGGCTACTAGGTACGACATATATATATATATATATATATATTTATTTATTATTTATTTATTTATTTTGTCACATTAATCCCCTGCATAGCAGTGGAACTGCCTTTTCCCTTCACCGTCAATGCCTCCGCACTGGAAATATACATCTTCACCAGCCCAGGTGAGTCATCAGTCCTGCCACCTCTCCATACCCCCCCAGGGCCTGGCACGGCCTGGTACGCCTCGGAGGCAAGCTGGGCGCCACTGCTAACCGGTAGTTCCCCCCCAACAAACAAGCAGTTAGCCGCCTTCAACTGGCAATGGTGCAGCTCAACACAAAGGCACCGCCAGCCACAAACGAGCAGTTTGCTAGTTGACCAGATGTCCACCTTGTGTTGACACGGGATGAGTCATCACTGCCTCCCTGGAGAGCCAGTCTCTCCCTTAGTGCTCTTGGAACACCTTGGTGTCTCTCACCTGTCGTCTGACTTCATTCAACACCGTGTGTCTGATGCTGTGGTGATATGGTAGCCGTCTTCAGTACACCAGTATATCTTTTTGCTTTGTATTAAACTTTCATTTACTTATTTGACATGCTATATAATAATTGCCAAGTATCGTCATGTGTCATTTTTGTTCATTAATATTTCAGTAAATTGTCTTTATTTGATGATTTTCATTTCTTTCCACTTGCGACTTACATACTGCAAGGCCAATAGCCGCATTTATTTTTTATTTGTGTGGAGAGCCATACCATCTTGGTTCAGTATAGCTGTGATACCACAACCCATAAATAAATAAATAAATAAATAAATAAATAAATAAATAAATAAATAAATAAATAAATGGAGCTTCTTGGGAATGCCTAAGCAACCACTCTGCAGGAACATTTTCCCACAGACCTGGTGTATGAGCCAAACGGTAAATTCCCAAGGGTGAATTCTGCATGGCTCAAATGATCACGGATATTAAAATCAATACTTACATTCACTCTGTTCCAATGAAACCCTAGTTTAAGCTAACTTTTGATACTTACATCTACATTTGTGACATAGGAGCCACCAGTCTTTGAAACACAAATGGGGATCTTAACTTTCTTATCATTGTAACCCAATACCTCCAACTCTACCACATTAGCTTCTCCTTCCTTGGCAGTAGCCCCCAACACCACCTGTGGAGTAGAAGATAATTAGTTTATAATTTAATGTGTAGAAAACTATCATCTCAAATGTTCTGTGCAAATATTAAAATACATACTCCAGATTTAATTTCAATTAACTCTTAGTAAAAACTTTAGATAATTTCTTTTTTTTTACCTGTCTTACAGACAGCGTGTGGGTTGTGACAGTACAATCAACAGTACTTTCAGTGGCTGCTCCCTCCCATTTATGGTCCTTGTGAGTTGCATCAAGTGTGACACCTGCGTAATAGAAGGTCATATTGTAACATTATAGTAACAACCTAAGAAATAATATATTTTAATTTAGTGGCTGAGGGGGGGTCTGGGGGAGCTGGAGGGGCATGGGATGGGGGAGCTGGAGGGGCATGGGATGGGGGAGCTGGAGGGGCATGGGATGGGGGAGCTGGAGGGGCATGGGATGGGGGAGCTGGAGGGGCATGGGATGGGGGAGCTGGAGGGGCATGGGGTGGGAGGTCATGGGTTGGGGTGTGCAGGGGAGACAGGTGGGTTGGCAGGAAGGTCAGGGGTTGAGGAGGGGAGGGGAGCCTGGAGGGATGGGATAGGAAGGAGAGCTTAGGGTGGGGGAACTGGGAAGGTCATGGGCTGGAGTAACAGAAGGGCACAAGGTGCAGGAACAGGGAGGACCTGGGGTAGGGGTAGGGGAAGAAAAAGGGCATGGGGGGGCCTGGTTTGAAGAGGAACTTTACTGTCTGGGGAGGTGCAGGTGATTGGTGGGGGATAGTTGAGGGGTTGGTTGGTGGGAGGCTCCTGTCACAATCCTCCCTGGGGGTGCTGGCCTGCTGGTGGAGGGATTCCCACTCCCCTGAGGTTCCTGGAGATACTGAGCCCAGTCCTGTAGCTCCCATATCACTCCCAACACACACACACACACACACAGCCAGAACACACTTCTTGGCCTACTATGCAAGGCCCAATTTGCCTAATAGGCCGAGTGATTTTCTTTATTTTCAATAAATTGTTTCCTATTGGTTTATTTTAATTATTATTTTATTATATTAAGAACATAAATAATTGATTTAGTTATGTTAGTTTAGGTTAGGTTAACCCTTCAATTGCGCATCGCATCATATGATTCTTTGACCGACTTGCAGTAAATTGCGCATCGCATCATGTGATGCTTTGGAGTACTACGCAAGATTTAAACGGCCCACGGATACACGGGGTTCACCACACCTTCATCAGGGCTCTTGTAAACAGACGCCATTTTAAAAAAAAATCGTGGGCCAAACTCCCGGGTGTTAGGGGGCTCAGTATTGAGTCAGCTACCAAGCCTGACGTACGCATCAGGAGCTCACAGCACTGCTGTTCAGCTTGTGACCACAGCATTGCCTAAAAATGCCATAATATACTTGTTCATGCTATTATGTAGTGATGGTATTATTACAGAAGACCCCTGACTGTGATAAAACTGACCAGGGTTCTGATAATAGCAGGATTGTGGTGATATTTGGCGCTGTGCGCCTAGGTAAAAGGGGCATAGGGTGAAAAACTCTGCCCATTGTTTCTCGCCGGCACCTGGGATCAAACCCAGGACCACAAGTCCAGCGTGCTGTCTGCTCGGTCGACCGGCTCCTGACCTAGCAACCATGGGACACCAAGACAAGAGAAGTGATGCTGCCAATTGTGGAGGAGGCCAGTGAAACATTATGTGATCATTGTAAGCCCTTATGTCAACAGTACATGGCAAGATGTTAAATTGTTATTAACTTGTTACTAAGGATGAAGAACCTTGGATATATATGTGTTGTGTATATATTAATGACTAGTGTCATTTCTGTTTAAGTGGTCCATGTCCACTAATCATTCTGGTTCATGTAATTTTATGGTTATGTTTGTATGTAATTATATGTCAGCAGTTTAGGTATATGTGCATTGTTGGAGATGGGAAAAAACATTACAGACTATTTTACCTATGCTATGATGTGAATATAATGTATATGTTGTAGAAGTGTTGGGAGTCATGTCGGGGATAATTTTTAAATTAGTTCATCATTAAATTAGGAGCCGGTCAGCCGAGCGGACAGCACACTGGACTTGTGATCCTGTGGTCCTGGGTTCGATCCCAGGCGCCGGCGGGAAACAATGGGCAAAGTTTCTTTCACCCTATGCCCCTGTTACCTAGCAGTAAATAGGTACCTGGGTGTTAGTCAGCTGTCACGGGCTGCTTCCTGGGGGTGGAGGCCTGGTCGAGGACCGGGCCGCGGGGACACTAAAACCCCGAAATCATCTCAAGAACCTCAAGAAGATCATGTGCATGAACTTATTGGATGAAATTTTAGTTGTACATATATGGTGGGTGCATCCTCCAGGTCCTTGCACCAATGGAACCATTGCAATGATGCATATGGGGACATATGCGTGTTTAAGGAGGGGAGTGGTGTTGTAATCCACAAGTTGGTAGGCATTATTAGCTAGAGGATCATTACTACAACACTTAACGAATGATGATTGGAAGTACATGTTAAGTAGACAGACTATGGATCACATATCTAAGAAAGGTCAAGGGATTAAGACCGCAGCTGCTTAGCCAAACTAATAATTCTTGGAAACAGGACTCGGGCTTCTAGGAACAAGGTTACCGCTTCTAGGGATAAGGTTAATCGGATTATACCTTCCTTGAGAGGCAGGGTGAAATGGTTGATGCCATGGCTGGCTGAAGACAGTCTGGTTGTGGGAGTGGAACTGGCAAGTCCTCCAAGGTCTCCGTTTGTGGCAGCAGTGAAGTGTAGCAGACAGCTATGCGAGAGCCTGATGTGATCTTAGTGACCAAGTTAAGTCTGCAGTATGTGAGTACTGAATGTAAGACTAACCGGGTGTTGTAGTAATTATTCAGTATTAGGGACTTAGGCGGAAGTTACGAGTGCAAGTGGTGACCCCGGAGGTCAAGTGGTTTATGGGTATTTGAAGTGTATTTACCGAATAGAGTATGTTAATATGTTATTAATTGTCAGTCTATTCTTTGTAATTAAATGACAAAACCCGACGGCCTTTAAATACCTTCCATATGTTACTCATTGTGTTCCAGTACAAACCTAGTGGTACGCTTTAAGGGTCTGGTGTGTGTAGGAGTACACGGTGGTGGAATGGTTGCCGAGGCAAGGTGTTATGTGTTGTGAAATCGCTGTGTTCGGAATGAACCGGGATTAAGTGTCACAACACCTCGTCTCAACTATTTTCTTAGGTTGAACCTTACCACTGACTTTCTTGGGATCCATGGCATAATATATAATAATTACTGTAGTTTTATGTTCAAAAACAAATACAACGAAATTCTTCATAAGCACAATTGTCACTAAGCAAGCAACTCTTGTAAACTAAGGCAGAGTTGCCCTTACCACCAGGAACCACGAGTTGGTTGATATACATATGGGTCAATCGAAGTCGCTAGACGAGGCGATTGTAAGTACATAGTCACATTTTTTGTCAAAATTGCGGGTGCAACTTGAAAAATTCGTACATAGGGGATAGTCTTATGTCGAGGATACAGTCTTATAATACAAATAATATTATTGACAGCCCAATACAATACTGTATTGCACTTTAAAAATCCATGGTAAAAACAATAAAAATACTAACAAAAATTATATTTTCAATGCATGCTTTTAGAATGTTATGAAAAATATGCATGACTAGGTTGAACTCTGATAAATAGTTAAGATTATTACACTCTCCAGAAATGCTTAGCGTTTCGTAGTGGTGCATGAAAATTGAGTTATATACAGTACATGCAGTGTAATAACAGCAATATATATTTTACTGCTCCCTTCTATGAATATAATAATTGCATCCAATATGCTCACCATATTTTTGTGTAAAGCAATGGTCCACACATTTTATAAAATTATTCCATTGCACAATTAAATATTACTGTTAAAAAACACAGTTGGAGACACTTAAATAATTAGGCAATAATGTCGCAACTCCCACCATACGGCTTGGCTGGAGTAGACCGGCTCTATCATACCAGACTTTCTTGCCCTATCACGGCCAAAATGACACCTACAATTTTCGTCTCCTCAACAGCTCGAGCTGGACATGAGAGCAATAGTCTCATTTCATAAAGGTCAGTGCTCAACCTCCGACTGTGGGAACGCTAAGCCCCGGAATCATCACAAGGTAAGGTTCAAATGGTTGGACACCATTCCTTCCCCCCATCCCATCCCAAATCCTTATCCCTTTCAAGTGCTACATATTGGTAATGTCTTGGTGCTTCCCCTTGATTGTTTCCTTCCTTTCCCCGTGATCAGGGAATGCATTTTAACAGTATCATAAGGAAAACAAAATGTTGAATTTTTTTCTTGGGCAGCTATTAGCTGCACCTCCAAGGGGTTAAGCCCCATTTAAATTATGCCGTTCAGTTTGGGTTGCCATACTGTAGAATGGATAAATTCACTAGAATGCGTTCATCGAAAGATAAATTTAATCCTACAAATTAGAAACATCCTATATGAAGATTGAATAGGCTTAATTTATATTCTCAAGAAGGCAAAGGGGTGACTGAAGTGTACAAGTGGATGAATGGGCATAAGGATATTAACACTATCGGTCACTTTGGACCGGACTCTTGTCCATTATTTTTCTCCCGAATCCTAACTTTTGACTGGACTTGCGTCCACTACAAAAATATTTGTATAAAATTCATTTTTTATTCAATCGACCTCGGGATAGTATCAAAATAGGCGCCTTTAGAATGCACACAATTTGATACCAAAATGAAAGATGTAACATGAAACTTGATGTCCGAACACTTATATGATTATAAATAGGTTTTTGGTCAAACTTTTAAAATATTTGTTAAAATTCTATTTATTGTGCTATTATGTTGGGACTAGTTTTAAAATGTGCGCCGTTACGTCACGAACAATTTGATACCAAAATGAAAGATGCAACAAAAATTTATGTCGGAACACTGGAAAGATATAAATAATTGTGATTATGAGCTTCCAGAATTAAAATATTTGTTAAAATTCCAGTTATTGCTCTTATTATGGGCCTAGTTTTAAAATACGCGCCTTTTTATTGAAAACAACTTGATACCAAAATGAAAGACGTAACACGAAAATTGATGTAATCAAACTGAACGAGTACTGTATTCACATTAGGTTGCAGTATACAAATTGGTGCTCGTTCACGGGTAACTTTAGGCTTTGCTGTTGGGAGTCACGCAAGGTTTTTGGACATTATATTTATACTCACCTGTAGGGAATTCAATTGCGAACACAATGATACCAAAACGAACTATGTAGCACCAGAATTAAGGTGAGAAAACTGAAACGAGTACACACATTTAGGCGTCGCTGCACGCTCGCCCACACCATTGGGGCCATGACGTCAAAGTCTGTGGCGCGCTCGTGGGGTGCGCGATAAGTTAATAAAGGTATTAAATATAAAATAGAACACAAATCAAAGGATATAGATTGGTAAAATTCAGAGTTAGGAGAGACCTGGCATGTATATTGGTATGGAAACGGTTGTGAGAGATTATAGGGTAGAATAGTAGGTATGGGATCATTTGATTGTCTAAAGTATAAGTCAGATGTAGGGCCAATAAGCCTTCTGCAGTCTCCTTAATTTTTATGTTCTTATTAAATGCTAGCATTACAATGGTTCCAAAGATATTCAAGAATTACACATTAGATACAGTCTCATGTTTCAAACTATTGTTATGCAAAATAATCCAATCATAATTACCCAAGCAATGATATCTTATCCTGTATAAACCTAAAAATCATAACCCCAAAAATAGGTTAGGATTCAATGGTCAAAAGGGCCTCGGCCTCACAGACCCCAGCAGGGGTCTCGGCCTCACAGACCCCAGCAGGGGTCTCGGCCTCACAGACCCCAGCAGGGGTCTCGGCCTCACAGACCCCAGCAGGGGTCTCGGCCTCACAGACCCCAGCAGGGGTCTCGGCCTCACAGACCCCAGCAGGGGTCTCGGCCTCACAGACCCCAGCAGGGGTCTCGGCCTCACAGACGCGCGCGTCACTACCGCTCAACAACCACATTATTCAAGGCTTTATGTAACCAGCATTTAATTACTAATATTTTGATTACCACGTGGCTTCAAAACATATAGGTTCAGCAATCAAATAAATACAAAATCTGCCAAATACGCATGAAAACCTTGTATAAGTCAAGTAAAACCTAGCTATTTCTCCATTACATTGAGATACTGGCGGGCGGTACCAAGCCAAGAGGATGCAGGCCGGCGAACATTCCCACGGCCTCTCTGCTTCACTTGGGCCTCAAACCCCCAAGCCACCCGTCCTACAACACCAATAAACGACAATAGCTACTGTCTTACCCCAGAAAAATGATTTTTCCATTCCTCCTCGCATGGTGGGAGCTTTGTCAGTAGAGGAGAGCGTGGAGTGAACACGTGCGGCTGCCGGGAGAGGACTGTCAACAACGTGCCGCTGACGCCTGCCCGCCATCTGTCGTACCTCGCGCGCTACACTCTCGAACCCCACCAAGTCTACTCGGTCTTCCTTTACATTAACCTACGCGGAAAAAAAGTTCCAAGTAGTTATGGTGAAGCTCCTGCTCCGTATTTCTGGTACAGGAGCGAGGCTGTATGTGGTATGTGACCAAGTATATCTGACTGATTTATGAAGATCTCTGTGGCGTAGTGGTAAGACGCTCGCCTGGCGTTCCGCGAGCGCTTTGTCTTGGGTTCGTATTCTGGCTGGGGAGGATTTACTGGGCGCAAATCCTTAACTGTAGCCTCTGTTTAACTCAACAGTAAAATAGGTACTTGGTTGTAAAATCTATTCAGAGGACACTCCCTGCAATACCTCAAATCCTACCTTACTGACAGGCCCCAGTATGTTTCTGTGAATAATTCAATTTCTCCCACCCTACCCATCAACATTGGTGTTCCTCAGGGCAGCATACTTGGCCCTCTCCTCCTTCTCATCTACATTAATGACCTTCCAAATGCTTCCCAACACCTCAAACCAATTCTATTTGCTGACGACACAACCTTCATTTACTCCAGTCCTGACCCCCTCGCTGTTAATGGCACAGTGAATACTGAGCTAAATAAAGTCCATCTTTGGCTAACTGCCAACAAACTCACCCTTAACATTGACAAAACTTTCTATATTCTGTTTGGCAATAAATCCTCTAATCAAATAAATTTCAAAATAAACAATACCCAAATTTGTAACAAATTAGATGGCAAATTCCTTGGCATTCTCATTGGCCACAAGCTGAATTTCCAGGGACACATTCTAAATATATCAAAAAAAGTTTCAAAAACTGTTGGCATTCTGTCTAAGATCAGATATTATGTACCCCGCCCTGCCCTGGTGACTCTCTATTACTCCCTCATCTATCCATATCTCAACTATGGTATTTGTACTTGGGGTTCTACTACCCAAAATCATTTACGCCCTCTAATTACTCAACACAAAGCTGCTATTAGGACAATATCCAACTCTGGCCCCAGACATCACTCGGTACCCCTACTCAAATCTCTGAATATGTTAGACATTAAGTCACTGCACATTCTCTCATGTGTATTATACATATATAAAACGCTAAACTGTAATGCCAATCCTGACCTCAATCCTCACCACACCAGAAATAAATACAATTTTGATATTCCTAGAGTACGACTTAATCAAACTAGAAATGCTCTACAAATCAAGGGACCCAGATTGTGGAATGACCTTCCCAACCATGTTAAAGACTGTTCCTCTCTCAACCAGTTTAAGATAAAAACGAAGCTATACCTAATAAATTCCCTGTAACCTACCTTACCCCTCTATTGTCAACCAATGTCTGATTTTTTTTAAAGAGCGCTGTTTGTCGACAGAATTGTATTTGTGCTGCTTTTTCAGCTATGTTTTCATTCCATGTTTTCATTTTATTCTTTATTCTCAATTAGTATTAAGCTTTAGTCATTTAAGTTTTTCATGCCTGAAACGCTTTGCGTAATAGTGGCTTTAGGCATTGTATGTACTAGCTCTATCTATAAATCCATCACTCTTTGTAAAATCTCTTGTATGTATGTACCTTACCTAAATAAACATTTGATTTGATTCTTCGCGGTGGGGGTCGTATTCCAGGAACCTGCCAGAAACGCTTTGCGTAATAGTGGCTTTAGGCATTGTATGTACTAGCTCTATCTATAAATCCATCAACTTTTGTATTTCACCTTGTATGTATGTACTTTACCTGAATAAATATTTGTATTTGTTTGTATTTAAACGCTACGCGTACTAGTGGCTGTACAAGAATGTAACAACTCTTGTATATATATCTAAAAAAAAAAAATTAAGCCATGCTAGAGGTGGCACGGGTATGAATAACCAGTAAGAGTCAACGTCACGTGGTGGGGTTATTTGGCCTCCACAACACCTTACTCACAACAATATATCCCAATATTAGTGAGTGTATGATGTAGTTACAGAGCTCAAGGTATCTCATACTATTTATTCTGAAGTTATTGATTACAGGAAGGAAGGAAAGTATCAGGAGAAAGCGCTAAGCCATTACGACTACAGCCCTTGGAAGGGATGAGAATGTGGGATGGGACGAGGAGAAGGAATGAATGAATTAAATATAGGGCAAGATACCCTTTGGGTGAGCTTTGAAGTGGGTATAGCTGAAGAATAGCCGGTGAGAGGAAACTTCGAAGTTGGAAAGACAGAGCCAGGGGTAAACCCAGTTGCATATGGCGTAATTGAGGCTTTTCAACACCGGTTCAGGCCGGCTAGGCGAGGAGACAGGGGTCTGGAGGCGAAGTGAGGACTGCTGTCCTCTTGAGTTGTAGAGTCTTCTTTCTTCGATGAAGCTGAAGTCTTATTTCTTCTGTGATCCTAATGGTACAAGGCACACATATATAATTTTAGAGAGTGTGTCACAGCTCTTGTTCACATAGTTTACAACTGTTAAGCTCACCGTTGTAGCAATTCATTACCTGCCATAAGTAACAATATTTCAGCCTAATTCTGGCATTCACAATTTTACACTATTACACCGAACCTGTCCCCAGAAGCCCACATCAAAAGAATATCATCAGAGGCATATAAGAACTGGCCTTTAGAAGCTGTGTAAGGAATCATTCAGAACCTTGTATACCACTTATGTCAGACCAATCCTGGAATATGCAGCTCCAACCTGGAGTCCATACCTAGTTAAACACAAGACAAAGTTAGAGAAGATTCAGAGGTATGCCACCAGACTAGTCCCAGAACTGAGAGGTATGAACTACGAAGAAAGGTTACATGAGCTAAACCTCACGTCCCTGGAAGACAGAAGTGTAAAGGGAGACATGATCACACCTACAAAATTCTCATAGGAATTGACAGGGTGGACAAAGACAAACAATTTAACATTGGTAGAACACGAACAAGGGGACACAGGTGGAAACTTAGTACCCAAATGGGCCACAGACATTATTTTTATTAGAAGGATTTTTTTCAGTGTCAGGGTAGTTAACAAATGGAATGCATTAGGCAGTGATGTGGTGAAGATAGACTCCATATACAGTTTCAAATGTAGATTCCATAGAGCCCAATAGGCTTAAGAATCTGTACACCAGTTGATTGACAGTTAAGAGGCGGGACCAAAGTGCCAAAGCTCGGCCCCCCCACAAGCACAACTAGGTAAGTACTGTCTGATGGATGTTTTGTGTTGTCCATACATATACTTATACGAGTTGTCCGTACGCTTAAATTATCAAGCGTGCCTTTGACTATAAGGAAAAGAAGGTAGTGATTCAATTGTATAAACCTCTGGTGGGCCCCATTTGAATTACTGTATCCAAGCGTGGAGACCTCATCTTCAGAAGGACATAGCTGCTCTGGAGAATGTGCAACACCGGGCAACAAAAATCTTTCCAGAGCTAAGTCAAATCACGTGTTAGGAACGGTTGAGAGCCACAGGACTATTAACACTGCAAACTAGGCATGCCAGGGCGGAGCTCATTCAAACTTTTAAAATAGTGAACAAGTTAGGAGATATTGATCCGGACAATTTCTTCAAAGGGTCAGATGTAACACAAACAAGGAGCAACGGTTTCAAGCTCAACAAGCCACAATGTAAGCTGAGAACAGGCGATGCGTTTTCACTCGCAGGGTTATCAACCCACGAAACTGCCTACCCGCCGTAGCCTTAAAAGCCAAAAAACTGTTAACTTTTAGAGTACAACCGGAAACGATCAAGGCAAATGGGGGGGGGGCCTTCGATAAGCCGCCGGCTTCCTGTCCTTGTCGAGGCCACTAGTATTAGTGACTCTCAGCTAAACTCAGGTAATATAGTTCTCGGTTCTAAATTTCTTTATACTCGTGTATTCCATTCTAAATCTTTTTATGTCCGTATAACGCTTTGAAACTACTGACTGTTTTGGCCTCCACCACCTTCTTACTTAGCTTGTTCCAACCATCTACCGCTCTGTTTGCAAAAGAAATCTTTTTAATATTTTTTCGGCACCTTTTTTCATTAGCGTGTGTGTCCTCTTGTTCGTGAAGATGCTGGTTTCAGGAATTCAGTTGCTGGTTTCGTGTATTCTGTTCTGTGCTAAATTGATTTGTCTATATTGAAAGGAAATTATATATATCGACATTCTTTGCTAAATTATTCAAGTGAAAGAGACAGAGATTTATTTTAAAGAAAGAATAATACTAAAGAATAAAAATATGAAATGTATCAGTAATATGAATGTACAGTGATGGCGTATGACAATGGTCATTATTGTGCACACTCCAGACTGGCTTGAACCAGAAATGCATTAGATAAGATACATGTACATAAAGTCAATATAATATTGAAATTTAATTTAATTGGATATAATTTAATATATAACATTTGTATTAAGAAACGAAGTGAAGTTTTAAACAAAAATATTTTGATTTTTTTTGTTAACAGCAATGTACTGCTACCCTATTCTATATGAAAAATTATACAGTGTAGGTATAATCCGTGTATACCGTACACCATAGCCCGTGTACCCGATATCCCAATGTAGAAATAGCCTAAGCTACTCTATCCCTTTGAGATGTATTTCTTTCTTGTCTTAATAAACATACTTGAACTATACAGTGTAGATAAAAAAAAATCTAGCTATACGTTCATCTAATATCACCCATCTCACAGGATGGTTAGTAATACATGGAATCAGGAGAAAGCATGAAATGCAAGGCAAGGCTGATCTATTAGCACACTCTGGGTAGAGCACAAGAATATCTTTCAATATTCGTGAAGGTATGAAGTAGTTATAGGGCTCAAAGTACTTCATACCTTTTGGTCTGAAATAATTGATAACAGGGTAGTTATCTAGAAAAGCTTGGAAAAGATTCCAGTTTCAAGCTGAAAAAGATTATCATGGCAAATGGGGGGGGGGGGGAAGAACCTTCGACAAGCCGCTGGCTTCCTGTCTTCGTCTAGGCTACTAGTATTAGTGGGCCTCATGCAAATTAGTCACAGATATAGTGTTGGAGAGTATGTCTTAGCTCTTGTTGAGACTTAGCAGTCTCCGTGGTGTAGTGGTTATAATTAAGACACTCCCCTGGCGAATGAGTGGTTACGGGCTCACCATAGCCCGTGCTACTGGAACTTCTTGTTCTGAGTAGCTGAATCTAAAACAACAAAGAACAACGTTTCGCAACCGTATCCTGGTCGGGGAGGATTTACTGGGCGAAATTCCTTAACTGTAGCTTCTGTTTAACTCAACAGTAAAAAGGGGTTGTTAAACGATTTTTAGCGGGGTCGTATTCCAGGGAACATAGGATTAAGGACTTGCCCGAAACGCTACACGTACTAGTGGCTGTACAAGAATGTAAGAACTCTTGTATATATATAAAAAAAAATGTTCACATAGTTTACAATTGGAATGTTCACCACTGGGGGATTCATTACCCGAATTCACCTGAATTTCCTGCAGTCACCTGCCATAGATATCGATATCCCAACCTAATTCTGGCAATTACAATGTCAATAACAATTACAATGTCGAAATAGGGAGTGAGCTATATAGGGAATAGATTTAATCAAAGAAATCAGATTTAGCGTAGAATGGAATAGCTCTGTAGGAGAAAGTTCTGTTAAAGTGGCAGATATTCGAAAAGCTGATTTTAATAACCTAAGAATTTTTTTGGGGGGTCACATAGATTGGAAAGTCTTGGGCATGGGGGGGGGGCGGTCTTGAAGCGAGACGTGAACCCAGTGATAGGTGACGTAAAAAGGAATTTCGATGTGGATTCAAAATATAACTTATTTCAAAATATTCTAAGCAAAGCACAGGAACGTAGTATACCATACAAATTGAATAGATCGAACACTAATGACCCCTAATGGATAGCAAAGGATCTGAAGAATCTTATAGGTAAAAAGAGAGCGTGGTACAAATAGATTAAGGATGGGGAAGTCAGTTTAGAACAGGAATTCGTACAACTGGTTAGAAATGTTAAAAAAGAGATAAGGAGGGCAAAAAGAAACTATGAAGTTCGCAAAGCAGGGCAAGCAAAGACAAGGCATAAAGTGTTTTTTCCATTATATCGAACAAAGATTAGGAAAAGGATAGATCCATTAAAAACTGAGACAGGTCAGATAACGGATAATGACGAAGAGATGAGTAGTATTTTTAATAAATATTTTATCTCTGTATTTACTGAAGAGAAACTTAACACTATGCCTTCAGCAGAACAAGTCTATGTGTATATGTAGTAGCCTTCAATAATATAATATGTAGCCTTCAATAATATAATATGTAGCCTTCAATAATATAACCTCTCCCACTCTTCCACTCTTCTCAGACCTGAGGAAGGCCTTTGATACTGTTAACCACAACTACCTCTTACTTAATTTAATTCAATTCAATTCAATATTTATTCAGGTAAAGTACATACATACAAGGTAAGATACAAAAAGTTGATGGATTTATAGATAGAGCTAGTACATACAATGCCTAAAGCCACTTTTACGCAAAGCGTTTCGGGCAGGAGAAACACTAAGACTAAAACTTAATACTAATTGAGATTACAGCATAAATTGTGTTGAGAAAAAATAAGACAAAAATGAAAAAAAAGGGGGGGGGGGGGAACATGGCAGAAAAAAACAGAAATACAATTTGGTCACCGCACCACTGTCTACTACTTGAAACAGCATTGTTTCAAGTAGTAGACAGTGGTTGACATTTTGGGGGTGAGGTAGGTTACACGGAGTTAATAAGGTAGTACTTTGTTTTTATCTTAAACTGGTTGGGAGAGGTACAGTCTTTAACATAATTGGGAAGGTCGTTCCACATTCTGGGTCCCTTGATTTGTAGAGCATTTCTAGTTTGATTAAGTCGTACTCTTGGAATATCAAATAGGTATTTGTTTCTGGTGTGGTGCTCATGGGATCTGTTACAACCTTCTAGGAAGCTTTTAAGGTCAGGATTGACATTACAGTTCAGCGTTTTATATATATATAAAATACACATGAGAGGATGTGCAGTGACTTAATATCTAACATATTCAGAGATTTGAGTAAGGGTACCGAGTGATGTCTGGGGCCAGAGTGAGATATTGTCCTAATAGCAACTTTGTGTTGAGTAATTAGAGGACGTAAATGATTTTGGGTAGTAGAACCCCAAGCACAAATACCATAGTTGAGATAAGGATAGATGAGGGAGTAATAGAGAGTCACCAGGGTAGGGCGAGGTACATAATATCTGATCTTAGAAAGAATGCCAACAGTTTTTGAAACTTTTTTAGATATGTTTAGAATGTGTCCCTGGAAATTCAGTTTGTAGTCAATGAGAATGCCAAGGAATTTGCCATCAATTTTGTTACAAATTTGGGTATTATTTATCCAGAGATTTATTTGATTTGAGGATTTATTGCCAAACAGAATATAGAAAGTTTTGTCAATGTTGAGGGTAAGTTTGTTGGCAGTTAGCCAAAGATGGACTTTCAAAGATGGATGGACTTTGAAGATGGATCTTCATAGTGTCCTATCTTGTGCTTTAAAATGGCACTGTATCTAGTGCTACCCAATCCCCCAATCTTTATTTACCTAATACCAACAACTTTTCCATTGTGATCATTGCTGTCTTCTTATATGTGCTATCAATATGCTGTATTGTGCCTATTAATCTTTGTTAAATTACCAATCAAGCTGTCAATGCAATCAATCAGAGCTACTGATGTGCTTTATTATATCTACTAATTTCTTTCATCTCATTTTTGTCTTGCAATGTACTATTATCACTTTATAAATTTTGCTAGAATTTACCTACTTAAAATTATGTTAGATTAAGGACCTGCCCGAAACGCTGCACATACTAATGGTTTTACAAAAATGTAACACCTTGCTATGTATCCTCATAAACCCAATGTACCTTCTTGTATATAAATAAGTAAATAAATAAATAAATAAATAAATAAATAAATAAATAAATAAATAAATAAATAAATAAATAAATAAATAAATAAATAAATAAATAAATGTGGGTGGGGACGAGGACAGGTTGACTACTTTAGCAGTTACCAGGGACGATATAATTAAACAAATAGTGAAACTCAAGCCAAACCAATCCCCAGGGCCGGATTAAGTATTTGCCAGGGTGCTTAAAGAATGCAAAGAGGAGCTTCGGGAACCACTGTCTACCATATTTAATAAATCAATAGTCAGGCAGAGTGCCAGAGTCATGGAAGGTTGCTAATGTGGTACAAATTTTTAAGAAAGGAGATGGATCACTTGCGTCAAACTATCGGCCAATTAGCCTAACGTCTATTGTGGGAAAGTTACTTGAATCGATAATTGCAAATACAATTCATCTTCATCTTGTATAACATAAATTAATAAATGATTCGCAACATGGTTTTATATATGGCCGTTCATGTTTAACAAATTTGCTATCTTTTTATTCCAGCATAGTTGAGGCAGTTGATAGTGGTAAGGATTGTGATGTTTTGTACCTTGACTTTAGCAAAGCTTTTGATACAGTGCCACATGAAAGACTGATTAAAAAGATAGAGGCTCATGGTATTGGGGGTGCTATATTAAGTTGGCTTAGGGCATGGCTATTCCAAAGGAAACAGAGAGTTAGTATAAATGGGGTTAAGTCAGAGTGGGAAAATGTTGTAAGTGGAGTGCCTCAAGGTTCTGTCCTTGGACCTCTGTTGTTTATAATATATATAAATGATTTAGATTCTGGTTTGAGTAGCAACATTTTGCCGATGATACAAAAATCGGTAGAGAAATAAACACGGAAGAAGACTCACTATCACCTCAAGTCTATCTAAATAGAGGTTTGAAATGGTCAAAAGATTGCCAGATGCAGTTTAATGCTGATAAATGTAAAGTTTTGAGGCTAGGTAATGATGATTACCATGTGGATTAGGTTGATTAGGGCATGGCTATACCAAAGGAAACAGAGAGTTAGTTTAAATGGGTTAAGTTAGAGTGGGAAAATGTTGTAAGTGGAGTGCCTCAAGGCTCTGTCCTGTGATCTCTGTTGTTTATAATACATATAAATGATTTACATTCTGGTTTGAGTAGCAACATTTTGCCGATGATACAAAAATCGGTAGGGAAATTAACACGGAAGAAGACTCACTATGGTTTGGTCTGGAGTCGTGAGAGGCACACGTGTGTCAGTAGGGTCCGCGAATAACATCAATTATCTCGAGACATTGAAGTGTTACAGAGACAAGAAACATAGTTTTTTGTCACAGGAGTGTATACAAACGCAGTGATCAAGTGTATAGTGAGCTTCTACAGCGGTAGATCAATTAAGAAAACAAAAATAAGATCGAGTGGCAAGATCAATTCGTACCGTGGGACAGTTTAGCCAGGACCTACGATATGCCTTGTCGAGTATTGTGTTGTGAAGCGGATTATAGCATAGACAGTGATTGATCCCCCAAAGTGTGTGCACCGGAACGTATACTATGTTGCACATATTGACTGATGATCAGTGAGGAAGATAGGAACGAATAGTATTCCAGGAACACGTGGAGACAACCAGGAACACGTGAAGACAACCAGGAATACGTGGAGACAACCAGGAACACGTGGAGACAACCAGGAACACGTGAAGACAACCAGGAACACGTGGAGACAACCAGGAACACGTGGAGACAACCAGGAACACGTGGAGACAACCAGGAACACGTGGAGACAACCTGGAACACGTGGAGACAACCAGGAACACGTGGAGACAACCAGGAACACGTGAAGACAACCAGGAACACGTGGAGACAACCAGGAACACGTGGAGACAACCAGGAACACGTGGAGACAACCAGGAACACGTGGAGACAACCAGGAACACGTGGAGACAACCAGGAACACGTGGAGACAACCAGGAACACGTGGAGACAACCTGGAACACATGGAGACAACCAGGAACACGTGGAGACAACCAGGAACACGTGAAGACAACCAGGAACACGTGGAGACAACCAGGAACACGTGGAGACAACCAGGAACACGTGGAGACAACCAGGAACACGTGGAGACAATCAGGAACACGTGGAGACAACCAGGAACACGTGGAGACAACCAGGAACACGTGAAGACAACCAGGAACACGTGGAGACAACCAGGAACACGTGAAGACAACCAGGAACACGTGGAGACAACCAGGAACACGTGGAGACAACCAGGAACACGTGGAGACAACCAGGAACACGTGGAGACAACATTGATACCAGAGCAGCAGGAGAGGACAGGCGACCAACACCCGCCATTTCGACATCTCCTCAAACTTACCTAAACGTGCGTGCTCGGGGTGAGCTGATGGTAGGTACCCCTCTCTAGGTCATCAATAAAGTGTACAGAGTGAATTAAAATAATTAATTTAAAGTATATCTGAAATATTTAGACCTACAATTCCGGGTGGCTCTGTCAGGGTACAGGTTCTTGACACTTTGATGCGACACAGGACCTGGTGACCGTCCACCCATCCCACCCACTTCCCTTGCCTCACACTCTCCCAAGACACCCCCCTCCCCCTCCCCTATACACAAATGCCCCCGCACGCACTCACACACATCAGAAGGAAAACAACAGTGAAAGAACAGGTATTGAAACTTAGAACAGGCGAGGACAGGTATACAGAGAATGACAAAGTGGTGTGTGAAGAACTCAACTCCAGGAGGTCTTCACAATAGAACGAGGTGAGGTCACTGTGCTAGGAGAAAGGGAAGTAAACCAGGCGGCCTTGGAAGGGTTCGAAATTACGAGAGAGGAGGTCAAGAGACACCTGCTGGATCTGGATGTTAGAAAGGCTGTTGTTCCAGACAGGATCTCGCCATGGGTACTGAAAGAGTGTGCAGAGACACTTTGCTTGCCACTCTCCATAGTGTATAATAGGTCACTGGAGACGGGAGACCTACCAGAAATATGGAAGACGGCGAATGTGGTCCCAATATACAAAAAGGGCGACAAGCACGAGGCACTGAACTACAGGCCAGTGTCCTTGACTTATATACCATACAAGGTGATGGAGAAGATCGTGAGAAAAAACCTGGTAACACATCTGGAGAGAAGGGACTTCGTGACAAATTGCCAACATGGGTTCTGGGAGGGTAAATCTTGCCTGACTGGCTTAATAGAATTCTACGACCAGGTGACAAAGATTAAGCAAGAAAGCGAAGGTTGGGCGGACTGCAGTTTCTTGGATTGTCGGAAAGCCTTTGACACAGTACCGCATAAGAGGCTGGTACATAAGCTGGTGAGACAGGCAGGTGTAGCTGGTAAGGTGCTCCAGTGGATAAGGGAGTACCTAAGTAATAGGAAGCAGAGAGTTATGGTGAGGGATGAGACCTCCGATTGGCGTGAAGTCACCAGTGGCGTCTCACAAGGCTCTGTACTCGGTCCTATCTTGTTTCTGATATATGTAAATGATCTCCCGGAGGGTATAGATTCAGTTCTCTCAATGTTTGCAGATGATGCCAAAATTATGAGAAGGATTAAGACAGAGGAGTACTGCTTGAGGCTTCAAGAAGACCTAGACAAGCTGAAGGAATGGTAAAACAAATGGTTGTTAGAGTTTAACACAAGCAAATGTATTGTAATGAAGATAGGTGTAGGGAGCAGGAGGCCAGATACAAGGTATCATCTGAGAGATGAAATACTTCAAGAGTCAGAGAAAGAAAAAGACTTGGGGGTTGATATCACGCCAGACCTGTCTCCTGCAGCCCATATCAAGAGGATAACCTCAGCGGCATATGCCAGGCTGGCCAACATAAGAACGGCATTCAGAAAATTGTGTAAGGAATCATTCAGAACTTTGTATATCACATATGTTAGGCCAATCCTGGAGTATGCAGCCCCAGCATGGAGTCCATATCTAGTCAAGCATAAGACTAAACTGGAAAAGGTTCAACGGTTTGCCACCAGACTAGTACTCGAGCTGAGAGGTATGAGCTACGAGGAGAGACTACGGGAATTAAACCTCACTTCGCTGGAAGACAGAAGAGTTAGGGGGACATGATCATCACATTCAAGATTCTCAAGGGAATTGATAGGGTAGATAAAGACAGTCTATTTAACACAAGGGGCACACGCACTAGGGGACACAGGTGGAAACTGAGTGCCCAAATGAGCCACAGAGATATTAGAAAGAACTTTTATAGTGTCAGAGTGGTTGACAAATGGAATGCATTAGGAAGTGATGTGGTGGAGGCTGACTCCACACACAGTTTAAAGTGTAGATATGATAGAGCCCAATAGGCTCAGGAACCTGTACAACTGTTGATTGACGGTTGAGAGGCGGGACCAAAGAGCTAAAGCTCAACCACCGCAAGCACAACTAGGTGAGTACAACTAGGTGAGTACACACACATACACACACACACATGGGGGCCTCGTAGCCTGGTGGATAGCGCGCAGGACTCGTAATTCTATGGCGCGGGTTCGATTCCCGCACGAGGCAGAAACAAATGGGCAAAGTTTCTTTCACCATAAGTGCCCCTGTTACCTAGCAGTACATAGGTACCTGGGAGTTAGTCAGCTGTCACGGGCTGCTTCCTGGGGTGTGTGTGTGTGTGTGGTGTGGAAAAAAAAAAAAGTAGTTAGTAAAGTTAGTTAGTAGTTAGTAGTTGATTGACAGTTGAGAGGCGGGCCGAAAGAGCAAAGCTCAATCCCCGTAAAAACACAACTAGTAAACACACACACACACACACACACACACACACGCACGCACGCACACACACGCACACACACACACACGCACACAAGACAAAGGACAGAGGACAACAGGATTAGATGTAACAGAGCTAGGAATGATTACATTAACGTAAGACGAGTGTCGGAAAGAAATTATGAGAATGATATTGCAGTCAAAGCGAAAAAGCAACCTAAATTACTACATAGCCGTATAAGAAGGAAGATGTCGGTGACAAGACTAAGGAAAACAGAAGGGGCATATACAGAAAGCGACAAGGAAATCTGCGAGGCACTGAATGCAAAATTCAGTACCAAAATTCCAAAATTCAATTATTACTTAACCTATCAACGGTATAGGTTAAGTAATAATTGTAATTAAGAAGCAATAAGATGCTTATCTTAACATACTATGAAGGTTAGGTGAGGTCGGTGTTTTCTATGAAGCTTTTCAAGGTAAACTAAAATATTTATATCAATTAGTATGTCACATATGCACTTATTAAATAAGCCAATATTGATTATAAGCAAGTGCGAGAACGGGTTGTAGTACTTCATTCATAATGATGTGCTGCCCGAAATCTTAGCGAAGTATCCAAAATTTGCTTACTGTAAGTAATGCATGCACATGACTGTAAAGCTGCCGCCCAGTTGGGTGGGTGTGGAGCACATGACTGTAAAGCTGCCGCCCAGTTGGGTGGGTGTGGAGCACATGACTGTAAAGCTGCCGCCCAGTTGGGTGGGTGTGCAGCAAGACTAGTAACTGTGTGACTCACTATAGATGTAAAGTGCCTTGTATAGTGACTGTTGTGAGCCTCTTGTAATGTCACTTGTGACACTTGTGTCACTTGTGACCCCTCTTTATTTTATTTTATTTTATTTTATTTATATATATACAAGAAGGTACATTGGGTTTGTGAGAATACATTGGATAGTACAGTATTTACATTCTTGTAAAGCCACTAGTACGCGCAGCGTTTCGGGCAGGTCCTTAATCTAGCAGATAATTTTAAGTAGGTAATTTCTATCAGAATTGATAAATGATAAAGATACATTGCAAGAGAAAAATGAGATGAGAGAGCTTAGTAAGTATATTAAAGCACATTGTTATATTAAAGCTCTGATTGATTACATTGACAGCTTGATTAGTAATTTAAACAAGATTAATAGACACCATACAGCAGATTGACAGCACATATAAGACAACAATGATCACAATGGTAAAGATGCTCAGATTGGGTGCATGAAGATTGGGAGATTGGGAGACTTTGTGTCACTTGTGACACAAAGATTATTGATGTGTGTATTTGTGTGGGTGATTAGATATGTATGTGTATGTATATATGTATACGTATATATATATGTACATGTATGTATGAGAGTGTGTACATTTATTTATTTATTTATTTATGCATATACAAGAAGGTACATTGGGAATGTGAGGATACATAATATGGTAATTACAATCTTGTAAAGCTACTAGTACGCGCAGCGTTTCGGACAGGTCCTTATTCTAATAAAATTTTAAGTAGGTAAATACTTGCAAAATTTATAAAAAAAATGATAACAGTTACATGGCAAGAATAAAAAATGAGAGTATACATGTGTATACAATTTCTGATCAGGGGGAGAAAGATACTGGCAGTATGGGGCTTTAAATTTATTGAAGATTAAATTCTGCAGAACATGTAAATATATAAAGTTTCAAATATATAAAGTAAGTAAATATATAAAGTTTATATTAAACACGGTTTATATTATAGACTTATAACAAAGTTTATATTATATTAAACTTAATATTGAACATGTAAATCTATAAAGTTTCAAATATATAAAGTAAGTAAATATATAAAGTTTATATTAAAATATATAAAGTAAATATATAAAGTAAGAATTAACAGTAACAATTCCAAGTCCTCGGACTAGATTTAACTTAAAAGGTACACCCGTAGTAAGTATGAGACCTTAGCCTATAGTGACATGGAAACTAATTCTGCAGAAACCTAAAGGTTAACTGGTACTAGAATTAAGGCCGAGTGCAAATGTGTAGTAATTATATAACACTAGGATATAACAGGCAGGACACAAAGAATAACTAATAAGTGAGAGACCACATAACACGTAATGTACCCGGCCAAGAGGCCGTAAAAGACCTAATGAATAAGGAGAAGGGGGTGTGACTACAAGTAGGGCTTACTAGCACCTAGACTGGGCAAAGTATTAGCTGCGGACAGCGGGACACTTGGGGACCGGCGCTGCAACCCCCTTCCCACATGCAGTGGGGAAAAAAGGGGACAACTGTGCAAAGCATGACGGGGGTACAAAGACAGCCGCTTGCAAAGGGGAGGTGGGTGGGCTTTGCGAGGGCAGCGGCGGGGCAGGCGGAGTGAGGGCAGAGCCCCTCTGTGCCCCCGTATTTATACGGGCCCAGACTGCCCGCGCAACGCCGCGGGACGCGCTGCGCAAATGTTTCTTTCTCCCCCATCAGAAACATCCCCGCTTGCGATCAAGCAGTGGCCATTTTTGTAACTACCGTCAAACATTGTTATTTGCTTAGCTAAACGAACTAGAGTTCAGTTCCTGAACCGATTATGTGCCTCTGTAATCCTTTACACCACCGCCCACAGGAGGGGTATGAGGTGCATAATCCCCCAGTAAAATCCCACAGACTCAGACACATATTAACACATATCTCTCAGGCAGCTATCCAAACTCTCTTCTCCTTTCACCAATCAGCCCGGCAGATGTTGTGTCCATCATACACTCTCTAAAAACCAAGGCAGGGAACACCAGTGAAATTCCGTCCATTGTGTACAAGAGAGCCTCCCATGCCCTTGCCCCACCCATAGCACTACTGTTCAACAAATCTATATAGAGTGTCACATCTTCCCTGATAGCCTCAAAAAAGCAAGAGTAACGCCAGTCCATAAAGGAGGCAATCCGGCGGACATAAACAATTATAGACCAATATCAAATCTACCCATTCTATCAAAAATATTTGAAAAAATTATTTACAAACAGCTCTATTCCTACCTCGTAAAATTCGACATACTCAGCCCCTGCCAGTTTGGCTTCCGGTCCCAAAAGAGCACCAACGATGCAATCATTATGATGTCTGGCCCCAGACATCACTCGGTACCCCTACTCAAATCTCTGAATATGTTAGACATTAAGTCACTGCACATTCTCTCATGTGTATTATACATATATAAAACGCTAAACTATAATGCCAATCCTGATCTCAAAAGCTTCATAGAAGGTTGTAACAGAACCCATGAGCACCACACCAGAAATAAATACAGTTTTGATATTCCTAGAGTACGTCTTAATCAAACTAGAAATGCTCTACAAATCAAGGGGCCCAGAATGTGGAATGACCTTCCCAACCATGTTAAAGACTGTACCTCTCTCAACCAGTTTAAGTTAAAAACGAAGCTATACCTAATAAATTCCCTGTAACCTACCTTACCCTTCTATTGTCAACAAATGTCTGTTTTTCTTTAAAGAGCGCTGTTTGTCGACATAATTGTATTTGTGCTGCTTTTTCATCTATGTTTTCATTTCTTGTTTTCATTCTACTCATTATGCTCAATTAGTATTAAGCTTGTCATTTAAGTTTATCATGCCCGAAACGCTTTGCGTAATAGTGGCTTTAGGCATTGTATGTACTAGCTCTACCTATAAGTCAACTAATCTTTGTAAAAATTTATTGTATGTATGTACCTTACCTAAATAAAAATTATTATTATTATTATTATTATTATTATTATTATTATTATTATTAGTCTCCTTGACGTTATCTACTCAGCCCTTGACAAAAATGAGTTTCCGATTGGACTCTTCATTGACCTAAGAAACGCCTTTGATACTGTTAATCACAACTACCTCTTACTTAAACTCCAGCATTATGGAATCCGAGCCCTTGCCCTTGAATACATCCGATCCTATCTTAGTGACAGACACCAATATGTAACCATCAATGATACAACTTCTTCCACTCTACCAATTACCGTTGGAGTGCCACAGGGCAGCATCTTAGGACCTCTTCTATTTCTTATATATATAAACGATCTGCCTAATGTCTCTAATATTCTCAAACCTATATTGTTTGCTGACGATACTACCCTTATCTATTCAAGCCTCAACCCACATACACTAAATAATGTTGTGAATAATGAATTAAAAAAAGTCCACTTATGGATGTCAACGAACAAACTAACATAAAACATCGAAAAGACTTACTACATCTTATTTAATCATCAAATGCAATTCAGCTACAGATAGACAACATTAACATCAGTAATAAAAATGATGTCAAGTTTCTTGGCCTATTCCTAGACAAGAGACTCAACTTCAGCACCCACATTCAACACATACAATACAACAACAATTTACAATACAATTTTATTTAGGTAAGGTACATACATACAATAAATATTTACAAGGATTGGTAGACTTATAGGTAGAGCTAGTACATACAATGCCTAAAGCCACTATTACGCAAAGCGTTTCGGGCATGATAAACTTAAATGACAAGCTTAATACTACAGTAATTGAGCATAATGAGTAGAATGAAAACAAGAAATGAAAACATAGATGAAAAAGCAGCACAAATACAATTATGTCGACAAACAGCGCTCTTTAAAGAAAAAAACAGACATTGGTTGACAATAGAAGGGTAAGGTAGGTTACAGGGAATTTATTAGGTATAGCTTCGCTTTTAACTTAAACTGGTTGAGAGAGGTACAGTCTTTAACATGGTTGGGAAGGTCATTCCACATTCTGGGCCCCTTGATTTGTAGAGCATTTCTAGTTTGATTAAGTCGTACTCTAGGAATATCAAAACTGTATTTATTTCTGGTGTGATGCTCATGGGTTCTGATACAACCTTCTTTGAAGCTTTTGAGATCAGGATTGGCATTATAGTTTAGCGTTTTATATATGTATAATACACATGAGAGAATGTGCAGTGACTTAATGTCTAACATATTCAGAGATTTAAGTAGGGGTACCGAGTGATGTCTGGGGCCAGAATTGGATATTGTCCTAATAGCAGCTTTGTGTTGAGTAAGCAGCTTTGTGTTGAGCAACTTACATAACTAAGAAAGTCTCTAAGACAGTTGGTATACTCTCCAAAATCAGATATTATGTTCCTAACTCTGCTCTCCTCTCACTATATTATGCACTAATCTACCCCTATCTTAATTATGGTATCTGAGCATGGGGGTCTACCACTGCAAACCACCTTAAGCCCATCATCACACAGCAAAAATCTGCTAGAATAATAACTAACTCTGTTTCAGACAACACTCAGCTCCCTTGTTTAAATCCCTAAACTTGCTAAATATTAACTCCCTCCACACATTCTCTTGTGTCAACTACATTTACAAAACCCTGTTCTTAAATGCAAACCATGCTCTGAAACTCTCCCTGGACAGATGTAATAGGACCCATTATCACCACACCAGAAATAAATATCTCTTTGATATCCCCAGGGTCAAACTTAATCTGTGTAAACACTCTATGCAAATTAAGGGACCTAGTCTATGGAACTCACTCCCTAGTGAATTGAAAAACTGTAAAACTTTTGCCTTATTTAAAAGCAAAACCAAAAAGTACCTAACTTCATCTTCTTAGTTTCCTACACTGAGCTTTAAATTTGCTCTGTACCTAGTGTTACCCAATCTCCTAATTTTTATGTAATATCAAACAACCTTATCATTGTGTTCATTGCTGTCTTCTTTTATGTGCTAGCCATATGCTGTATTGTGACTACCAATTTTTGTCAACTACCATTCAAGCTGTCATTGCAATCAATCTTATATTGTTTCTGCTGTATTGTGCCTACCTATTTTTTGTCAACTTAAACAACTTAAACAACTACAGACCTATATCTATCCTGCCAAACTTGTCAAAAATTTTTGAAAAACTAATCTATAAGCAGCTTTACTCATATCTAGCCAAACTTAATATACTTAGCCCTTGCCAATATGGCTTCAGACCCAAAAAAAGCACTAACGATGCACTTATTAGTATGCTTAACTCGATTCATACAGCTCTTGATAAAAATGAGTTCCCTGTTGGGTTGTTTGTGGACCTGCGTAAAGCTTTTGATACTGTCAACCACCAAAACCTTCTTCTTAAATTACATCATTATGGAGTCAGAGGACACTCCCTACAATACCTCAAATCCTACCTTACTGACAGGCTCCAATATGTTTCTGTGAATAATACAATTTCTCCCACCCTACCCATCAACATTGGTGTTCCTCAGGGCAGCATACTTGGCCCTCTCCTCTTTCTCATCTACATTAATGACCTTCCGAATGCCTCACAACACCTCAAACCAATTCTATTTGCTGACGACACAACCTTCATTTACTCCAGTCCTGATCCCCTTGCTCTAAATGCCACAGTAAATACTGAGCTAAATAAAGTCCATCTGTGGCTAACTGCCAACAAACTCACCCTTAACATTGACAAAACCTTCTATATTCTGTTTGGCAATAAATCCTCTAATCAAATAAATCTCAAAATAAACAATACCCAAATTTGTAACAAATTAGATGGCAAATTCCTTGGCATTCTCATTGACCACAAGCTGAATTTCCAGGGACACATACTAAACATATAAAAAAAAGTTTCAAAAACTGTGGGCATTCTTTCTAAGATCAGATATTATGTACCACGCCCTGCCCTGGTGACTCTCTATTACTCCCTTATCTATCCATATCTCAACTATGGTATTTGTGCTTGGGGCTCTACTACCCAAAATCACTTACGTCCTCTAATTACTCAACACAAAGCTGCTATTAGGACAATATCCAATTCTGGCCCCAGACATCACTCGGTACCCCTACTCAAATCTCTGAATATGTTAGACATTAAGTCACTGCACATTCTCTCATGTGTAGTATACATATATAAAACGCTAAACTATAATGCCAATCCTGATCTCAAAAGCTTCATAGAAGGTTGTAACAGAACCCATGAGCATCACACCAGAAATAAATACAGTTTTGATATTCCTAGAGTACGTCTTAATCAAACTAGAAATGCTCTACAAATCAAGGGGCCCAGAATGTGGAATGACCTTCCCAACCATGTTAAAGACTGTACCTCTTTCAACCAGTTTAAGTTAAAAGCGAAGCTATACCTAATAAATTCCCTGTAACCTACCTTACCCTTCTATTGTCAACCAATGTCTGTGTTTTTTCTTTAAAGAGCGCTGTTTGTCGACATAATTGTATTTGTGCTGCTTTTTCATCTATGTTTTCATTTCTTGTTTTCATTCTACTCATTATGCTCAATTACTGTAGTATTAAGCTTGTCATTTAAGTTTATCATGCCCGAAACGCTTTGCGTAATAGTGGCTTTAGGCATTGTATGTACTAGCTCTACCTATAAGTCTACCAATCCTTGTAAAAATTTATTGTATGTTGTTGTTGTGTTGATTTAGGGGCGACGACGATCGTGGGATCGGATGCGCCCCGGCTGCCCGATACCGGGAAATAGCGAAGGGATGGGGCCCCTATAGTCTCTTCAGGCCATAGACCCTACAATCTCCTCAGGCGACAAATTTTACAGTCTCTTCAGGCCGCGGACATGACGGATGAAGCGGAAGGTATGGCGAAGGATGTCATGACGGACGTCTTCATCTCTCGCACCTGCCCCGTCAAGGAGAACGGGAACTGTGAGGCGGGGAATATTCAGCCTACGAACGGAACTCTGTAGTCTGACGCGAGCGCTATGAAATCGAGGGCAGTGAAGTAGAAGGTGCTCCACTGTATCCTCCTGGGTCGGACACCACTGGCAATATGGGGAATCTACCAGCCGTAGACGATGGAGATGTGCGGCCAGGCAAGTGTGCCCAATCCGGAGACGAGTGATGGCAGTGTCGAGGAGTCGAGAATGATGACGAGTCCATGGACGCGGGGAGGAATCCTCCCGTAGACCCGCCAAAGAGGAGGACCTGAGTGCTGGCTCCATCATTGCCTCCCAACTCACGAGGCAAGCCGCCCGGAGTTGCGGGAGAATTTCGGAAAGGTCTAGAGGCACATTTGTAGTGTCATGGAGAGCATGCGCCATCCCTGCTGCTGCGTCGGCTACCTCATTGCCTTTAATACCGACATGTGACGGAACCCATTGGAGATAGATGGACCAACCTGGAGTAACAGAGTATGACAGCAGTTCTCCACGGATCTGTGACACAGTATGACGATGGACTCGTGGACGCCGAGATGATATCAGATGTAGGGCTGTGATTGAGTCCACGTAGATAACCACTGCAGAGGGCCCTGAAACTTGTCGAAGGAGTCGTAAGGCTAGTAAGATTGCAAACAATTCCCCGGCCAGGCACGAATGAGCAGGGGAGAGTTTCCACGTCTGACAGAAAGAAAAAGGAGCAAAGTATGCTGCCGCAGATGTAGATGGTGGCTGATCTTTGCGGGACCCATCCGTGTAAACCTCTAAGTATCCAGAGTATAAGGAGGCTCGTAGGTCTGCAAAAATTAAAGGGGCCAAACCCTCTAAATCTCTCTTCCGACGAGGAGGCTTGGAAAAGTCGACAGAAACTCGAATGAACTCTTCTGCCCACGGAGGCACCGGTGAGATGATCGGGCCGGGGATGAGTACAGGGACGGGAAGGGAAAACTGTGAATATGCATCCAAGGCCCGGACGACGAAAGGCAATTGACGGCGTCTGGAGTGTCCAGTCGGCACATTCCACCAGTTGGCCTCGAGCTGGAGGCGAGTAAGTAGATGGGTAGCAGGGAGACGCACTATCCGTTGAAGTTGGCGGCAGTGGGCGAGAAGACGTTGAAAGCTCAGGGGCCATAGCCCCGACTCGGCATGAAGGGAAAGAACTGGCGAGGAGGGCATAGCTCCTAACGCTGAGCGAAGGGCACCATTTTGAATGGGATCCAGCCTAGCCAAGACAGATACTGCTGCTGAGCCATAGACTTCACTCGCATACATGATCTTGCTACGAATGAAGGCCTTGTAGAGAGCTAGGAGCGACTCCCGTGAAGCCCCCCAAGCCGCACCAGAGACCCGTTTCATGATG
Source organism: Procambarus clarkii (assembly GCF_040958095.1). Taxonomy (NCBI): domain Eukaryota; kingdom Metazoa; phylum Arthropoda; class Malacostraca; order Decapoda; family Cambaridae; genus Procambarus; species Procambarus clarkii. The sequence continues at coordinate 20,125,853 of NC_091212.1, read as the reverse complement.
TTCACGCGACGAAGGCATGAGGCCCGAAGGTAGTCGACATGGTGCCTCCACGTCAGCCGAGGGCCATCTAGAACGACCCCCAGCCACCTGTGTTCGGTAGCGATCGGGAGACGACAGCCCCCGAGGGTCACCACTGGCTGGTCTGGTAAGCGGGTCCAGGTGAAGCTCATGACGCAACTTTTCACAGGGTTAATGGAGAGCCCCTTCCCCAGCACAATTGCTGAGAACACAGTCACGGCATTTTGCAGGGAGCCTTGTGCCTCTAGGAGAGTGTCACCATCCGCCACGAGGGTTACATCATCGGCATAGGCTAAAACCTGGACCCCCCGGAATACAGGGAGATCAGACAGAAGAATAGAGAATAGTAGTGGGCTCAGAATCGCTCCCTGAGGGACACCACGCGAGACAGGGCGGGACGTAGAGACGACTCCACCAACCGCCACTTTGAATGAGCGGCCCTGTAGATAGTTTTGGAACCACCTTAACGCCGGACCCGAGAGACCTAGTCGAGCCAGACTCTGAAGGACAGCAGAATGAGAAGCAGAGTCAAATGCACTCTTGATATCGAAGAATGCTGCAAGGAGCACTCTTCTCCGTCGATAAGTGTCCATTATTCGATGTTCCAAGGAGAGGAGGCAGTCCATCGTGCTTCTTCCCGGCCGAAATCCACTGATACCCTCAGGTAGGAGACCTGAGGTTTCCACCACCCATTGTAGCCGGGTGTGAACAAGACGTTCCATCAGTTTCCCGAGACATGGAAGCAAACTTATGGGCCGATATGAAGTCGGGACAGACGGATCCTTCCCTGACTTGGCCAATGGTAGAAGAATGGCGTGTTTCCAAGGGGCAGGGAAGACACCAGAGGACCAGCAGGCGTTGTAGAAGTAAAGGAGGTGGGACTGAAAGCTCTTGGGTGCCCTCCGAACAAATTCATATGGGACGTTGTCTATCCCTGGCATAGTGCCCGACTTAGAGAGTGACAGAGCGTCCTTCAGCTCAACAGATGTAAATGGGCGATCCAGGTCCTGAGCTAGTCCTATACCCTGTCGGGAGCCCCAACCTATGGAACTCACAGAGAGGAGCGGGGAACGGTAAACATCTTCAAAGTGGTCAGCCAAGAGTTCGGCTATTTGTACTTCCCCTAGGCCCCCATTACCACTGGGGTCTCTGAGTGGGATGGTAGGCCGGGAGTACCTACCTGTCATCTTACGAACAAAGGCCCAGGCTCCCGCAGAGGAGGAGTCGAATCGGAGAGAGGCACAGTAATTAGCCCAGGCCTTGCGTTTGGCAAGGAGGACTGTTTGTCTACACCTGGCGTCCGCCCTGCGGAAGGTCTGCCGCTGCAGTGGAGTAGGGTGGCGCCGCCACGAATTCCACGCACGTCGCCGGTCCAGTACTGCCTGCCGACATTCAGGAGTCCACCACGGTGCCCCACGGCGGGAAGGATTGGTTGTCTGGCCACTAGTCCTCCTGAAATGCCGAGAGCCTACACTGAAGAGGGACTCGGAGAGAGCATCTGCTGACCCATGGAGATCTGCAGTAACTGGGGGAAGGGTCAACCAGTCATCCGCCTCATAGCCATGCCACCCCTCTTCCGAGAAGATCCATTTGGATCTACGGGAGGTCAGAGCAGGACGAACAGTGCCCCCGAAGGAGATGACGATGGGCAGGTGATCACTACCCAGGTACGGCCCGGTCCATATCTGCGCCATCGTGAAGGGGCCTCTTCCAATGCAAAGATCGAGTGTTGAAGTATGGCCATTTAGCGGGTCTATCCGAGTTCCCAAACCTGGCGGCGTCAGTAAGGAGAGGTCTGGGGAGTCAAGGAGAAACTGAAATAGGGCTCGGCCAGCCATGTTGTGGTGGCGACCCGATAGCATGGGTTGCCATGATGAGTGCCGAGCGTTAAAGTCACCCATGACGAGGCAGGTGTCTGTGATCTGACCAAAATAGTGTTCTAGTTCCTTCTTCGTTACCGGTAGACAGGGGTTATACAGAACGCCAAAGGTGCCCCACCCATGGGAGAGGGCGACCTTCACTGCCATGAATTCTAAATGTCCACCCGGGAAGGAGTGAATCCGGAGCAAGGAGCTGGGAACTGAGTCCCTGACCAAGAGGGCAAGTCCCCCTCCACCCCGTACTGGCCGATCTTGTCTATAGACAGAATACCCCGGCACTGTGAAGGAAAGATCGTCTGTGAGCCAAGTCTCACAGAGTCCCACGATCAACGGTGGTGCGCTGGCGATAAAATTGCGTAAAAATTGCGTCTTCTTAAAAAGGGAGCGGGCATTCCAAAACACCACAGTATTCTCAGGATGGGGCGCCATTATCCCTGAAATACAACAGCTAACTTTTTGACCACCAGTGCACAGACGTCTCCAAAGGGGGAACCACTAGAAAAAGCCATAAAACCTTCATACAAAGTAAGTAAAATATGTGGTATCAATGACTTCCAGTCAAGAGGATGTTGATCTATGCTTCTCTCTGCCTGACGGAAGCGGTGGTCGGCTCGCGAACTCTCTTGACGGCGTCTGCGACTGGTGGGAGCCTCACTCTGGGCCTCATGTTCCCCCGGTGTCACAATCCCTTCGGAAAGTGCCTGGGGGACCAGAGGATCATCAGGGCTGTCTGTTGGAGCAGTACCTCCTGATCGATGGGTGTGTCGACGACGCCGGTGTTGGCTTCTTTGAGGAAAGGCAGGAGGGTGACGAGTGCTAGGCTCCGGCCGAGACTGAGCGTCCATGTCTGTATCCGTGGATGAGTTTCCGTCAGTGTCAAGGCTACCCAGAAGGGAAAATCGATTAGCAACCTGGGCGTATGTGGCATGTGACTGGGACAGGCAAGAGCGTCTGCTAGTTCCTACTTGTGAAGAGGCCCGACCAGGGAACACCTGGAGGCGAGAAGAAGCGATAGGCTGATTGAGGGTACGCAACTTCTGGAACAGCTCATGTCGAGGTGTCCCCGCTGTTTTGTGATCGATGTCCAACTGGAGGGCCTCAAGATATACAGGGCAACTCTTAGACGTAACCTTATGATGGCCATGGCATAAAAAGCAGCGGGGTGCAGCAGAGCACCCACCGTTATCTCTGTCTGAATGGCCAGTTTTGCCGCAGTTTGCACACCGTGCTGTATTACGGCAGGTCAGGCGACTGTGGCCCAATAGATGACAAGCGTAACATCGTAAAACAGGGAAATTGTAGGGCTGAACCTGATACGAGGTCCTGTGTAGTGCCACTCGGTCAGGGAGGTGCCCATCGAACTTTACACGGACCATGGATGTCGGCCCTGCTGCTCCGCGAATCCTGGTAACTTCCAATAATCTCACTGATGCACCCCCTAATACCTGCAGAGCGGCCTGGATGTCATCCACATCTACACTCTGGTCAATTGGGCCAATCTTCCCATACCGGGCCCGAGACTCCTCCTCCTGCGACAATACCTGTCGGCACCTGACAGGCCAGTCCCCCAACTTATTAATGTCGGATACACAGATGTGTGATAGAGCCTCCTTTCTGATATGTAGCTTGAGTGCTGCACCCCTACCCAGGGTACGTATGGTCTCAGGCAGGCAATGTGGCCACAATACGGAAGCCTCGATTGCTGCACCTAAGGTACGAGGATTTGCAAAGACGCACTGACCTGATTCTGACTGGATTAGGACTACCACAAACGAGGAACGGGGTACCACAAGACTAAGGTCTTCTGAAGGGGAGGATATCCTCTTAGCATCTCGCTCTGGGGCAGCATCAGCCGACTCATCTTCTAGCAGACGTTTTCCTCTCTGGGACTTGCTGTCAACATCCATGGCGCCCCCGCTCGGGGAGGCGTCCATTTGGGAGGCTCCGGCCTCCCCCGGTCCTGTGAGCCCCTGGGTAGCTGCAGTGAGCACACACTGGCCCAAAGAAGCCAGCTGAATTAAAGATGAGTTCCAGGTAAGGTGTGGAAAGAAAGTCCAGCCAGGAGCGTTCAATCCGCGCGCCAAGATGGCCGACCTTCCCGCCGACCACCCGTTATTGTATGTATGTACCTTACCTAAATAAAATTGTATTGTTGTTGTTGTTGTAACTACCATTCAAGCTGTCATTGCAATCAATCTTAGCTACCTATGTGCTTTAATATACTGTACCTACAATTTTCTCTCATCTTCTTTTTTACATTTCATGTAACTGTTATCTTTTTTTGTCTATAAATTTTACAAGTATTTACCTCCTTAAAATTTTCTTAGATTAAGGACCTGCCCGAAACGCTGCGCGTGCTAGTGGCTTTACAAGACTGTAATTACCATATTTGTATCCTCACATTCCTTATGTACATTCTTGTATATGCATAAATAAATAAATAAATAAATAAATAATATAGAAAGAAGAAGACCTTGCCCGAAACGCTATGCGTATTAGTTACTTTAGGTTCTGTATGTACTAACTCTATCTATAAATTCAACATAATGTTTGCAACTCATCTTCTATGTATGTACTTTTACCTGAATAAAAAAAATTGAATCTTTAAAACTTAAAACTTAAACTATAAAATATTTCCTAGTCCGGCACCCTCTAGGCCTGGTTGTCATAGTAACGAAGAATGTTTACAGTTGCTGCGACAAACTCCCAAACATACTCACAGTCTGTCTCTTGACTAATCCACACCTTTCATAAAACAACATTTGGATACCACCTTTAACACCAACCCTCATCTTTGTCATCCTAAGTCCATTTCTACTTATATGTCTATTTTTCTTATTATCATCAAACAAATAGAAGACATCGATAACTTCCAACAACAGCCAAATTGTGAACATTGATGCGTCACTGTGACTGCCGCATCTACCATCACCACCACTCGTGCACTCATCGACAGGACAAACCTGACATGCAAACTATACCTATCGCGAAGAAGAAGTAGAAGAGTGCTCATGCTGTGTCACACCTGATGGCCTTAATACTATATAGTCACGCTTCAGGCTGTGTAGTCAGCCCCCAGGCTGTGTAGTCAGCCCCCAGGCTGTGTAGTCAGCCCCCAGGCTGTGTAGTCAGCCCCCAGGCTGTGTAGTCAGCCCCCAGGCTGTGTAGTCAGCCCCCAGGCTGTGTAGTCAGCCCCCAGGCTGTGTGGTCAGCCCCCAGGCTGTGTAGTCAGCCCCCAGGCTGTGTGGTCAGCCCCCAGGCTGTGTAGTCAGCCCCTAGGCTGTGTAGTCAGCCCCTAGGCTGTGTGGTCAGCCCCCAGGCTGTGTAGTCAGCCCCTAGGCTGTGTAGTCAGCCCCTAGGCTGTGTGGTCAGCCCCCAGGCTGTGTAGTCAGCCCCTAGGCTGTGTAGTCAGCCCCTAGGCTGTGTGGTCAGCCCCCAGGCTGTGTAGTCAGCCCCTAGGCTGTGTAGTCAGCCCCCAGGCTGTGTGGTCAGCCCCCAGGCTGTGTAGTCAGCCCCTAGGCTGTGTGGTCAGCCCCCAGGCTGTGTAGTCAGCCCCTAGGCTGTGTAGTCAGCCCCCAGGCTGTGTGGTCAGCCCCCAGGCTGTGTAGTCAGCCCCTAGGCTGTGTGGTCAGCCCCCAGGCTGTGTAGTCAGCCCCTAGGCTGTGTAGTCAGCCCCTAGGCTGTGTGGTCAGCCCCCAGGCTGTGTAGTCAGCCCCTAGGCTGTGTAGTCAGCCCCTAGGCTGTGTGGTCAGCCCCCAGGCTGTGTAGTCAGCCCCTAGGCTGTGTAGTCAGCCCCTAGGCTGTGTGGTCAGCCCCCAGGCTGTGTAGTCAGCCCCTAGGCTGTGTAGTCAGCCCCCAGGCTGTGTGGTCAGCCCCTAGGCTGTGTAGTCAGCCCCTAGGCTGTGTGGTCAGCCCCCAGGCTGTGTAGTCAGCCCCTAGGCTGTGTAGTCAGCCCCCAGGCTGTGTGGTCAGCCCCCAGGCTGTGTGGTCAGCCCCCAGGCTGTGTGGTCAGCCCCCAGGCTGTGTAGTCAGCCCCTAGGCTGTGTAGTCAGCCCCCAGGCTGTGTGGTCAGCCCCCAGGCTGTGTAGTCAGCCCCTAGGCTGTGTAGTCAGCCCCTAGGCTGTGTAGTCAGCCCCCAGGCTGTGTAGTCAGCCCCTAGGCTGTGTAGTCAGCCCCTAGGCTGTGTAGTCAGCCCCCAGGCTGTGTAGTCAGCCCCCAGGCTGTGTAGTCAGCCCCCCAGGATGTGTAGTCAGCCCCCAGGCTGTGTAGTCAGCCCCCAGGCTGTGTAGTCAGCCCCCAGGCTGTGTAGTCAGCCCCCAGGCTGTGTAGTCAGCCCCCAGGCTGTGTAGTCAGCCCCCAGGCTGTGTAGTCAGCCCCCAGGCTGTGTAGTCAGCCCCCAGGCTGTGTAGTCAGCCCCCAGGCTGTGTAGTCAGCCCCCAGGCTGTGTAGTCAGCCCCCAGGCTGTGTAGTCAGCCCCCAGGCTGTGTAGTCAGCCCCCTGGCTGTGTAGTCAGCCCCCAGGCTGTGTAGTCAGTCCCCAGGCTGTGTAGTCAGCCCCCAGGCTGTGTAGTCAGCCCCCAGGCTGTGTAGTCAGCTTCTAGGCTCTAAAGTTAACCACCAGACTATATAGGCCAACGCCAGGGTTTGGAGATTGATCAATCTCCAGACTGTGTAGTCAGCCTCCAGGCTGTGTAATCATCCTCCAGGCTGTCAAGTCACCCATTATACTGTGTAGGCAGCTTCCAGTGTGTGATTCCAGTCTCCAGGGTGTGACAGCCAGTGAGTGTATCTAGCCTTCAGGGTGTGACAGCCAGTGGGTGTATCTAGCCTTCAGGGTGTGACAGCCAGTGGGTGTATCTAGCCTTCAGGGTGTGACAGCCAGTGGGTATAGCACTGACTTCAGACATCTCTAGCACCCACCACAATCATCATGGCAGAAAAGTTAGTCACTTTTTAATTCCCTAGGGCTAAATAAACATAATACTTGTAATTTTATACACAGTTCATGATTCTTAAGTTATATAAAATTGTACAGTATATAATGATTTTATGGCTTAATAGCATCTCAAGACATAAAATAAATAAAATAAAATAAAATGTTTATTCAAATAAGGTACATACATACAAGAGATTTTACATAAATTGATCGATTTATAGATGAAGCTAGTACATACAATGCCTAAAGCCACTATTACGCAAAGCATTTCGGGCAGGAAAAACTTTAATGACTAAAACTTAATACTAATTGAGTATAAAGAATAATATGTGTTGAGAACAAATAAAAATAAAGATAAAAAAGGGGGAAACATGGCTGAAAAAGCAGCACAAATACAATTAGGTCGACAAACAGCGTTGTTTAAGAAAACAGACATGGGTTGACAATAGAGGTGTAAGGTAGGTTACAGGGAATTTATTGGGTAGTGCTTCGTTTTTATCTTAAACTGGTTGAGAGAGGTACAGTCTTTAACATGGTTGGGAAGGTCATTCCACATTCTGGGTCCCTTGATTTGGAGAGCATTTCTAGTTTGATTAAGTTGTACTCTTGGAATATCAAAACTGAATTTATTTCTGGTGTGGTGCTCATGGGTTCTGTTACAACCTTCAATGAAGCTTTTGAGGTCAGGATTGGCATTACGGTTCAGCGTTTTATATATATATATATATATATATATATATATATATATATATATATATATATATAATACACATGAGAGAATGTGCAGTGACTTAATATCTAACATATTCAGAGATTTGAGTAGGGGTAAGAATTGTTAGTATTGACTTTCATCTTTATGGTCCTGTAGCCCAGTGGTCTTCATCCTCTGCTCACAATTGACGATCCTGGGTTCAATGGTTGGGCAGACCAGAAATGGATGGGCATGTTTCCTTTCACCTGAGGCAACTGTTGTTTGTTACATCCTGGGCAAGACCCTCAGTAATTGACTTAGGAGGACCTCAATAAGCAAATAGCAATATAGTTATAGTTTAAGCTAATTATCTTATAATTACAAATATTTCGCTTTCTTATTTGATTGCAGTGAACGATGGCTCACAGCTCATCATGATCCTCTGGCAGCACTGTACACATTCAGTGCTTGTGTGGCCTTGGCCGACCTTCATGGAGATGGAGAATCGAAGCTCATTATTGCTGACCTTGGAACTGGAGCATATAATATGAAGCTTAAGGTGAGTCAGCTTCATGCAATCATATTTTATAGAGTAGATCGGTTGGTTATTTTTTATCAGAGAGAGAGAGAGAGAGAGAGAGAGAGATTGCATTTTCTTGTCCATGTCGTGTGTGAATGCACTTCACAGCAATAGTAACCGTACAGTGTACTGATAATTAGTGATATTTCTGTACATCAATGTTGAGTGGTCTGCAGTCAGCCTTTATACGGTGTAGGCAGTAAAGATATACAGTACTTTATACTGTGTAGGCAGTAAAGTAGCCAAACAATCTCAGGAAGGTAATTTAACAATTGTCTGTAAATAATAATAATAATAATAATAATAATAATAATGACAAAATCGGTAGGAGCCATGTGGAGGTTTTGAACCTGCACATTGGGTACTCCCAAGCATATGCCTTAACCTGCGGACATCGCAGGTTAAGACGGCGTAGAGGGCTGCGGACATCGTCAATTGTTGATTTATAGGGTAATGCAGATATTGTCATATGAAGATATAAATGATCGTTGTATGGGTTTTATACGTATGATGCAAATAAGGATATATTAAACAGGCACAAGACCAGTGACAATGAACAGAATAGTAATGTGCAGAATTCAGGAGTTATCTCTCAGCCCAATAGGAACAACGTAAGAAATTTAAATTGCATCTGTACAAATACCAGAAACCTAGTGAATATATTTGATGCATTGTGTGCATATGCTGAGGCCGAGAATCCTGTTATCTTTATCATTAGTGAAACATGGGGATGAGAGGACGTTATTGAAGGAAAATTCCACCTCCCAGGGTATGATCCACCATTCAGAAAAGACAGAACAACAACAACAGGAGGTGTAAGGCTTTATGTGAAAGAGGACCTGAATGCAACCACCAATGGGTGGTTCTAGATAGAAACTATCACCTGAGGACTACTTAAAGAACGCTGTGCGAGGAGCCTATGCTACGCTTTCTAACTTCAGAAATGCTTTTAAATACATGGATGGTGAAATACTAAAGAAATTGTTCACGACTTTTGTTAGCCAAAGCTAGAATATGCAGCGGTTGTATGGTGCCCATATCAATAAACTGGAAAAGGTGCAAAGACATGTTACTAAGTGGCTCCCAGAACTGAAGGGCAAGAGCAATGAGGAGAGGTTAGAGGCATTAAATATGCCAAAACTAGAAGATAGAAGAAAAAGAGGAGATGTGATCACTACGTACAAAATAGTAACAGGAATTGATAAAATTGATAGGGAAGATTTCCTGAGACCTGGAACTTCAAGAACAAGAGGTCATAGATTTAAACTAGAACAAGAGGTCATAGATTTAAACTAATTAAGCAAAGATGCTGAAGAAATATTAGAAAATTAACTTTTGCGAACAGAGTGATAGACGGATGGAACAAATTAGGTGAGAAGGTGGTGGAGGCCAAAACCGTCAGTAGTTTCAAAGCGTTATATGACAAAGAGTGCTGGGAAGGTGGGACACCATGAGCGTAGCACTCCTCCTGTAACTACGCTTAGGTAATTACTTAGATAATTACTACAAGCAAGCAAGAATCAATTACACAGCAGTAAGGAGAGAGGCAGAAAGGAACTTTGAGAAAGGTATAATGAACAAATGTAAAAAAGATTCAGGCCTTTTCTATAAATTCATTAATAGCAAGCTGCATGTAATGGATAAAATCCAGAGATTGAAAATGTGGAACAGAACTATTGAGAATGAAAAAGAAATATGTGAATGCTAAATGAAAAGTTCCAAAGTGTGTTTGTATAAAACCAGCATTGAATGTAATGAAACACCATTTTCTGGGTGAGACCCAGAGGCTCTCCGGAGCTATCCAGGTTGATATGTATATCATTAGACTTTGCCATCAGTCAGTAAGTATTGAGTTCTAGGCCTACGGGGACCAGATAGATTCTGGCTCCCCATAGGGAGCCAGAATCTGGCCCCCTCGGAGAGGCATGAGGAGCAATGGCCTATAGAAATGCACATGGGATTTGAAGCATTCTATGTCTGCGATCAACCGGGCCAGGCACCCAGAAAGTGCCTCAAAACAAACCCCTATTCTGGTTAAAATGGCTAAAATAGACAAACAAGTAGACAGAACTCCCCAAATGATAACAAGCAAACGAGCATGATGTCACCCGAGCTGCGCCGCATGTCTGCGTAGCTCCGGCAAAGCATGTCCCCATTCACAGAGGCCGTGGCCCGCAAATAACAACATAACAACCGCAAATAACAACAAAGAGCCGCAACTGGATACAACACATGATGCACCCCCGGCCTGACCAACCAGGCATCAACAACCCAAGGACCCCTCTGGAAAGCAGCAGTCTCATTCTTCGCCAGAAAAGAAGGAGACAGCTGCAAACGAACGAACCTATCACCTTGACCAAAAGAGCATAAACCCCTGCGCCGGAGGAGAGCATGAAGCTCCTCAACCTGACCCCCAGAGGCCAATGCCAACAAGAAAAGAGCCTTAGAAAAACAATCCTGAACCGAAGGGGCCACAACAAACCGAGGAGAAGACAAACCAGCTCTCAGCAACCCACAAATGATGTAGCATCCCCAGAAGGCAGCTAAGTACTCAGTGACCCAAATGTGATTGAAACAATCAACAAGACCCATATTATCTCATTTCAACCTCACTAGTGTTGCTCCCTGGAGGAAGCTGTACCTAACGTTCACTGCTGCCACATCAATGAGTCTTCCCTATTGTGCCTTCCTACATTTATCCTGTTACCATGCATAACAAACCCAAGTCCGGCAAGGCCACTAAGAAAGATAGCACACCTATCAGGAATAACCCTAGCAACAGAAATAATGCAGCTGTCACCCCCCCTCTGGGGCCACCGGGGGGGGTACTGACCCTCCCCACATCAACAATAACAAAACATCTCGGCTGGGTGGAGCGACATCAGTGACAAGGGCCATGCAACAATTATGTAACCATGTGGATCAACTTAAACGAGCTGTCGCCCCTTGTTCTGACTTCAAGTGCTTTGCTGATAACCCATGGCTCAGGTTATTAACCCAAATACATGAAGACCAAATGACAGTAATCCAAGAGCAGTCGCCCTTAATAATGAACCTGCAAGGTGAAGCTACAGCCATGCTCAGGAATAATCAAGATCTGTCTACCAGAGTCGACCTCCTCGAACAGGAATTAAGCTCTCTTAAGAACACAGTTACTAACCTTAACCCAGCAGAAACCACTAAGAAGCAGGAAGAAATGTTACAAAAGTTTGAAAACCATCTTAACACCCTACAACAGCAACACAATGTTACCCAAGATGAATCAGACCAACATAAGCTCCTTGATTCTGTCGTTATCTCGTCATGTGATTTTCCCCAAGAAACTGACGGAGAAGACTGTGCTGCCATCGTGATCCAGGAATTGCAGAATAAGATGAGATATACAATCGAAGCAAGTGACATCAAATCAGCTTATAGAGTGGGTATTAAATCATCTGGTACAAATAACAGGAAAATTTATGTTAAATTAGATAGCTGCTCCCGCAAGTCAGACCTTATCAGAACCGCAGTCTCTAGTAAACCCACTGTTTATGTGAATAAATGTCTGACCAAGTTCCGACAAAAACTCTTATTTAAACTGCGTGGAATCTGCAAAAATTCCCCCGGCAATTAAGTATTGTTTTGTGCGAGATGGTAAAATTAGAGCTAGGAAGTCTGACTCTGGAAAAACTTATGTTATAACCACTGAGGCACACCTCAATTATTTCCTGGATGACTGTGGGATAACAGCTGAATAACCAGTAGTTAAATTATAGTCTCATCTAACTACCAAAGTGTACTATAGCTCTGCCTTTCCTTTCAAAAGTGTTTTCTTTTTTTAAAATTGTCATCTCTGTTATTGTCTTTTCTGGGGGGAGCCCCGTCGGCTCCCCGGAGCTATCCCAGGCTGATATGCTAATGTCAGACTTTGGCATCAGTCATGTGTATGGAGTTCTTAGGCCTACCGGGGACCACGGCCAGAACCGGGCCCCCTCAGAGAGGCAAGGGGAGCAATGGCCTATAGAAGCCCCCGTGTAGTTGGAAGCATTCTATGTCTGCCATCGACCGGAACAGGCACCCAGAAAGGTAAGCGCCCCAAAACAAACCCCTATTCTGGTTAAAATTGCTACCTAATACCGAACTAGTGGATAGAACTCCCCAACCGAAAACAAGCAAATTAGTGTGACGTCACACACTGCCGCGCCGCTGTCTGCGCAGCTCCCCCCTCCCCGGGAGGGGGAAGGGGGAGCCCCAGACCCCCCGCGCCGGCTACCCACACCTCAGTTCTTGAGGCTGATGCTATGGGCGATGGTCGTGTGCTCTGGCTCCGGTGTCGCTACTGCACTGTGCTTTGAGTGTGGTGTTAGTTTTGTGGGTGCGAGAGCCAGGAGTTATCTTCAGTACTCGGGCTGCATGCGCCTAGGGCTGCCTTCCCTAGGTGCCCTGTAAGTACTGCCCTTGGGGCTTGGGGCTACCTTCCACAGGCTCCTCGGGGTCTGCCTCTGCTGGTCCGTTTTACCTTTCGGTTTTTCGGCCGCCTGTTGGGCTCTTGGGTGTTCTGTTCTCCCTTGTTACCGGCAGGTAAGAGGCAGTTTGCACTGGTAGGGGCGCAGGGTGCTGCTCAGCTTGTAATTCCCGACATCGCGGCCTTTGCAGCTTACCTCCTGCGTGACCCGGATTATGCCTCGGAAATGGATCCGTCCACGTTCAGGTTTGGGACTTCGTTCCCTTTCTGGCTCCGTTACGAGGTTCCGGAGTCATCCTGGCTAGCAGACTGCCCCTTGTTTGGTCTGGATTCCTGGCATTCCTTCTGTCGTTCCCGCACGCTGGAGTGGCGGGAAGCTTCCACGGTGCTTCAGGTTTTCCTGGGGGGTGAACTTGAGTACCTGAATGAGTGCTTGTTTGCCCCGGCCCTTCCCCGCGATGTGGGCGTTATTCAGCTCCATGTGCAGGTTCCCTCCCTTTCGGCGGCGCTCGTGGCGGAGGACTTGCGCGCTCGGGGCCTTTTGTGTTCGGCCTTACGGTTCTTTTCCCTCCTGGAGCTGTCTTCGGATTGGCTCGTGGAGGATGTGGGGTCGCTTGGGTCCGTCCCGGGGTCCGGCACCTTGTCCTCGGCTGCGCGTTCGTCGGCTGCCTTGTTGAAGCTGTTCACGCCGATTTTGCGGGATGCGGTTTCCCTGTTCTATGCTTCCCATCTCGCGTGTCGGCAGGCGGTGCTGGGTTCCTCCGTGGAATCTGCTTGGGCTCTGGCTCTTAGGCGTTCTTCCCCTTTTTGTCCTCTGCTGTTTGGGGAGTCGGCCGTGGCGCAGTTTATTCAGGCTGCGTCGGCGGCTTGTCGTCCGATGTCGGACTTGTTGGTTTTCCGGGGGTCCCGGGGTGGGTCTTCCCGGAAAGGTCGTGCCAGGGCTCGGGGTTCCTCTCGTCGTGGTAGGCCTCTGGTGTCAGGTTTGGGGTTGGCTCCTCCTGCGGACCCTCCCTCGTCTGGTCGGCGCGGTGTTCGCGCTGTGCGGGGTTCTGGGTCTCGTAAGGGTCGCCGGCCCTTTCGCGGTTTGCCCCTTTGACGGGGCGATGGGGGGGGCGGCTTGCGCTGTTCGCCCGCGCCTGGTCCCACGATTCGTGGGCCTTTCGGGTCGTGTCTCGCGGCCTGCGGTGGCGTTGGGTGGCCCCTCCCCCCTTTGGGGGGTCGGGGCTGGCGGGGCAGGCTTCTTCCCCTGCGCTCTGTCGAGTCGTCTTGGAGTGGGTACGCTTGGGCGTCGTCGAAACGACGTCGTCCCTCAGATGGGTTTCCCGTCTGTTTCCGGTTCCGAAACGGGACTGCGCGGACCTGCGGTTCATTCTGGACTTGTCCCGTCTGAACCCCTGGGTTCATTGCCCCTCCTTTCGGATGACTACGCTGTCTCAGGTTCGGCTCCTCTTGGAGCCGGGTGCTTGGATGGTGTCCCTGGACCTCCGGGACGCTTATTGGCATGTCCCGATTCATCCGCGGTTCAGGGACTGGCTCGGTTTTGTAGTGGGGCGTCTGAGTTACCGCTTTCGTTGTCTCCCGTTCGGGTTGAACCTGGCACCTCGCGTGTTCACACGCCTTACACGGGTTGTGGTGGCTCGTTTGCGTCTCCTAGGTGTTCGGGTGTTGGCCTACCTCGACGACTGGCTGGTTTGGGCTCCCAGCCAGTCAGCTTGCTTGCTAGCCAGGGATTTGGTTCTTTCCCAGCTCGCCGGGTTCGGGTTCTTGGTGAACTGGAGGAAGTCCCATCTGGTTCCCTCTCAGGTTCGGACTTGGCTGGGTCTCGTGTGGGACTCTCGGACCGCCTCCTTGTCTCTCCCTCCGGAGTCTCTCCTGCGGCTGCGGTCCCGCCTTCGTCTGTTTCTGGAGGGCCCTCGGGTCACCCGGCGGTTGCTCGAGGGGCTGTGCGGGAGCCTGAACTTCGCGATGGTGGTCTACCCGCCGGGTCGGGTTTGGCTTCGACGGCTGTTCTGGTTCCTTCGGGGTTCCCCCTTCCGCCTCTCTCGCGATCGCAGAGTTCGACCCCCGGGGGCCTTGCGTCGGTTGCTGCGTCACCGGCTTCCTCTTCGGGTTTTTCGGGGTTCAGTGCCTTGGCGCCTACCCGAGCCCTCGCTCGATGTGTACACGGATGCGTCGTCTCTCGGCTGGGGTTTTGTGACCAGTGCTCACCAGGCCGGCCAGGGGCGTTGGGATCCGTCCTTCCGTCGAGCTCACAGTACGGTGCGGGAGTTCGCGGCAGTGTGGTTTGCTCTGGGGAGGATTCGGGTGGCCCGCGGATCGACGATTCGGCTCCATTCGGACTGCTCTCCGGTGGTTCATTGCCTGAACCGCGGGGGTTCGATGCGGTCCTTGTCTCTTTGGGGTTGGTCGCTTCGGGTGACTCGTCTGCTGAGTTCTCGGGGTTTGGCTCTCCTGGCGGTTCACGTACGGGGCGTGTCCAACGTCTTGGCCGACGCCCTGTCTCGCTTCGTTCCCCTCTCCACGGAGTGGACGGTCGACGACGAGTCCTTCCGTTGGCTTTGCCAGACGTTCGGGCGCCCCGAAGTGGACCTCTTCGCGTCGGCATGGTCGCGGCGTCTTCCCGTTTATGCGGCGCCCTTCCCCGATTGCGAGGCCGTCGGGGTCGATGCCTTTCGGCTCGACTGGTCGAGGTGGGGGTTCCTGTACCTCTTTCCCCCAGTTCGGCTGTTGCTCCAGGTCCTGACTCGCTTAGAGACTTACCGGGGGAGAGTTGTCCTTCTGGCCCCTTGGTGGCCGGCCCAGCCTTGGTTTCAGGCGCTGGTTGCTCGGTGTCCGAACCCGAGGGTTTTCCCGCGGCTCCGCCTCTTTCAGCAGATCGGGCCGGTACGTCACGTAGCTGGTTCGATCTTCTCCTCGAGTCTTCGCGTATGGTTTTTTTGACTCGAGTCTATCATCATCTCTATGGTGATCAGGTGGCCTCCTTGTTGGTGTCCCACCTGAGGGCTTCTTCTCGGCGGCAGTATGAAGTTTCCTGGCGGTCCTTCCGTTTCTTTTTGCGTCTTCGTCGTGTTAGCTCCTTGTCTGTTCGGGTGGTCTTGTCCTTCCTCTCGTGGTTGTTTCAGGACCGTCATCTGATGCCTAACACTGTCGCTTCGTATCGTGCGGCGCTGGCGGAGCCGCTTCAGCTTGCTTTCGGTATCGATGTTACGTCTGCGCCGTTTCGCAAGCTGTCTCGTGCATTGTTTCACCTCCGGCCTGCTCATGCGTCGCCTGAGCCGTCCTGGTCTTTGGACAGAGTGCTCGCTTTCCTTTCATCTCCTCGTTTCGTTGTGGCCCCTTCGGTCCAGGATTGTTTTTCCAAGGCACTTTTCTTGTTGGCTTTGGCCTCTGGGGGTCGGGTAGGGGAGCTTCATGCTCTCCTCCGGCGCAGGGGTTTCTGCTCTTTTGGTCGTGGTGATAGTTTTGTTCGTTTGCAGCCGTCTCCTTCTTTTCTGGCGAAGAATGAGACTGCTGCGTTCCGGAGGGGTCCATGGGTGGTTGATGCTTGGTTGGTCAGGCCGGGGGTGCATCATGTTTTGTGTCCGGTTGCGGCGCTTCGCCGTTATTTGCGCGCCACAGCTTCTGTGTCCGGGGACGCGCTGTGGGTTGATCCGGTTTCCCTTCTTCCCTGTTCGCGGGTTCGGGTCTCTCAGGTCGTCCGCAGGGTTATTAGGTCTAGCCAGCCTGCGGTCTATCCCCGTGCCCATGACGTTCGTAAGTTCGCGGCTCTTGCTGCCGTCTTTGGGAATATGTCTTGGTCTGATATTCGGGCGCGGGGATTTTGGCGGTCGAACAGGGTCCTGGCTGCTCGTTACCTTGTGAATGTCCCTGGCCCTCGTCGGGCCTGTGTTGCTTTGGGTCGGCGGTTGCAGCCAGTTGTCTCGGCTTCGAGTTGAGGGGTGAGCGACGACCGCCTCCCGGGTAAGTCCCTCTTTTTCTGTCTGTGGGTAGTTAGCTCCGGGGAGCCGACGGGGCTCCCCCCAGAAAACCAGCGTTGAATGTAATGAAACGCCATTTTCTGGGTGAGTCCCGGAGGCTCCCCGGCATCCCTCCCTCCCTCCGGTCGGCGGTTTTTCGCGTTTTTGACATCCAGCCTCAAGAACTGAGGTGTGGGTAGCCGGCGCGGGGGGTCTGGGGCTCCCCCTTCCCCCTCCCGGGGAGGGGGGAGCTGCGCAGACAGCGGCGCGGCAGTGTGTGACGTCACACTAATTTGCTTGTTTTCGGTTGGGGAGTTCTATCCACTAGTTCGGTATTAGGTAGCAATTTTAACCAGAATAGGGGTTTGTTTTGGGGCGCTTACCTTTCTGGGTGCCTGTTCCGGTCGATGGCAGACATAGAATGCTTCCAACTACACGGGGGCTTCTATAGGCCATTGCTCCCCTTGCCTCTCTGAGGGGGCCCGGTTCTGGCCGTGGTCCCCGGTAGGCCTAAGAACTCCATACACATGACTGATGCCAAAGTCTGACATTAGCATATCAGCCTGGGATAGCTCCGGGGAGCCTCCGGGACTCACCCAGAAAATGGCGTTTCATTACATTCAACGCTGGTTTTTTTTTGTGTTTTACTTTATTTTATATATACTCCATACTTCCCTGTTCCATTGTACACTGGCTTTGCCTGTGTCCTCTAGTATAAACTCTATCATTCAGTGTACCTGAGTGTATCTCTAATTGATCTACCTCATTTTTATCTTAGTGTAACTTTAGTAATTAAATATAGTGTAATTATATTATTAAAGTAAGCCATTATTTTATATAACTATCATTTGTTTTTGCTATTACTGTCTCATTTCAGTGATTGTCATTTTATATTCTCATTTTATATCCTCATTTTATATTATTTGTTTCTATTATATATATACAGTATTTGCATATTTTTACTTTTTTTTATCTGTTTACCATAATTATGTTATATTTTTAGTAGATTTAGTATTTTACTGCTCTGTACTTGCTTTCCTTATTGTACCTTGACTCCATTGCATCCACATGCAAGCTGATATTGATCCTGAACAAAATCTACTATTTCAAATTTTCAATAACCAACACACTGATCATCACCACTGCAGGTATTACACAGCACACCAGGCAAAAAACAAACTCCGAAATAACACTTGCATATCAGTTTTCAAACAAAATGTCAGATCACTTGGTAAACATTTTGATGATATAAATGCATTGCTCTCAGCATTAGGTACTGAACTATCGTTCATTATTTTAACAGAAACCTGACTAAGTAAAGACCATACCCAACTTTTCAACTTAGCTGGTTATAGAGCCATTCACAACTGTAGGCCTAACAAAAAGGAGGTGACACAGCTATATACAGTACTACCAAGATACATTCATCTGCAACAGTGTCATTAGTGATAGAGATGATTACTGTGAATATACTTTTGCTCAATTTTCAGTTGAATCCCTTAAATCCTCCTTGACTATTGGAGCCATTTATAGATTTCCCAATACTAACAGCTGCATTCACAGATAACTTCGGGACCTAATATAGCTTATATCAGTCCGATAGTTGCAGGGTGCCGAAGGGGCTCCCCACAGAAATGTGAGCAGGTTTGTAAGGATCAATTTTTAATAAACCCATGTTGCATTGATTTTACAAGATTGTCCTCTGTGAGATGTTGGATGATTCCCTGCCATAGGATTCTCTCCATGAGCTTGCAGATGTGTGATGTCAAGCTGATTGGACAGTAGTTTTCTGCCGAGCTCTTTTTGCCTTTTTTTAAAATAAGGGTAACATTTGCCACGATCCCTTGGTCTAGGCATTTTCTGAAAAGGAGTTTCAGTGGTATGCATAGTGCATCTGCCAGTTCCTTTATGACTTTGGATTGAATTTCATTCACGAGGTAGATGACTCAAAAGCCCCCTCAGGGGGCTTTTGAGTCTTTTAGTTTAAAAATGCTCTTCCTGATTATGTTGCAAATTATGGGTATATCCCTTAATTCATTCTCTTCACTTTCTTTAAACATTTGTGTGGGTGATGGAATGTCATCTAATCTTTCTAGTGTAAACATGGATGTAAAGTATTCATTCAAAGTGTTTGACGCCCTTTTATCATCCAAACTAACCAACCAAGTTATAACTTGGTTAGTCTCATCTTTTAAGGGCTCCTACAGAGTCCTTAGTTTTGGTGTTGCTTAGTATATAGGCATAGAATGACTTTGGATCTTCCTGTATGTTTTGGGCAAGTTTTCTTTCATAGTTGCTTTTGGCTAATCTAATTTCCTGGATAGCTGAATTTAATGCCCTGTAAATTTCATAATCTATGATGTTCATCTTTGTTCATCACCTTTGTTTCCTTAGCTTGAATCTGTGTCACTCTTGTTTGTGAAATTGCTGATTTCACGAATTCCTCTTTGTCAATTTGGTCGATTCCTGTTAGTATATTGTGAGTGGTGATCATATCACCTCATTTTCTTCTATCTTCTAGTTTTGGCATGCTTAACCCTTGTGCTCCTCAGGGCTAATTAGCATTTGTCACCCACAGGCACATACCAAAAAAAAAAAAAAAAAAAAAAATTCTTCTAAACCTGTTAATTTATGTTCTCTGATCATGGGGAAAATAATAAAAAATCGTAAGTGGCATATATATTGCCCACTATAATATATGCCACTTATACAGGGAAGCCACTTTGCAGGGAAGTCTGGCAAAAAACTGGCGTTGACTCTGCGTGCGTCCCAGACGGTCTGTTGTTCCCAGCTGTCAGGCAGGAGTGGCCACAAAGAGATAATTACCTAATTATTTCAAAGTATCAGATTGATTTTTTGTAGTTTTTTTTTGCTGTAATATTATTCAATAGTGTGTAGTGTGATATATTTATATAATAAAATGAGTGAATCATCGCTGTACTCAAAAATATGGTATGCATATTGTTAATTCAATTATTATGTTCATCAAACAGTGAACAAATACTTTGTCGGTTATTACACTATATACACAGGTTATATATAAGTATCTGCATATTTTGTTCACCATAACGAACCACTAAGTTGGTATTACGAGTCAAAATCCATCGAGGAGTGACCACCACACACCAGCCAGCCACTCGCTGCCACTCACTCCCTCAACACCTCACTCGCCCACATTCTCCTCCCGCCATACTGTTTTTGTTTTTATTCACTATATACAAATGTTATATATAAGTATCTACATTCGTGTTCACCATAACGAACCACTAAGTTGGTTTGCTGAGTGGCAGTGGCAGTGGCAGCCAGTGGCAGCCTGCCACTGGCTGCTACTTCCTCCCTCCCTTACCTCACCTGACTTACCTTACCTTTTATTCACTATATACAGATGTTATATATAAGTTTCTACATGTTTTGTTCACCACAACTGTACAATAAGTTGATATGGTTAGTTCAGGCACTAAGAGACGTCGCTACACACAGTCAGCTGGCGGCTGCCTCCCTCACACATTCAAGGTCAGACGCACTCAAATTTCACCCCAAACTATACTGTTTGTAGTGTTATTACCCTATATACAGACATTATATATAAGTATCTACATGTTTTGTTCACCATAACTGTTCAACTAAGCCGGTATAATGCCCAAAGAGCATAGTGGCCATAGTGGTTGAGCATAACCAACATGACAAATCATGCAGATGTTGCCACACCCATCACCAAAATGGCTTCTCCCCCACACTCCTTTTGCTGTTATTATACTGTATATACACGTTATATATAAGTATCTACATTCGTGTTCACCATAACGAACCACTAAGTTGGTATGCTGAGTGACAGTGGCAGTGGCAGCCAGTGGCAGCCCGCCACTGGCTGCCACTCCCTCCCTCCCTCCCTCACCTTACCTGACTCGCCACCATTCTCCTCCCACCATACTGTTTTTGCTTTTATATGCAGTCGTTATATATAAGCATCTGCATGTTTTGTTTACCATAGCGAACAGCTAAGCTGGTATAGTGAGTCCAGACAGTAAAAGTTGGTCACACAGAGTCAGCAGACAATGCTACCTCCCTCCCACCAAGGTTACTCCTCCCACTACAGCACTAATTATCACAACAATCCTGCTATTATCAGAATCCTCATAATTTTTATCACAGTCATGGGTCTTCTGTAATAATATCATTGCTAAATAATAGCATGAACATGTGTATTATGGCATTTTTAGGCGATGCTGTGGTCACAAGCTGAACAGCAGTGCTGTGAGCTCATGCTACGTGCATCAGGCTTGGTGGCTCACTCAATACTGAGGTCTTCACACCCGGAAAACCACGATTTTTTTTTTTAATGGCATCTGTTTACAAGAGCCTTGATGAAGGTGAGGTGAACCCCGTGTATCCGCGGACTGTATAAATCTTGCGTAGTACTCCCATACATCATATGATGGGATGCGCATTTTATAGCAAGTCACTCAACCTATCATATGATGTGTTGCGCAACTTAAGGGTTAACGCCTCTAGTCTCTCCTCGTATCCCTTGTTTTTCAGTTCCGGAAGCCATTTTGTAGCATGACGTTGCACCTTCTCTAGGATAGTTAGGTGTTTCTTGAAATTTGGGCACCATATAACTGCTGCATATTCCAATTTTGGTCTCAAAAAAGTTGTGAACTGTTTCTTTAGTATCTCACCATCCATATAATTAAAAGCAAGTCTGAAGTTGGAAAGCTACGCATACGCTTCTCTCAAACTGTTCTTTTGAACTCGCCTAGTTGAGCTTGTGGAGGGTTGAGCTCTGGCTCTTTGGTCCCACCTCTCAACTGTCAATCAACTGGTGTACAGGTTCCTGAGCCTTCTGGGCTCTATCATATCTACACCTGAAACTGTGTATGGAGTCTGCCTCTACCACATCACTCCCCAATGCATTCCATTTGTCAACCACTCTGACAGTAAAAAAGATTTTTCTAGTATCTCTATGGCTCATTTGGGCACTCAATTTCCATCTGTGTCCCCTAGTGTTTGTGCCCCTTTGTGTTAAATAGTCTGTCTTTATCTACCATATCAATTCCTTTGAGAATCTTGTATATGGTGATCATGTCCCCTCTAACTCTTCTGTCTTCCAGCGATGTGAGGTTTAATTTCGTAGTCTATCTTCGTACCTCATACCCCTCAGTTTGGGTATTAGTCTGGTGACAAACCTTTGAACCTTTTCCAGTTTAGTCTTAAGCTTGACTAGATATGGACTCCATGGTGGAGCTGCATACTCCAGGATTGATCTGACATATGTGATATATACAAAGTTCTGAATGATTCCTTACACAAGTTTCTAAAGGCCATTTTTATTTTGGCCAACCTGGCATATGCTGCTGATGTTATCCTCATGATATGGGCTACAGGGAACAAGTTGATATCAACCCCCAAATCTTTCTCTCTCTCTGATTCTTGAAGGATTTCATCTCCCAAATGATACCTAGTATTTGGCCTCCTGCTCCCTACACCTATCTTCATCACATTACATTTGCTTGGGTTTAACTCTAACAACCATTTGTTGGACCATTCCTTCAGTTTATCCAGGTCTTCTTGAAGCTTCAAGCTGTCCTCCTTTGTCTTAATCCTTCTCATAATTTTGGTATCGTCAGCAAACATTGAGAGGAATGAGTCTACACCCACTGGGAGATCATTTACGTATCATTCACTGGTGACTTTACGTGAAATTGTGGGGGGGGGGTGACGCCAGTCTGGGGTCTCGCCACTCACTGTAACTCTCTGCTTCCTATTGCTTAGGTACTCCTCTATCTACTGAAGCACCCTACCAGTTACTCCTGCCTGTTTCTCCAGCTTATACACCAACCTCTTATGGGGTACTGTGTCAAAGGCTTTCCAACAGTCCAAGAAAATGCAGTCCACCCATCCTTCTCTTTCTTGCTTAATCTTACAAACTGATTGTAAAATTCTAATAAGCCAGTGAGGCAAGATTTACCGTCCCTGAGCCCATGTTGGTGGTTTGTCACAAAGTCCCTGCTCTCCAGAAGTGTTACTAGGTTTTTTCTCACGATCTTCTCCATCATCTTGCATGGTATACAAGGTAAGGACACTGGCCTGTAGTTCAGTGCCTCTTGTCTGTCACCCTTTTTGTATACTGGGACATTAGCCATCTTCCATATTTCTGATAGGTCTCCCATCTCCAGTAACCTACTATACACTATGGTGAGTGGCAAGCAAAGTGCTTCTGCACACTCTTTGAATACTCATGGTGAGATTTCATCCGGACCAACAGCCTTTCTCACATCAAGAACAGATGTCTCTTGACCTCATCTCTTGTAATTTCAAACCCTTCTAAGGCTACCTGGTTTACTGCCACCTCTCCTAGTACAGTGACCTCACCTTGTTCTATTGTGAAGACCTCCTGGAACCTCTTGTTGAGTTCTTCACACACCTCTTTGTCATTCTTTTTGTACCTGTCCTCACCCGTTCTAAGTTTTTTCACCTGCTCTTTAACTGTTATTTTCCTCCTGATGTGACTGTTGAGTAGCTTTGGTTCGGTCTTGGCCTTATTTGCTATATCATTTCCATACTTTTTCTCTGCTTCTTTTCTCACACTAACGTACTCATTCCTGGTTCTTCTAGTATCTCTCTCTGCTTTCTGGTGTTCTGTTATTTCGGAAGTTCCTCCACGCCCTTTTGTTCAGTTTCTTTGCTTCCATACATGCCTTATTAAACCACGGATTCTTCTTTTGCTTCTCAGTTTTTTCCTTTTGGGCCAGGATAAACCTGTTTACTGCCTCCTTACACTTTTGGGTGACACGGTCCATCATGTCTTGTACGGATTTAGTTCTAAGTTGTGTCCCAAGGTATATCCTTTAGGAATTTTCCTCTGTGTGTTCCTCTGGCAACAGCTTACTATCCAAAACCTGAGACTCCTGAATGAGACTCCTAGGTCTCATTCTTTATTAACCCTTAACCCTTAAAGTGCGCATCACTTCATATGAAGTGTAAATCGTTTTACCAGTCAACTGCGCTTCACTTCATATGAAGTGTATGGGTACCGCGCACGATTTGAATGGCCCGCGGTGTAGCTGGGGGTCCCATACGCTGCCCAGGGGCTCTAGTAAACAGCGGCCATTTTGAAAAAAAATCCAGCTCACGCTCCGATGGCATGGGAGGCCTCAGTTTAGCGAGAGTCACCATGGCGAGCGCACGGTCAAACGCCTCACGGGCACGCACCACTCAGTCCCTCACCCCAGAGCAAATAGCCCACGAATTATTCTCTGAAGGTGAAGAAAGTGTGTTTGACGATTCAGACAACGATGAGGATTATACACAGTTGTCGGGAGATAGTAGCAGCAGCAGTGAAAGTGAGAATGACCGCCATGCCATGGCGAGGCCTATACGCTCTCCCATGCCTCCTCGCCCATTTTCTACCCCAATTCTACCACGACCTCACAGTTCCTGTGGATATTTTCTGTTTGAGGGTGACGAGTCAGAGGGAGGTGACTCCTTTTCTGGGTTTAGTGACTCAGATCAAAGTTTTATTGAGCCTGTGGCTGGTACCAGTGGTGTAACTGGGCGAGAAATTGTCGCGTCAGCAGCATCTCGCCCAGCCAAGCGCCACCGCATGGCACCACATGAGGGACCAAGACCCTCGTGTTCACGTGCACCCACCTCACGTGCACGTAGCCGCCGTGCTTCTCGCAGACGGTATTCAGCTCCTGGTCGCCGGTATGCATCGCTTCCTCGCCGTCTTTCCTCTGCATCTCGCAGGACGCCTGGTGTACTTGAGTGGAGTGATGGTGACGATTTTATTCCTAATATTCCTCACTTTGACGATAAAGATGTAGGGATTACAAACCTTTTCCCTAATCAAGGTGAGGACATGGCTGAGATGGAATATTTTACAGCATTCTATGATGAACCACTCATGGAATACATTGTACACCAAACGAACCTGCATGCTGCTTACCTGATTGAGAGGGAAATCACAGAATTTTCACGACTGCAGCGTTGGAAAAATACCACAGTGGCGGAAATGTATGTGTTTTTGGCACTCTGTTTGTTGATGAAGCACTGTCACAAACATGCAATAAATGACTATTGGAGCAAGGACAAGACAATACCAACACCTTTATTCGGGAAATATATGTCACGAGACAGGTTTCAGATACTCCTCAGGTGTCTACATTTTGGAAGTGTTCAGGACCGAACACCTGATGATAGACTGTGGCGAGTGAGGCACTACATGAACGATGTTATTGGAAAATTCAGAGATTTTTACGTACCAGCACAGAAGCTGGTGGTTGATGAATCTCTCATACTTTTCAAGGGACGTGTTCCATTCAAACAGTACATTCCCTCAAAACGAAACCGATTTGGCCTGAAATTTTTTGTTCTTTGTGATTGTGAGACAGGATACGTGTTACACATGATTCTGTACTCGGCTAGTGATGTAGACATTCCCGGTAACGACGAACATGGATTCTCGGGGAGTGTAGTGAAGACCATCATGGCTCCGTGGATGAACAAGGGACACATTTTATACACAGATAATTACTATACAAGTCCCTTGCTAGCTCGGTTCTTGCTAGAAAATAGAACCGGATTGGTTGGTACAGTAAAGCCACAATGAAGGGAAATGCCTGTGTTTGACAACGACATTGCAGTTGGTGAGTGTCAGAGAAGGAAAAGTGATAACATTCTGTCAGTTCGGTGGAAAGACAAAAGAGAGGTGAACTTGTTGACAACAATTCATGATGGAACAATGGTGAACAGTGGGAAAGTGAGCCATAAAACAAACGCACCACTATATAAGCCAGACTGTGTTTTAGACTATAATATCAACATGCGGTTGATTGATAAATCAGACATGATGATTGGCACTGCAGAGTGTGTGCGGAAGACATGTAGGTGGATGAAAAAAGTGTTCTTCCATCTTGTGGACATGAGCATGCTGAACTGTTTCAACATGTACCTTGTGAGAACTGGACGTAAGCCCACTTTCCGTGACTTTGTATTTGATGCTGCAATACAGTTATTAGGAAAGTTTGCAAAAGATGTCCCAGGTATTCAGCGGCCCATCATAAACCCACTGTTGCAGCATGCTGGTACTCCACGCCTCGCTCACACTGAAGGCTTCCTAGCACACAAACTTAAGTATTTGCCACCTGGTGTGAAGCGTGCAATAGCCCAACGTGATTGCTTGGTGTGTAAAACAACGACACGTAGAGACAAGAAACGGAAGCTTGTGCAAACATGGTGTGAAACGTGTGGTATCCCATTATGTGCTGTCGACTGCTTCAATGACTACCACAGTCTAGAAATCTTCTAAGTGTGCTTCAAAGTGTGTATAGCGTGTGCGAGTGTGTAAATATGTAAACATATAAGCAGAACATATAATATAATAGACTGTAATGACATATTATATTGCCGTAATTGAAAACATTTGTGTGCGCCTGTGTATACTCAAATATGCAACAATTATTGATACAAAATATGTTCAAACAGTATTTGAAACACAATTAGTGAAAAAAAATTAGATAAAATGCGCTTAGACATTGTAAATAAATAGCGCGAAAATATATTTGTGGCAACTCTGGCTGTTTGAGGACCGCGCGCAACATCTCCCGGGCGTGTACTGCATGAGCGACCATGCAGATTGTGACGTCATCGCAGAGCTTCTCGGCTCTATTGCAACAAAAGTAAGTACAATAGAATTTTTTTTTTATTTTTCCCGTGATCAGTGAACAGAACTTAACAGATTAGCAAAAAAAAAAAATTTTTTTTTTTTCAAAATGACATGCGCCTGTGTGGATAGCAGGATATTAGACCCCGAGCATGTTAAGGGTTAATATCCTGTCATCCCCACAGGCGCATGTCATTTTGAAAAAAAAAAAAATTATTTTTTCTTTCTAACCTGTTAATTTGTGTTCACTGATCACGGGAAAAATAATAAAAAAATCGTAAGTGGCATATATTGCCCGCTATAGGGCAGGGAAGTCTGGCAAATTATAGGCGCTGACTCAGCGTGCGTCCCAGGCGGTCTGTTGCTCGCAAGCTGTCAGGCCAGAGTTGCCACAAAGAGATAATTACCAAATTATTTCAATGTCTCTGATTGATTTTTCATACATTTTTTGCTGTGATATTATTCAATAGTGTGTAGTTTGATATATTTATATAATAAAATGAGTGAATCGTTGGTGTACTCAAAAATATGGTGTGCATATTGTTGATTCAATTATGTTCATCAATCAGTGAACAAATACTTTGTCGGTTATTACACTATAAGCACAGGTTATATATAAGTATTTGCATGTTTTGTTCACTATAACGAACCACTAAGTAGCTATTATGAGTCAAAAAGTAATGAGGAGTGACCGCCGTGTACCAGCCAGCCACTCCCGCCCTCCCTCCAGTCATCTGACTCACCCTCATTCTCCTCCCACAATAATGTTTTTGCTATAATTCACTATATACAGACGTTATATATAAGTATCTACATGTTTTGTTCACCATAACTGTACATCTAAGCTTGTATGGTGAGTAAAGGCACAAAGATGTGGCTACTCACACAGTCAGCTGATCGGCGGCTGCCGTCAAGGTCAGACGCACTAATATTTCTCCTCCAACAATACTGTGTGGTGTTGTTACGCTATATATCTTATATACAGACGTTATATATAAGTATCTACATGTGTTGTTCACCATAACTGTACATCTAAGCTTGTATGGTGAGTAAAGGCACAAAGATGTGGCTACTCATTGGCTAAATATTGGAGGGGTGACAGGTAAGCTTCTATCATGGATGAAAAATTTTCTGACTGATAGAAAAATGAGGGCAGTAATCAGAGGCAATGTATCAGAATGGAGAAATGTCACAAGTGGAGTACCACAGGGTTCAGTTCTTGCACCAGTGATGTTTATTGTGTACATAAATGATCTACCAGTTGGTATACAGAATTATATGAACATGTTTGCTGATGATGCTAAGATAATAGGAAGGATAAGAAATTTAGATGACTGTCATGCCCTTCAAAAAGACCTGGACAAAATAAGTATATGGAGCACCACTTGGCAAATGGAATTTAATGTTAATAAATGTCATGTTATGGAATGTGGAATAGGAGAACATAGACCCCACACAACCTATATATTATGTGAGAAATCTTTAAAGAATTCTGATAAAGAAAGAGATCTAGGAGTGGTTCTAGATAGAAAACTATCACCTGAGGACCACATAAAGAATATTGTGCAAGGAGCCTATGCTATGCTTTCTAACTTCAGAATTGCATTTAAATGCATGGATGGCGATATACTAAAGAAATTGTTCATGACTTTTGTTAGGCCAAAGCTAGAATATGCAGCTGTTGTGTGGTGCCCATATCTTAAGAAGCACATCAACAAACTGGAAAAGGTGCAAAGACATGCTACTAAGTGGCTCCCAGAACTGAAGGGCAAGAGCTACGAGGAGAGGTTAGAAGCATTAAATATGCCAAAACTAGAAGACAGAAGAAAAAGAGGTGATATGATCACTACATACAAAATAGTAACAGGAATTGACAAAATCGACAGGGAAGACTTCCTGAGACCTGGAACTTCAAGAACAAGAGGTCATAGATTTAAACTAGCTAAACACAGATGCCGAAGAAATATAAGAAAATTCACCTTCGCAAATAGAGTGGTAGACGGTTGGAACAAGTTAAGTGAGAAGGTGGTGGAGGCCAAGACCGTCAGTAGTTTCAAAGCGTTATATGACAAAGAGTGCTGGGAAGACGGGACACCACGAGCGTAGCTCTCATCCTGTAACTACACTTAGGTAATTACACTTAGGTAATTACTCACACAGTCAGCTGATCGGCGGCCGCCCTCAAGGCCAGACGCACTAATATTTGTCCTCCAACAATACTGTGTGGTGTTATTACGCTATATACACACATTATATATAAATATCTACCTGTTTTATTCATCATACTTGTACAAATAAACTGGTATGGTGCCCAAAGACCATCGTGGTAACCAGTAAACAACACCGTCGTCTGCACAACGCCACCGCCCTCACCAAAATGGTGGCTCCAAACCTTCTCTTGCTGTTTATACCCTCTATACGCACGTTATATATAAGTATCTACATTTGTGTTCACCATAGTGAACCACTAAGCTGGTATGGTGAGTGCAGTCAATAAAAGGTGGCCACACACAGTCAAAAGACATCGCCACCACCCTCCCTCCCACAGCATTACTCCTCCTTCCATGGCGCACAGCGCTAAATATCACCACAATCCTGCTATTATCAGAACCCTGGTCAGTTTTATCACAGTCAGGGGTCTTCTGTAATAATATCATCGCTACATAATAGCATGAACAAGTATAATTTGGCATGTTTAGGCGATGCTGTGGTCACAAGCTGAACAGCAGTGCTGTTAGCTCATGCTGCGTGCGTCAGGCTTGGTTGCTCACTCAATACTGAGGCCAATAACACCTGGGAGTTTGGCCCACGATTTTTAAAAAAAATGGCGTCTGTTTACAAGAGCCCTGATGGAGGTGTGGTGAACCCCGTGTATCCGCGGGCTGTTTAAATCTTGCGTAGTACTCCAACACATCATATGACGTGATGCGCAGTTGACTGGAACAACGTCCAGCACGTCATATGATGTGATGCGCACTTTAAGGGTTAAAGTTCTGTAATTCCTTTCCACATAATTTGTAAGTTGTGTGTGGTCTATTTTCTCCGCTTCCACATTCCATAACATGGTATTTATTAACAAAGACTTTAACATTAGTAGCCCAACGTCTATAAGGATGACGAGTTGATTTATGAGAGCAGTCAAAACTAACTAGCCTAATTTGCTACTTTTTTATATATTTATTTTATTTATATATACAAGAGTTCTTACATTCTTGTAAAGTCACTACCACGCATAGCGTTTCGGGCATGTCCTTAATCCTAATTTTGACCCTGGAATACAACCCTCCAAACCGTGTACCCATTCACTGCTGGGTGAACAGAGCTAGGCTACTGTTAAGGATTGGCACCTGGTCAATTCTCCCCGGTAGATACTGTACAAACGAGTGCTTTACCACTATGCCACGGGGATTGTTTTTTTAACCCAATCTGGCAGCAGGACTCGAGAGAGAGAGACCATCCAGATGTGCTGCTTCTAAACAGCACATACATAATCACTAAAAAACTTCTCTAAATATCTTTCCGGCAGAACAATTCAAATAAAAATCGTTCAATAACTTGAGTTTTTTTTATTAAGCTCTTGAGGGTAAAGCGTTTGAACCTAAGAATTGTCTCAGTCATTCTCTGTTTTATTGTTATTAAACATATATTAAACACAAACCAAACAAATCACCGAACGAAGTATTTGCCAGTTGTGCTTAAGAATGTTAGTAATAAAACACCTGGTGTTATTCTTCACCTATATCTATATCTTTTTCTGGTTAATCCCTATTTACATTATGCATTTCAGGTTTTGTCACCATACTATAGTTTTTAGTTTAGTTAATTTATCACATAATGGGTTCAGGGACTGAACACACAATTTATTTATCTAAGCAAGTTACAATCTTGAGGAGCTAGCCACAAAATTCATAACACATCGTTACATCAACAACATGGGTTCGAGATCGACCACAAGTACAGTTTCTAAATTAAGTAAATGCCATATGTGGAGAGCTAGTGTCACAATTGATATGTTTGTCCTGCACATTTCTACAGTAGTTTGCTTAGGTTCTTTTAATTATCTTAGATATCAACTTGCTATATCATTGAAAAGAACCTCCTAGGTACTATACTGTATATATGCTGGTAAGAAGTATAATAATCCTGAGAAATCGTGTAAATTATGTTGTACGAGTGCTTCCAGTTAAGTAACATAGTTCATTTGTGTGAACTATGCACCCCCCCCATTGTAAATATTTGTGGGTTTCAGACCATACGGCCACGGCTTACCCTCGCCGCGGTCGAGGGTAAGAACACCGGATGTATACCCAGTATTACAAGTAAACATTAGCAATAACAATTATGGAAAGTTCCTTCACCTATACATAGACAAGAGACTGAACTTCAGCACCCACATACAACACATAAGGGGATGCTCTGAGAGAGAGAGAGAGAGGGAGAGTAAAAATATCCACTGAGGTCTGATTAAGTCCTTTTGGGGACCTTAACCCTTAACATGCTAGGGGTATAATATCCTTTCTTCCCCACAGGCGCATGTAATTTTGAAAAAAAAAAATTATTTTTTCTTCCTAACCTGTTAATTTGTGTTCACTGATCACGGGAAAAAATAATAAAAAAATCGTAAGTGGCATATATTGGCCGCTATAGGGCAGGGAAGTGTGGCAAAAAATAGGCACTGACTGAGCGTGCGTCCCAGGTGGTCTGTTGATCGCCAGCTGTCAGGCTGGATTTGCCACAAAGAGAAAATTACCTAATTATTTCAATGTCTCTGATTGATTTTTCATAGTTTTTTTGCTGTAATATTATTCAATAGTGTGTAGTTTGATATATTTATATAATAAAATGAGTGAATCATCGCTGTACTCAAAAATATGGTGTGCATATTGTTGATTCAATTATGTTCATCAATCAGTGAACAAATACTTTGTCGGTTATTACACTATATACATAGGTTATATATAAGTATCTGCATGTTTTGTTCACCATAACGAACCACTAAGTAGCTATTATGAGTCAAAAAGTAACGAGGAGTGACCGCCGTGTACCAGCCAGCCAATCACACCCTCCCTCAAGTCATCTGACTCACCCACATTCTTCACCCACCATACTGTTTTTGCTTTTATATACATACATTATATATAAGTATTTACATGTTTTGTTCACCATAACTGTACATCTAAGCTTGTATGATGAGTAAAGGCACAAAGACGTAGGACCTCACACAGTCAGCTGATGGCTGCCGCCCTCATGGCCGCCACTGGCTGCCACTCCCTCCCTCTCTCACCTCACCTGACTTGCCACCATTCTCCGCCCACCATACTGTTTTTGCTTTTATATACTGTGGTGTTATTACACTATATACACACATTATATATAAATATCTACCTGTTTTATTCACCATACTTGTACAAGTAAACTGGTATGGTGCCCAAAGACCATTGTGGTAACCAGTAAACAACACCGTTGTCTGCACGGTGGCGTCGTGCAGACGACGCCACTGCCCTCACCAAAATGGCGGCTCCCAACCTACTCTTGCTGTTTATACCCTCTATACACACGTTATATATAAGTATCTACATTTGTGTTCACCATAGCGAACCACTAAGCTGGTATGGTGAGTGCAGTCAATAAAAGGTGGCCACACACAGTCAGAAGACAATGCCACTACCCTCCCTCCCACAGCATTACTCCTCCCTCCATGGCGCACAGCGCTAAATATCACCCCAATCCTGCTATTATCAGAACACTGGTCAGTTTTATCACAGTCAGGGGTCTTCTGTAATAATATCATCGCTACATAATAGCATGAACAAGTATATTATGGCATTTTTAGGCGATGCTGTGGTCACAAGCTGAACAGCAGTGCTGTTAGCTCATGCTGCGTGCGTCAGGCTTGGTTGCTCACTCAATACTGAGGCCCCTAACACCCGGGAGTTTGGCCCACGATTTTTTTTTAAAATGGCGTCTGTTTACAAGAGCCCTGATGAAGGTGTGGTGAACCCCTTTAAGTCTTTTAAGCCGTTTAAGTCTTGCGTAGTACTCCAAAGCATCACATGATGCCATGCGCAATTTACTGCAAGTCGGTCAAAGCGTCATATGATGCGATGTGCAGATGAAGGGTTAAGCATTAAGTCATATATGTGCTGTCTTGTGTGAGAACGGGTTGTTCTATAGGCCATTGCTCCTCGTGCCTCTCTGAGGGGGCCAGGTTCTGGCTCGTGGTCCCCGGTAGGCAAGAACTCCTAGCACTCTGATGCCAGAAAGTTATACATATCCATTCAGCCTGGATAACTCCAGGGAGCCTCCGGGACTCGCCCAGAAAATGGCGTATCATCACATTCAACGCTGGTTTTTTGGCGGTCCTTCCTTTTCCTTCTATCCCTTCTTAGGTGGCTGCGTTTGTTGGCGTTGGCTTGTCTTTTCTGGTGGAGGTTCGGGGCCGTCATTTTGCCGCATACTGTCGCCTCGTTTCGTGCAGCGCTGGCGGAGCCGCTTCAGGTTGCTTTCAGTCTTGGTGTTACATCTGCGCTGTTTCGTAAGCTGTCTCGTGCGTTGTTTCACCTCCGGCCTGCTCATGCGCCTCCTGAGTCGTCCTGGTCTTTGGACAGGGTGCTCTTTCTTCTTCTCCTCGGTTTGTTGTGGCCCCATCGGTTCGGGTTTGTTTCTCGACGGTTCTTTTTCTGTTGGCATTTGCCTCTAGGGGGTCAGGTCTGTGAGCTTCCTGCTCTCCTCCGGTGTAGGGCTTTCTACTCCTTTGGTCGTGGCAATACGTTTGTTCAGTTGCAGCCGTCTCCCTCTTTTCTGGCACGAAATGAGACTGCTGCTTTCAAGAGGGGTCCTTGGTTTGTTGGTGCTTTGTTGGTTGGGCCGGGGGTGCATCGTGTTTTGTGTCCGGTTGCGGCCCTCCGCTGTTATTTGCGCGCCACTGTTTCTGTGTCCTGGACGCGCTTTGGGTTGATCTGGGTTCCGTTCTTCCTTGTTCGTCTGTGCTTCCTAAACTTCCTTTAGGATGCACAAAAAGGCAAGGAATTTACTGGGTTTGCAAAGATGACAGATTAATGTTAGAGAACATAATTAAACTGATGAAAAACATTCCCAAGTCACAGAGATTATCATTCACAGACAGGCTACCAGTGATATATACTTTGCTCTTCAACAAGTCACTTGAACTCCAAACCTTCCCAGATATTCTAAAAAAAGCGAGAGTAACGCCTGTCCACAAATGTGGTAATCTCACAGATGTTAACAACTACAGACCTATATCTATCCTGCCAAACTTGTCAAAAATTTTTGTAAAACTAATCTATAAGCAGCTTTACTCATATCTAGCCAAACTCAATATACTTAGCCCTTGCCAATATGGCTTCAGACCCAAAAGAAGCACTAACGATGCACTTATTAGTATGCTTAACTCGATTCATACAGCTCTTGATAAAAATGAGTTCTCTGTTGGGTTGTTTGTGGACCTGCGTAAAGCTTTTGACACTGTCAACCACCGAAACCTTCTTCTTAAATTACATCATTATGGAGTCAGAGGACACTCCCTACAATACCTCAAATCCTACCTTACTGACAGGCTCCAATATGTTTCTGTGAATAATACAATTTCTCCCACCCTACCCATCAACATTGGTGTTCCCCAGGGCAGCATACTTGGCCCTCTCCTCTTTCTCATCTACATTAATGACCTTCCAAATGCCTCCCAACACCTCAAACCAATTCTATTTGCTGACGACACAACCTTCATTTACTCCAGTCCTGATCCCCTTGCTCTAAATGCCACAGTAAATACTGAGCTAAATAAAGTCCATCTGTGGCTAACTGCCAACAAACTCACCCTTAACATTGACAAAACCTTTTATATTCTGTTTGGCAATAAATCCTCTAATCAAATAAATCTCAAAATAAACAATACCCAAATTTGTAACAAATTAGATGGCAAATTCCTTGGCATTCTCATTGACCACAAGCTTAATTTCCAGGGACACATTCTAAACATATCAAAAAAAGTTTCAAAAACTGTGGGCATTCTTTCTAAGATCAGATATTATGTACCACGCCCTGCCCTGGTGACTCTCTATTACTCCCTTATCTATCCATATCTCAACTATGGTATTTGTGCTTGGGGCTCTACTACCCAAAATCACTTACGTCCTCTAATTACTCAACACAAAGCTGCTATTAGGACAATATCCAATTCTGGCCCCAGACATCACTCGGTACCCCTACTTAAATCTCTGAATATGTTAGACATTAAGTCACTGCACATTCTCTCATGTGTATTATACATATATAACACGCTAAACTATAATGCCAATCCTGATCTCAAAAGCTTCATAGAAGGTTGTATCAGAACCCATGAGCATCACACCAGAAATAAATACAGTTTTGATATTCCTAGAGTACGACTTAATCAAACTAGAAATGCTCTACAAATCAAGGGGCCCAGAATGTGGAATGACCTTCCCAACCATGTTAAAGACTGTACCTCTCTCAACCAGTTTAAGTTAAAAGCGAAGCTATACCTAATAAATTCCCTGTAACCTACCTTACCCTTCTATTGTCAACCAATGTCTGTTTTTTTCTTTAAAGAGCGCTGTTTGTCGACATAATTGTATTTGTGCTGCTTCTTCATCTATGTTTTCATTTCTTGTTTTCATTCTACTCATTATGCTCAATTAGTATAAAGCTTGTCATTTAAGTTTATCATGCCCGAAACGCTTTGCGTAATAGTGGCTTTAGGCATTGTATGTACTAGCTATACCTATAAGTTAAACAATCCTTGTAAATATTTATTGTATGTATGTACCTTACCTAAATAAAATTGTATTGTATTGTATTGTATATGCGGACTGGGAAAAGACAACATTGGATAACGACCAAAACTCAGGAACAGATAGTTTAGAGAACCGCAGCAGTAGTGTGGAGGAAGAGGGTATTGTGGTACAAAATAACAGCAATATTGCAGAGCCAGGTAATATAAACGATGAAAGCAACAGTGAAACAGAGTGCATAGATGAAGGAATTGGGATGAAAAATGGAGATGGCTCCAATAAAGAGGTAGACAAGACAGTCACAGATATAAATACCTTGAAAAACGCAAAACCGGAACACATTTGCAAATTCTACGCTAAAGGAATATGCAAATATGGAAAACTTGGAGCAAAATGCCATTTTCTGCATCCTCGAAAATGCAGGAACATGTTGGCGAGGGGTACATGTCGTTTTGGAACAGGGTGTAGATACTTCCACCCTAAATTATGTCAATTTTCAATTAGGGACAAAAAATGCTACAATCTTCAGTGTCTGGAATTCCACGTGAGAGGTACACAACGTTATAGACGGGAAGATCAATATGACACTACTGGAAATTTTTTAGAGTAAGGCAGAAACAGAGTAGTAAATATAAGAGAGAGGAACAGTCAGATGGAACCACTACAGGATTACAGAGGGGAACGGAGATACCCACAAGACTGGAATACAAATTATCAACAAGCACACAGGTACTACACCACACAACACCCGTCCTACTGCCAAAACTGGACGAATCACTTCCAAAACAACACACCCTGGATGCAAACACAGTGGCCTCCTTACCAGAGCCTCAGATATTAACACCAAGTAAGGCTTCCAGCACTACCACTAACACGATAACATCATTTATATTTGCCAACATCCAGGGTATAAAAACACGCAAATCCAACAAAGTTCACTTTATAGATGGTCTCCTTCATGAGGCAAATGCAGTGTTTGCAGCCCTAACAGAAACCCACACAAAGGACTACCATGATGGTGAAATATGGATCTCAGAGTACAATCTTTTCAGATGTGATAGGAAACAACGGCTTCAGGGTGGGGTCAGCCTCTACATCAAAGACACACTCATCTGTACTGAGCTGCTAAACACCTCAAATGATATGGTGGAAGTGCTGATAATCAAAATAGAGATTCTAAATGTAGTTATTGTCCTTGTATATAAGTCACCGGAGGCAAACCCTCAGCAGTTTAAAGACCAACTAATGAAAATAGAACACTGCTTGGAAAACCTCACAAATCCAGCTCCAAACATCATCCTGCTTGGGGACTTCAACCTACAGCACCTGAAATGGAAGCACCTGGCTAATACAGTAATATCAGAAAGAATACCAGGAAGTAGCCTAAATGAACAGGCACATGCAAATGACCTGCTACGGATGTGCGACAGGTTTGCCTTAAACCAGCAAATAGTAGAACCCACTAGGAAGGAGAACACGTTGGACCTCATTTTCACTAATAATGATGAATTGATTAGGAACATAATGATTACAAATACCTGTTACTCAGATCACAACTTAATTGAAGTTATGACAACCATAGGGAGTAGACCTTCAAAACCAGTCCAGATTCCCGGTGGAGGAGATTTCAGCAAACTCAACTTCAATAATAAACAGATAAACTGAGAGCAAATAAACCAGGACTTCACAGAAATAAACTGGGAAGAACAGCTAGAAAATGCAAACCTGAACCAGTGCCTGGAAAAAATAAACTCAGTAGCACTAGAAATATGTTCAAACCGCATACCCCTAAGAAAAAAGAGGAAGAGGTGCAGATTGGAACAGGAACGTCGTTCCCTATATAGGCGAAGAAAACGAATCGCGGAACAACTTGAGAGTCGCACCCTATCTCAAGAACGGCGAAGAAGGTTAGGTAGAGAAATAGAAACAATTGAACGGAAGCTACAAGAATCATACAAAACCCAGGAGAGGCAAAGAGAGCAAAAGGCCATCAGTGAAATAGAGAGAAATCTGAAATATTTTTTCTCCTATGCAAAATCAAGATAAAAAACCACATCTAGTATCGGGCCCCTGCGAAAGGGAGATGGAACTTTCACCGATGACAACAAAGAAATCAGCGAGCTACTGAGGAAGCAGTACGACTCTGTTTTCAGCGAGCCATTAAACACACTAAAGATTGATAACCCTAATGAATTTTTCATGGATATGATACCAACATCAAATCATATATCAGACGTCACCCTATCCCCACTGGATTTTGAAGAAGCCATAAACAGTATGCCTATGCACTCTGCACCAGGCCCGGATTCTTGGAACGCCATATTCATAAAGAATTGTAAAAAACCACTATCGCAGGCCCTCCACATTCTGTGGAGACAAAGCCTAGATACTGGCGTTATTCCTGATATACTAAAAATAGCAGAGATAGCACCACTTCTTAAAGGAGGAAATAAGGCAGAGGGAAAAAATTACAGACCGATAGCACTAACATCGCACATCATAAAAATTTTTGAGAGAGTGCTAAGAAGTAAGATCACAAAATACATGGAATCACAGCATCTCCATAACCCCGGACAACATGGTTTCAGAACAGGGCGCTCTTGCCTGTCGCAGTTGCTGGACCACTGGTTGCTGGACCAGTGGCTAGCAGGAACGGATCCAGACTTCTAGTCATGGGAGACTTCAACCATGGGAAGATAGATTGGGGGAACAGAGACCCACATGGAGGCTCCAGACACATGGAGAGCTAAGCTGCTGGATGTGGCAACAAGAAACTTTCTAAGTCAACATGTCAAGGGACCGACAAGAATGAGAGGAGGGGATGAACCAGCCTTGCTTGATCTGATATTTACCCTAAATGAGTCGGATATAAGGGAAGTTAAGTTGGAAGCCCCCTTGGGAATGAGTGATCATAGTGTATTTAGCTTTGAATACCTGGTTGAGCTGGGAATTATCACCCCCAAAAAAGAACTGGGAACCAAAGAGCTGGCGTACTGAAAGGGAAACTATGAGGAAATGAATAAATTCCTATGGGATATACATTGGGACACAGAGCTCGGAACCAAGTCCGTACAAGACATGATGGACTATGTCACCCAAAAATGTCAGGAGGCTGTAAGCAGGTTTGTCCCAGCCCAACAGGAAAAAACAGAGAAGCAAAGGAAGAATCCGTGGTTTAATAAGGAATGTATGAAAGCAAAGGAGCAGAACAAAAGGGCATGGAGGAACTTCTGTAATAACAGAACACCAGAAAGTAGAGAGAGATACCAGAGAACCAGGAACGAGTATGTCAGTGTGAGAAGAGCAGCTGAGAAAGGTATGAAAATGATATAGCTAATAAAGCCAAGACCGAACCTAAGCTACTACACAGTCACATCAGGAGGAAGACAACAGTGAAGGAACAGGTGATGAAACTTAGGGTGGGCGAGGACAGGTACACAGAGAATGACAAAGAGGTGTGTGAAGAACTCAACAAAAGGTTCCAGGAGGTCTTTACAATAGAACAGGGAGATGTCGCGGCGCTAGAAGAGGTGGCAGCAAACCAGGTCACCTTGGATAGGTTCGAAATTACAAGAGATGAGATCAAGAAGCACCTATTGGAGCTGGATGTGAGAAAAGCTGTTGGGCCGGATGGAATCTCGCCATGGGTATTGAAAGAGTGTGCAGGAGCACTTTGCCTACCACTCTCCATAGTGTATAGTAGGTCACTGGAAACGGGGGACCTACCAGAAATATGGAAGACTGCTAATGTAGTACCAATATACAAAAAGGGTGACAGACAAGAGGCACTGAACTACAGGCCAGTGTCCTTAACTTGTATACCATGCAAATTGATTTAGAAGATTGTGAGAAAAAACCTAGTAACACATCTGGAGAGAAGAGACTTCGTGACAACCCATCAACATGGGTTCAGGGAGGGTAAATCTTGCCTTACAGGATTGATAGAATTCTACGATCAGGTGACAAAGATTAAACAAGAAAGAGAAGGGTGGGCAGACTGCATTTTTTTGGACTGTCGGAAAGCCTTTGACACAGTACCCCATAAAAGGTTGATGCATAAGCTAGAGAAACAGGCAGGAGTAACTGGTAGGGCGCTCCAGTGGATAAGGGAGTACCTAAACAATAGGAAGCAGAGAGTTACAGTGAGGGGTGAGACCTCAGACTGGCGTGAAGTCACCAGTGGAGTCCTACAGGGCTCTGTACTTGGACCTATCCTGTTTCTGATATACGTAAATGATCTCCCAGAGGGTATAGACTCATTCCTCTCAATGTTTGCTGACGACGCCAAAATTATGAGAAGGATTAAGACAGAGGAGGACAGCTTGAGGCTTCAAGAAGACCTGGACAAGCTGCAGGAATGGTCGAACAAATGGCTGTTAGAGTTTAATCCAAGCAAATGTAATGTAATGAAGATAGGGGTAGGAAGCAGGAGACCAGATACAAGGTATCACTTGGGAGATGAAATACTTCAAGAGTCCGAGAGAGAGAAAGACCTGGGGGTTGATATCACGCCAGACCTGTCCCCTGATGCTCATATCAAGAGGATAACAGCAGCAGCATATGCCAGGTTGGCTAACATAAGAACGGCCTTTAGAAACTTGTGTAAGGAATCTTTCAGAACATTATATACCACATATGTCAGACTAATCCTGGAGTATGCGGCACCAGCATGGAGTCCATATCTAGTCAAGCATAAGACTAAAATGGAAAAGGTTCAAAGGTTTGCCACCAGACTAGTACCCGAGCTGAGAGGTATGAGCTACGAGGAGAGACTACGGGAATTAAACCTCACTTCGTTGGAAGACAGAAGAATTAGGGGGGACATGATCACCACATTCAAGATCCTCAAGGGAATTGACAGGGTTGATAAAGACAGGCTGTTTAACACAAGGGGCACATGCACTAGGGGACACAGGTGGAAACTGAGTGCCCAAATGAGCCACAGAGATATTAGAAAGAACTTTTTTAGTGTCAGAGTGGTTGACAAATGGAATGCATTAGGAAGTGATGTGGTGGAGGCTGACTCCATACATAGTTTCAAGTGTAGATATGATAGAGCCCAATAGGCTCAGGAACCTGTACACCTGTTGATTGACAGTTGAGAGGCGGGACCAAAGAGCCAGAGCTCAACCCCCGCAAGTACAACTAGGTGAGTACAACTAGGTGAGTACTATGATATGGCATTAGATGCTATGGAAGACAAACAAAACGCTGATGTAATTTACACAGATTTCGCAAAAGCTTTTGATAAATGTGACCATGGTGTTATTGCACATAAAATGCGTTCAAAAGGAATACCGAAAAATAGGCAGATGGATCTACAATTTCCTGACCAACAGAACCCAATGTGTAATAGTCAACAAAATAAAATCCAACCCATCAACCGTGAAGAGCTCAGTCCCCCAGGGTACTGTGCTTGCTCCAGTACTTTTTCTCATCCTCATATCGGACATAGACAAGAACACAACCTATAGCACTGTATCATCCTTTGCAGATGACACTAGGATTTTCATAAGAGTTGGCAACATAGAGGACACGACAAACCTCCAGTCAGATGTAGATCAGGTCTTTCTATGGGCTACAGAAAATAATATGATGTTTAATGAAGATAAGTTCCAGCTCATGCGCTATGGAAAAAATGAAAATATAAAAACGGAAACCACGTACAAAACTCAGGCAAATCATAACATAGAACGAAAAGGCAATGTAAAGGATCTGGGTGTACTCATGTCGGAAGGCCTTACCTTTAAAGAACACAATAAAGTAGCCGTCACAACTGCAAGAAAAATGACAGGTTGGATAACAAAAACTTTTCACACTAGAGATGCTATACCGATGATGATACTTTTCAAAACGCTTGTGCTCTCTAGAGTGGAGTACTGCTGCACAATGACAGCCCCTTTCAAAGCTGGAGAAATTGCTGACCTGGAGAGCGTGCAGAGATCCTTTACTGCTAGAATCCTACTTAGTAAAACATCTAAACTATTGGGACCGACTAAAGAGCCTAAAACTGTACTCCCTTGAGCGCAGGCGGGAGAGTTACATAATAATTTACACGTGGAAAATATTAGAGGGGCTGGTCCCAAACCTGCACACAGAAATAACATCACATGAGACCAGAAGACATGGCAGGATGTGCAGAATACCCCCGTTGAAAAGCAGAGGTGCAACAGGTACTCTGAGAGAGAACTCTATGAACATCAGAGGCCCGAGACTGTTCAACACGCTTCCACTACACATAAGGGCATAATTGGCTGACCCCTCACAGTGTTCAAGAGAGAACTGGATAAGCACCTCCAAAGGATACCTGATCAACCAGGCTGTGACTCATACGTCAGGCTGCGAGCAGCCACGTCCAACAGCCAGGTTGATCAGTTCAGCAACCAGGAGGCCTGGTCAACGACCGGGCCGCGGGGACGCTAAGCCCCGGAAGCACCTCAAAGTAACCTCAAGGTAACTTCGTGGGTGAGGGTCTCTCAGGTTGTCCTCCATGTTACTGATGCTAGCCAGTCTGCATTCTATCCCTGTGCCCATGACGTTCGTAGCTTCGCTGCTCTTGCTGCCGTCCTGGCGGCATGTCCTGGCGGCATGTCCTGGCCGACATTCGGGCACGAGGCTTTTGGCAGTCGTACAGGGGCCTGGCTGCTCGATATCTTGTGGTCGTTCCCGGGCCCATTCGGGGCTGTATCGCCTTGGGTTGGCGATTGCAGCCAGTTGTCTTGACTTTGAGTTAGGGAGTGTGCGCCGAATTCCTCCCAGGTACGTCCCTCTTATTTCCTCTGTGAGCTCCGGGGAGCCGAGGGGGCTCCCCTCAGAAAACCAGCGTCGAATGTAATGAAACGCCATTTTCTGGATGAGACCCGGAGGCTTCCCGGCATCCCTCCCTCCCTTCCATCCCTCCCTTCCTCCGGTCGGCGGTTTTTCGCGTTTTTTGACATCCAGCCTCAGAACTGATGGTGGATAGCCGGTGCGGAGTACCACAGGGTTCAGTTATTGCACCAGTAATGTACATTGTTTACATAAACGATCTACCAGAATGAATACAGAATTACACTGTATATGAACATGTTTGCAGATGATGCTAAGATAGAGGGGAAATTAGGAGATGCAGACTACTGTAAAACCCTTCAAATTGATCTAGATAAAATAAGTGCTTGGATTGTTAAGTGGCAAATGGAATTCTTTGATAATAAACACCATGTTATGGAATGTGGAAGCGGAGAAAATAGACCACACACAACTTACAAATTATGTGGAAAGGAATTACAGAACTTTAATAAAGAATGAGACCTAGGAGGTGGTTTTGGATAGTAAGCTGTTGCCAGAGGAACACACAGAGGAAAATTCCTAAAGGATATACCTTGGGACACAACTTAGAACTAAATCCGAACAAGACATGATGGACCATGTCACCCAAAAGTGTCAGGAGGCAGTAAACAGGTTTATCCTGGCCCAAAAGGAAAAAACTGAGAAGCAAAAGAAGAATCCGTGGTTTAATAAGGCATGTATGGAAGCAAAGAAACTGAACAAAAAGGCGTGGAGGAACTTCTGAAATAACAAAACACCAGAAAGCAGAGAGAGATACTAGAAGAACCAGGAATGAGTACGTTAGTGTGAGAAAAGAAGCAGACAAAAAGTATGGAAATGATATAGCAAATAAAGCCAAGACTGAACCAAAGCTACTCAACAGTCACATCAGGAGGAAAATAACAGTTAAAGAGCAGGTGAAGAAACTTAGAACGAGTGAGGACAGGTACAAAAAGAATGACAAAGAGGTGTGTGAAGAACTCAACAAGAGGTTCCAGGAGGTCTTCACAATAGAACAAGGTGAGGTCACTGTGCTAGGAGAGGTGGCAGTAAACCAGGTAGCCTTAGAAGGGTTTGAAATTACAAGAGATGAGGTCAAGAGACATCTGTTCTTGATGTGAGAAAGGCTGTTGGTCTGGATGAAATCTCACCATGGGTATTGAAAGAATGTGTAGAAGCACTTTGCTTACCACTCACCATAGTGTATAGTAGGTTACTGGAGATGGGAGACTTATCATAAATATGGAAGATGGCTAATGTAGTCCCAATATACAAAAAGGGTGACAGACAAGAGGCACTGAACTACAGGCCAGTGTCCTTACCTTGTATACCATGCAAGATGATGGAGAAGATCGTGAGAAAAAACCTAGTAACACTTCTGGAGAGCAGGGACTTTGTGACAAACCACCAACATGGGTTCAGGGAGGGTAAATCTTGCCTCACTGGCTTATTAGAATTCTACAATCAGTTGACAAAGATTAAGCAAGAAAGAGAAGGATGGGTGGACTGCATTTTCTTGGACTGTTGGAAAGCCTTTGACACAGTACCCCATAAGAGGTTGGTGTATAAGCTGGAGAAACAGGCAGGAGTAACTGGTAGGGTGCTTCAGTAGATAGAGGAGTACCTAAGCAATA
The DNA here is from genome assembly GCF_040958095.1 of Procambarus clarkii. Taxonomy (NCBI): domain Eukaryota; kingdom Metazoa; phylum Arthropoda; class Malacostraca; order Decapoda; family Cambaridae; genus Procambarus; species Procambarus clarkii. Next base: position 20,082,470 of record NC_091212.1, on the reverse strand, counting down.
GGAAGCAGAGAGTTACAGTGAGTGGCGAGACCCCAGACTGGCGTCACCCCCCCCCCCCACAATTTCACGTAAAGTCACCAGTGAATGATACGTAAATGATCTCCCAGAGGGTGTAGACTCATTCCTCTCAATGTTTGCTGATGATACCAAAATTATGAGTAGGATTAAGACAAAGGAGGACAGCTTGAGGCTTCAAGAAGACCTGGACAAACTGAAGGAATGGTCCAACAAATGGTTGTTAGAGTTAAACCCAAGCAAATGTAATGTGATGAAGATAGGTGTAGGGAGCAGGAGGCCAGATACTAGGTATCATTTGGGAGATGAAATCCTTCAAGAATCAGAGAGAGAGAAAGATTTGGGGGTTGATATCAACTTGTTCCCTGTAGCCCATATTATGAGGATAACATCAGCAGCATATGCCAGGTTGGCCAAAATAAAAACGGCCTTTAGAAACTTGTGTAAGGAATCATTCAGAACTTTGTATATATCACATATGTCAGACCAATCCTGGAGTATGCAGCTCCACCATGGAGTCCATATCTAGTCAAGCTTAAGACTAAACTGGAAAAGGTTCAAAGGTTTGCCACCAGACTAATACCCAAACTGAGGGGTATGAGGTACGAAGATAGACTACGAAATTAAACCTCACATCGCTGGAAGACAGAAGAGTTAGAGGGGACATGATCACCATATACAAGATTCTCAAAGGAATTGATATGGTAGATAAAGACAGACTATTTAACACAAAGGGGCACAAACACTAGGGGACACAGATGGAAATTGAGTGCCCAAATGAGCCATAGAGATACTAGAAAAATCTTTTTTAGTGTCAGAGTGGTTGACAAATGGAATGCATTGGGGAGTGATGTGGTAGAGGCAGACTCCATACACAGTTTCAGGTGTAGATATGATAGAGCCCAGAAGGCTCAGGAACCTGTACACCAGTTGATTGACAGTTGAGAGGTGGGACCAAAGAGCCAGAGCTCAACCCCCCACAAGCTCAACTAGGTAAGTTCAAAAGAACAGTGTGAGAGAAGCGTATGCGTCGCTTTCCAACTTCAGACTTGCTTTTAATTATATGGATGGTGAGATACTAAAGAAACAGTTCACAACTTTTTTGAGACCAAAATTGGAATATGCAGCAGTTATATGGTGCCCAAATTTCAAGAAACACCTAACTATCCTAGAGAAGGTGCAACGTCATGCTACAAAATGGCTTCCGGAACTGAAAAACAAGGGATACGAGGAGAGACTAGAGGCGTTAACCCTTAAGTTGCGCAACACATCATATGATAGGTTGAGTGACTTGCTATAAAATGCGCATCCCATCATATGATGTATGGGAGTACTACGCAAGATTTAAACAGCCCGTGATACACGGGGTTATCTTGAGGTTATCTTAAGATGATTTCGGGGCTTTTTAGTGTCCCCGCGGCCCAGTCCTCGACCAGGCCTCCACCCCCAGGAAGCAGCCCGTAACAGCTGACTAACACCCAGGTTCCTATTTTACTTCTAGGTAACAGGGGCATAGGGTGAAAGAAACTCTGCCCATTGTTTCTCGCCGGCGCCTGGGATCGAACCCAGGACCACAGGATCACAAGTCCAGCGTGCTGTCCGCTCGGCCCACCGGCTCCCTCCAGCTCACAGGGTTCACCTCACCTTTATCAGGGCTCTTGTAAACAGATGCCATTTAAAAAAAAATCATGGTTTTCCGGGTGTGAAGGCCTCAGTATTGAGTGAGCCACCAAGCCTGATGCACGTAGCATGAGCTCACAGCACTGCTGTTCAGCTTGTGACCACAGCATCGCCTAAAAATGCCATAATACACATGTTCATGCTAGGAGGAGATGTATGGTAGGAGGAGAATGGTGGCGAGTCAGGTGAGGTGAGGGAGGGAGGGAGTGGCAGCCAGTGGCGGGCTGCCACTGGCTGCTACTGCCACTGTCACTCAGCATACCAACTTAGTGGTTCGTTATGGTGAACACGAATGTAGATACTTATATATAACGTGTATATACAGTGTAATAACAGCAAAAGGAGTGTGGGGGGAGAAGCCATTTTGATGATGGGTGTGACAACATCTGCATGATTTGTCATGTTGGTAGGGGTGGCCACTATGCTCTTTGGGCATTATACCGGCTTAGTTGAACAGTTATGGTGAACAAAACATGTAGATACTTATATATAATGTCTGTATATAGGGTAATAACACTACAAACAGTATTGTTTGGGGTGAAATTTGAGTGCGTCTGACCTTGAATGTGTGAGGGAGGCAGCCGCCAGCTGACTGTGTGTAGCGACGTCTCTTAGTGCCTGAACTAACCATATCAACTTAGTTGTAAAGTTGTGGTGAACAAAACATGTAGAAACTTATATATAACATCTGTATATAGTGAATAAAAGCAAAAATAGTATTGTGGGAGGAGAATGTGGCCGAGTCAGGTGAGGTGAGGGAGGGAGCAAGTAGCAGCAATTGGCGGGCTGCCACTGCCACTCAGCATGCCAACTTAGTGGTTCATTATGGTGAACACGAATGTAGATACTTATATATAACGTTTGTATATAGTGAATAAAAACAAAAACAGTATGGTGGGAGGAGAATGTGGGCGAGTGAGGTGTTGAGGGAGTTAGTGGCAGCGAGTGGCTGGCTGGTGTGTGGCGGTCACTCCTCAATGGATTTTGACTCGTAATACCAACTTAGTGGTTCGTTATGGTGAACAAAACATGCAGATACTTATATATAACCTGTGTATATAGTGTAATAACCGACAAAGTATTTGTTCACTGTTTGATGAACATAATACATGTAATTGAATTAACAATATGCACACCATATTTTTGAGTACAGCGATGATTCACTCATTTTATTATATAAATATATCACACTACACACTATTGAATAATATTACAGCAAAAAAAACTACAAAAAATCAATCTGATACTTTGAAATAATTAGGTAATTATCTCTTTGTGGCCACTCCTGCCTGACAGCTGGGAACAACAGACCGTCTGGGACGCACGCAGAGTCAACGCCAGTTTTTTGCCAGACTTCCCTGCAAAGTGGCTTCCCTGTATAAGTGGCATATATTATGGCAATAATATATGGCATATATTATGGCAATAATATATGGCATATATTATGGCAATAATAAGCGGGCAATATATATGCCACTTACGATTTTTTATTATTTTCCCCATGATCAGAGAACATAAATTAACAGGTTTAGAAGAATTTTTTTTTTTTTTTTTTTTTTGGTATGTGCCTGTGGGTGACAAATGCTAATTAGCCCTGAGGAGCACAAGGGTTAAGCATGCCAAAACTAGAAGATAGAAGAAAATGAGGTGATATGATCACCACTCACAATATACTAACAGGAATCGACCAAATTGACAAAGAGGAATTCGTGAAATCAGCAATTTCACAAACAAGAGTGACACAGATTCAAGCTAAGGAAACAAAGGTGATGAACAAAGATGAACATCATAGATTATGAAATTTACAAAAGGGCATTAAATTCAGCTTTCCAGGAAATTAGATTAGCCAAAAGCAACTATGAAAGAAAACTTGCCCAAAACATACAGGAAGATCCAAAGTCATTCTATGCCTATATACTAAGCAACACCAAAACTAAGGACTCTGTAGGAGCCCTTAAAAGATGAGACTAACCAAGTTATAACTTGGTTGGTTAGTTTGGATGATAAAAGGGCGTCAAACACTTTGAATGAATACTTTACATCCATGTTTACACTAGAAAGATTAGATGACATTCCATCACCCACACAAATGTTTAAAGAAGGTGAAGAGAATGAATTAAGGGATATACCCATAATTTGCAACATAATCAGGAAGAGCATTTTTAAACTAAAAGACTCAAAAGCCCCCTGAGGGGGCTTTTGAGTCATCTACCTCGTGAATGAAATTCAATCCAAAGTCATAAAGGAACTGGCAGATGCACTATGCATACCACTGAAACTCCTTTTCAGAAAATGCCTAGACCAAGGGATCGTGGCAAATGTTACCCTTATTTTAAAAAAAGGCAAAAAGAGCTCGGCAGAAAACTACTGTCCAATCAGCTTGACATCACACATCTGCAAGCTCATGGAGAGAATCCTATGGCAGGGAATCATCCAACATCTCACAGAGGACAATCTTGTAAAATCAATGCAACATGGGTTTATTAAAAATTGATCCTTACAAACCTGCTCACATTTCTGTGGGGAGCCCCTTCGGCTCCCTGCAACTATCGGATTGATATAAGCTATATTAGGTCCTGATAAGAGGGTCCCAGTAGTACACTCAGGTTTGTTTTCGATGCACAGTCGAGAATTCCGAGTTCGAATTCAGGGCGGGACAGCAATGGTTGGGCACATTTCCTTTCACCTAATGCTTCTGTTCATCTAGCAATAAGTAGGTACTCAGGAGTTAGTCAGCTTGTTGTGGGGTTGCATCCTGGGCGGGGTTAGTAATTCGGCCTTGGGGTGGGGGGGGGGCCTCGATAAAGCCAAAACGTGTATGAATACACTCTGGATTTCCTGTTCCCTGACACAATGAATTGTAATAAATTATTATTATTAGTCTGGAGCTTCAGTCAATGGAGTTCTGCCTATCAGCGACCACTAGCTAGAACCTGGCCCCCTCTGAGAGGCACAGGGAGCAATGGCCTAAGGAAACCCTCCACATATTTGGGGGTATTCCATGTTTCCATGTCTGCCATCGACCAGGGTTAGGCACCCAGAATGGGAGGCATGCCAAAACAAACCCCACTTGGTCGGAAATTGCCAAAAAATCCAAGCCCAAACAGAAAAACAGAACTCCCCCAAAAGAAAACGAGGAAACAAGCAAAAATGCACCACTGCCGCGTCGCTTCTCTTTCCCCACACCTTGGTTCATAGACTGAAGCGCTCTGGGGCGATTGTCAACTCTTGCCTCAGTTTCCTGCTGGATTTTGTGCCCTTGTGGTGTTTTTCCTGCTGTTTGTGGCATGGTGGCCAAGAGTAATGTGGTGTACTGGGGCTGCATGCTCCTAGGACTGCCTTCCCTAAGCGCCCTTTAAGTACTACCCCCTTAGGTTCTAGGGTTCTCTTCCCTTGGGCCATCAGCACGTCACTTCTGTAGGGGGTTCCTGCTGCTTGGCATTTAGCCCGCCTTGGTAAAGGGGTGTTTCATGGCCTTTGTTTGGCTTTGAGTAGGGAGTGTTGTTGTTGCTAGTTAGGGCGCATGGTGCTGCGCAGTATGCCTACCTATCGGTGGTCGTGTTTCCCGTTCCTCCTGTTGTTGTGCTTTTGCGGGGGTTTTCTTTTCTTTTTGTTTCTTGCATGGAGGAGGTCTGCCTGGTTTGACTATTAGTCCACATACATTATTCTCAGTGGCCCTTCTCTAAGCCCCGTGCTTGTACACTTCAGAGGGGTCCAGTTATTGCCCTATTCCCTCTTGTTGACATTATCATTCAGGCTCAACCGACTTTGCAGCACTATAAGCTGTTCACTTGTGGGGCCCTGGTAAACCTCGTTGGGGCTTGGCTGACCGATGGATGTGTCATCTGAGTCCCATCTCGCCCTGTGCGAGTTTGAAGGTTGTCTGTTGCATTTGTCTCAGGGTGACGATCACCTGTTTTGCCTCTGTCATGCTGCCTGTTGGGTCATTAACACCTTCGACCCGGAGTCTTGTGAGACGTGTTCCCCATTCCTACTCCAATTTACCCATTCTTCTTTGGAAGTTCTTAGGGGTCAGGCAGCATGCACATTGCAGTATATCTTGAGGTTATCTTGAGATGATTTCGGGGCTTTAGTGTCCTTGCGGCCCGGTCTTTGACCAGGCCTCCACCCCCAGGAAGCAGCCCGTGACAGCTGACTAACACCCAGGTACCGATTTTACTGCTAGGTAACAGGGGCATAGGGTGAAAGAAACTCTGCCCATTGTTTCTCACTGGCGCCCGGGATCAAACCCGGGACCACAGGATCACAAGTCCAGTGTGCTGTCCGCTCGGCCGACCGGCTCCCTGGGATATAGGTTTTGGCTGACCGGCTCGGTGGGATATAGGTTTTGGTTGTTGCAACGCACTAGGATGGTTGCCCGCTTGGATACCCCAGGGCTGTCCCGTTTTGGTTTTTAGGGACCCGGACCTGGGAGCATTGATCACTTCGATCTTGGTTCCATCGTCACCTTCAGGTCCTTCCCCAGTGGGTGTGGTTCACCCTGCTTCTTCCACCCTGGTGCCGGCTCCCAAACATCTGAGGGTTTCGGAGTCAGGGCAGGGTTTAGTTGGTGATGGGACTCTTGCGGCTCTGAGGGCTGCATCATTCGAGAAAGAGACATTCGAACCTGATCCTCCTGCCAAGGTTTCTGGGTCCTAAAAGCAGACCCCCCTTCTTTGCTGCCTTTGCCCTGGACTCTGTCCTTTCTTCAGGGGTGAAGGGCATGGAGGACAGCTCTGCCCCAGGGCCTGGTTTGGAGGCTCCCAGGGCTAGGGAGGAGTCACCCAGGGAGGTCTTGGACCCCCTTTATCCCACTTTAGTTTTGGTGCCTTTGTCGCGGGGTTTGTTGTTGCAGGGAGCAGGGTTTTTGTACCCCCCTCCTCTTCCCTGTTTAAATTTGATTTGGGATTGACTCCTTTCCGGGTTCGGTTCCGAATTCCCTTTGGTTCCCTTGAAGAATGAGGTGGCGGGCTTCCGGTGGGATCCGTTGGTTTTGAATGCTTGATTGATTAGGCCAGGGGTTTATCACGTGTTGTGTCCAGGGGCAGCTTTACGCTGCTTCCTGTCTGTCACAGGTTCTGTGTTGGTGACTGTGTTCTGGGTTGATCAGGTTTCACTAGTTTTCAGATCCAGGTCTCATGTGTCTCAGGTTGCCCATGGTGTCTTTTAAGTCTAGCCGGCCTGCGGTTTACCCTCGTGCCCATGTTGTTCAGAACATGTGTGCCGCTCGTATGGCTGTCTTTGGATGGTTTTCAGACTCGGGGGTTTTGGGGGGTTGGTCATGGTTCTGGCCTCCAGGTCTCTCTTGACCGTCCAAGGCAATATGCTGCTTTGGGGCTTCTGCAGCGACCGGCTGTGTTTGTTGGGTTGCACTCTGTGAGGCTCCCGCCTCTTGGGTTCTGTGGGGAGTTAGTTTCAGGGAACCAATGGGGCTCCCCACAGAAAACTAGCGTTGAATGTAATGAAATGCAAGTTTTTTGGTGAGCCCTGGAGGCTCTCTGACACCCTCCCTCCCTCCCTCCAGTTGGTAGTTTTCACCATTCAAAGATCTGGAGGGTGGCAGCCTGACTTACCTAGGCCGGCTCCCCCTCTCCTCTGCATTGGATAGAGCTAACGAGTGGTGGGTTAGTTGGACAGTTTTGCTTGCTTGTTTGCTTTCTGGCAGAGTTAGTTCTTTTGCATTTGTGAGGACATAGTTCACATAGCCCTGGAGCTTATCAGGCTAATGTATGTTATATTAGACCGGGACATTAGCTATGGAGTTCAGACCTACCAGGGACCAGCTCCAGAACCTGGCCCCTTCAGAGAGGTTTCAGGGAGCAATAGCCCTAGAAAACCCCATTGTGGTTGGGGGTTTTCCTTATCTGCCATCGACCAGGGTTAGGCACCCAGAAAGGTAGGCATAACAAAACAAACCCCACATGGTAAGAAACTAAAACAATAAAACGAACAGAAAGGTAGAAACTCCCTACAATCCCAAGGAAACACACAAACAAGCAATTATCACAATTTACTGCCACGCCGGTCGTCCGTGCAGCCCTCCCCTCCCTGAGAGGGGGAGGGGGAGCCCCGGACCTCACCGTGCCGGCTGCCTTCAGTTCGTAAGCTAGTGTCAACCGGGATAGATGCTTCTCTGGCCTCAAATTCCTGGGCGGTGTTTGCCTTGTGTGGCGTTCTCTGCTGTCTTTGTGTGGTGTGCGGTGGCCAGGAGTACCTCATCAGTGCTGGAGCTGCATGTGCTTAGGGGCTTCCTTCCCTAGGCGCCCTGTGAGTACTGCTCCTGCGTGTCAGGGTTATCTTCCCTGGGGTGTTCAGGAACCGGTCCCGTAGGGGTTCTTGCTGCTCGGCATTTGCCTCGCCCTTGGGGCTAGCTGGGGCTTGGGGTCCTTGTTTGGCCTTGGGTAGGGGGTGATGCTGTGCTGGTTAGGGCGTCAAGGTGTTGCGCGTCCTGCCACCTAAGTGGCGACCGGTTCCTGTTGCCTCTGAGGACGGTGTACTTCTGCGGGGTTTTCTTTTGTTTTGTTTTTGTTTGCCTGGTGGAGGTTCTGCCTAGTGGGCCCATAGTTCACCTGATACTGTTTTGGTGGCCCTCTGTTAGGCCCCCTTACTTATACACGTCCCAGGGATTTCAGTGTTATCATCTACCCCTTGTTTGTTTGGGTTTCTTAACCGGTTAGCAACACCTTGCCTGGGCTTTCATAGTTGTTACCCTACGGGCCCTGGAAACCCCCGTCGGGGCTTGGTGGATCCATGGATGCGTCTCCCGAGTTCCAGCCTGCCTTGTGCAGGTTTGAAGGTTGCTGTGTGCCCTTGTCTACTGGAGACAGTCACCTGTTTTGCCTCCGTCATGCTGCCTGTTGGTTCAACGACACCTTTGACCCGGAGTCTTGCGAGTCGTGTTCTCTGCTTGTGCTCCAGTTTTACTCTGAGGATGTTCCTGTTAGGGTACAGGCAGCATCAGCATTGCATGTTAGGTTTAGGTTACTGCAACGCGCTAGGTTGGTTTCACACCCGGATGCCCCGAGGCTGCCCCATTTTGGTTTTAGGGACCTGGACCTGGGGGTGTTAGTCGCTTCGGCTTTGGCTCCTTCCGCGTTCCCTGGTCCTTTCCCTGTGGTTCATCCAGCACCTTCCCCCCCCCCCCCGTATCCGGCTCCAAAACGTCTGAGGGTTTCGGCACAGGGTTTAGTTGGTAATGAGGCTCGGGCTACCTCGCAGGCTGTCCCATTCGGGTCGGGGACGGACGCATTTAAGCCGGTTCCTCCTGTCGAGGCTTCGGGGTCCTACCAGCAGACCCCTTTCTTGTCTGCCTTTCCCCTGGATTCTGCCTTTTCTTCAGGGGTAGAGGGTTTGGAGTGCGGCTCTGCCCCGGGTCGCGACGTGAGGGATCCTGGGGCTGTTGACCTTGGGTTCCCTTTGACCGTGCTTGAGTGTTTTTGCCTTCCTTGCAGGGCTTATTGTTGCAGGGGGAGGGGTTTTCTTAACCCCCCTTCCCTGTATGAGTATGATTTGGGTTCGGCTCCTCCCCGGGTTCAGTTCCAGGCTCCTTTGGGTTCCTCAGCTCAGTCTTTCCAGAGGTTTTCTACTTCTCGTATCTCTGCGAAGGTGGCTCGGGAGGCTCTTGCTGCATACCTCTTGCGAGACCCGGGTCATGCCTCTGCGATGGATCCGTCCTCGTTTGAGTTTGGTTCTTCTACCCACTTTTGGGTGCGTTTGGAGGTTCCGGAGTCTTCCTGGCTGGCAGACTGCCCTTTCTTTTCATTGGGGGTGGGGCATGGGTTCTGTTGGACCTGCACGCTTGATTGGCGTGAAACAGCAGGTTTACCTGGGGGCGAGTTTGAGCCCCTTATGTGTGCTTGTTCACTCCCGTGCTTTCTTGGGATGTTGGCCTTTTCCAGCTTTACGTGCGGGTTCCTCTTCTTTCGGCTTCGTTGGTTGCAGAAGATTTGCGTACCCGTGGGCATTTGGCTTCAGTGTTACGTTTGTTTTCCCCTTCTTGAGCTGTCTTCTGCCTAGCTTGAGGAGGATGTGGTAGCGCTGAGTGGAGGGCCATCGTCTGGGGTGCTGACTTTGGCAGCTAGGGCGTCAGCTGCACTGTTGAAGCTCGTTGCGCCCATCCTGAAGGAAGCAGTGTCTCTATTTTTTTGCTTTCTCACCTCGTGTGCCGTCAGGCTGTGCTCGCTCTCGCTTTGGAGTCCGCTTGGGCCCTGGCTCTTAGGTTCTCATCTCCGTTTTGTCCATTGCTGTTTGCAGAGACTGCGGTCTCTCAGTTTCTGCAAACGGCTTTGTCTAGTTGTCATCCTATGGCGGACTTGTTGATTCTCCGAGGCGGTCGTTCTCGGCAGTCTCGGAGGGTCGTACCAGGGTTCCGGGTTCCGGTGGTCGAGGTGGGCCATTGGTGCCAGTTTCTGAGCTGATGTTCCCTTCGGGGCCAGCGTCGTCTGGTCGGTGCGGTGAGTACCCTGTTCGACGTTTGGGTTCTCGTAAGGGGCATAGGCCCTTTTGCAGTTCGCCCCGTTGATTTGGTGATGGGGGGAGGGGGAGGCTCGCTCTGTTTGCCCACGCTTGGTCCCACGATTTGTGGTCCTTTTCAGTCGTGTCATCCAGCCTGTGGTGGCGTTGGGCGACCCGTCCTCCTTTTGGGGGTTCGGGGCTAACAGGGCAGGTTTCTTCTCCTGCGCTTCGTCAAGTCGTCTTGGAGTGGGTGCACATGGGCGTGGTCGAAACGACTCTTACCCTCAGGTGGGTGTCCCATCTGTTTCCAGTACCGAAACAGGACTGTGCGGATCTGAGGTTCATTCTGGACTTGCCCCGTCTGAACTCCTGGATTCCTTGCCCCTCCTTTTGGATGACCACTCTGTCTTAGGTCTGGCTTTTGTTGGAGCCGGGTGCCTGGATGGTGTCCCTGGACCTCAAGGATGCCTATTGGCACGTTCCTATTCATCCGGGGTTCAGGGAAAGGTTAGGTTTCGTGATGGGGCATCATGCTTTCCACTTTCGCTACCTACCTTTTGGCCTGAATCTGGCACCTTGTGTTTTCACGTGTCTGACCCGGGTTGTGGTGACCCGTCTGCGTCTTCTAGAGGATTCGGGTTTTGGCCTCCCTCGATGACTGGCTGCTGTGGGTTCCCAGTCGGTCAGCTTGTCTGCTCGCCAGGGATATGGTTCTTTCTCAGCTCACCAGGTTTGGGTTCGTGGTGAACTGCAGGAAGTCCCTCCCATCTGATTCCGTCCGAGGTTCGGACCTGGCTGGGTCTTGTTTGGGATTTTCGAACCGCTTCCTTGTTTCTCCCTCCAGAGGCGTTGCTGCGGCTGGGGGCCCGCCGTCGGCTGTTTCTGCGGGGGTCCCAGATCACTCGGCGGTTGCTCGAGCGGTTGTGTGGGAGTCTGAACTTCGCCGTGCTAGTCTACCCTCCTGGTTGGGTTTGGCTTCGGCGACTTTTCTGTGGGGAGCCCCTACGGCTCCCTGGAGCTTATCGGGCTAATGTATGTTATATTAGACTGGGACATTAGCTAAGGAGTTCAGACCTATCAGGGACCAGTGCCAGAACCTGACCCCTTCAGAGAGGTTTCAGGGAGCAATGGCCCTGGAAAACCCCCTTTGTGGTTGGGGTTTTCCTTATCTGCCATCGACCGGGGTTAGGCACCCAGAAAGGTAGGCAGAACAGAGAGGTAGAAACTCCCTACAATCACAAGGAAACAAGGAAACATCACACTTTACTGCCGCGCCGATCGTCCACGCAGCCCTCCCCGCCCCGAGAGGGAGAGGGGGGGGAACCCCGGACCTACCGCGCCGGCTGCCAAGCTTCAGTTCGTAAGCTAATGTCAACTGTTCTCTGGGTGACAGTCGCCACTTTTACCTTCGTCATGCTGCCTGTTGGGTCACTGACACCTTGACCCAGAGTCTTGCGAGAGATTCTCTGCTTGTTCTCCAGTACTCTCCTGATGTTATTACTGTTCAGAGTACAGGCGGCATCCGTGTTGCAAGCTAGGTTAGGTTGCTGCAACATGCTAGGTTGGTTTTCCACTCGGATGCCCCGAGACCATCCCGTTTTGGTTAGCTGCTGTTCGCCCCTTTCCCCTCCCTGTTCCCGGCTCCGGGCCGTCAGCGGGTTTCGAGGTCGGGGCGGGGTTTAGTTGGGGCCGAGACTCAGGCAGTTTTTGGGGGCTGCCCCATTCGGGTTGGGGGACGGAGGTTTTCGAGCCTGTTCCTCCTGCCTAGGCTTCTGGGTCTTACTGGCGGCCCTTTCTTGCTGCCTTTCCCATGGACTCTTGCTTTTCTTTAAGGGTGGAGGGCTTGGAGGAAGACTCTGCCCCAGGGGCCTCTGTTGCTGGTTCCCTGGGGCTGTGGGGGATGCCTGCTAACAGTTCTGGGGCGGTTTGCCCCTGCCTGGGTTTTCTGCTTTTGGGCGGAGTTTTTCGCCCATCCAGTCTGTTTGCTTCCCACTTTTGTTGGCGTGTTTTTGTATCTCTAGTGTCGGTCACAGCCCTCTGTCTAGTGGCCATTTTCGTCTGCCGGTTTCCTGGCATGGCCACCAGGGCAGCGTTGCGGTTTGTTTACATGCGTCTGGGTTTGCGAGTGAGCTTCTTGGGTGAGTTTTACCTTTTCTCAGGGGTTTTATTCTCCTGTTGTCATTTCTTTGCTTTTCTGGTGTTTTCTGCCCGTTTCCTGTTCCTCTGAGAACGTTTGGGTGTTGATTTTACACCGGGTTTCCCTTTTTGTCTGTTTTGGGTCTGGGCCCTTGGGTTTGGGGCTCAGTGTCCCTGGCTGTTATGCTTGCTCCCACACCTTGTCCCTCGGTTTTCGGTCTGTTATGACCGTTTCCCGGGGGGTTCTGTCTGGGGGCTGTGCTTTGCCTTTCTGTGGTGTATCTCTGCCGGCAAGTGTGGTGGTTTGGGCTTCTCCTGGTTCGATTCTGGGTTCCTTTGGGTTCTTTGGTTTCATTGCAGAGGTTTCTTCCTCTTGGGCGCCCTTTGTGGGTTCAGTGGGCTTTGTTTCCTCGTGTGACCCGGTTCTGCCTTCTGGAGTTACGGGGTCTTCCTGGTTTGCAGACTGATCTTTTTGGGTCTTGGCACATGTTGTGGTCATGCTGGGACTTTGAGGTTTTCTTGTCGAGGTGGGCCTTTTGATGCAGTTTTGTGCCTTCTTTGCCTGGCTGGCGTGGTGCTCTCTGCCCACTGGTCGGCGACTTGTACTTTTCTTTTAAAGTGTATGTGTGTGTGTACGCATGTACATGTGTACGCTGTGTGTGTGTGCACATGTGTATACACACGTGTGTGTAACATACCTTGTGTGTATGTATATATGTATATGTGTATATAAATAATGTGTATATGTGTGTGTGTGTACTTTTTCTTTCGGAAGGGGTTCTGTTCCCTTCTCTGTTGACGGGGCGCTGGGGGAGCAGCTTGCTCTGTTGACTCTCACATGGTCCCGCTGTTGGTGGGCGCTTTTGGTTGTCTTCCGGCCTCTGGTGGCGTCGGTGGACGGCTTCTTCCCCTTTGGGGGGGTTCAGAGCTGGTGGAGTGGGCTTCTTCCCCTGCGCTCCATCATGTCATCTTAGTGGGTGCGTTGGATGTGGTCGATCCGCCCCATCCTTCTGGGGTTCCCGTCTGCTCTTTGCAGTCATGGGCCTTTCGCATCTGTGGTTCTTCTGGACTTCTTCAGTCTACGCTCTGGATTCTATGCCCTCCTTGGAGGACTGTTGTCTCCTGTCCGGCTTCTGTTGGGGCCGGGTGCCTGGATGGTGGCCCTGGACCTCCAGGTCACTTCTTGGCACGTTCCTCTCCAGTTTTCCGGGACTGGCACAGTTGGTAGTGGGGCTTCAGGCTTGCTGCTTTTGTTGCCTTCCCTATTTTGTAATTGGCACTTGGTGTATTTTTTGCATCTTTACCGGATCTTAGTGCCCTGTCTGAGTCTGCTTGAGATTCGGTGTCTAGGCCTACCTCAACGACTGGCTTGTATGGGCTCCCAGTCAGTCCTCTTGTCTGCTCGCCAGGGGTGTGGTTCTTTCCAGATCGCCGGGTTTGGTTTCCTGGTGATCTGGAGGCAATTCCATCTGTCTCCATCCCGGGTTCGGACCTGGGCCTTGTTTAGGGCTATTGGGCCACTCATTGTCTTTCCCTCCAGAAGTGTTACTGCGGCTGTGGTCCTGCTTTCGGCTGCACATGAGGGGGTCCCGGGTTGCTCAGCGGTTGCTTGAGCAGTTGTGTGGGAGTCTGACCTTCGACGTGCTGGTCTGCCCGAGGGGTCGGGTTTGGCTTCGGCATCTGTTTGGTTCCTTCGGAGACTCCCCTTCCGCCTCTTGCATTCGTTGGGTTCGTTCCTCCGGGGATCTTGTGTTGGTGCTGCGTCACCAGCTTCCTCTTTGGGGTTTTCGGGGTTCTGTGCCTTGGCACCTCCCTGAGCCTTCGCTCGAAGTGTTCACAGACGGGTCATCTCTCGGCTGGGGCTTTGTGACCAGTGTTCACCAGGTTGGCCGAGGATGGTGGAGTCTGTCCGTCCATCGGGCTCACAGCATGGTTCAGGAGTTCGTGGCTGTCTGGTTTGCGCTTTGGAGGGTTTGGGTCACTCGGTGCTCTACCATTCGGCTCCATTCAGCCTGTTCTTTGGCAGTTCTTTGCCGGAACCACAGGGTTTCTCTTAGGTGTTGACCTTTGGGGTTGGTTCTTTAGAGTGGCTCATTTGCTGGACTCACAGGGTTTGGCTAACCGTGAGGTTCATGTCCGGGGTGTGTCCTGCGTCCTGGCGGACAGCTGTCTCGGTCCATTCCTCTGTTCGCGGATTGGCCAGTCGTCGCCGACTCATTTTGTTGGCTCTGTCGGACGTATAGACTCCTGGCCATGGACGTCTTCGAGTCGCCGTGGTCTAGGCGTCGCTCATTTTATGTGGCGCCCTTACCCATCTGCGAGGCGTTCACGGTGGATGGTTGAGGTGCGGGTACCTGTTCCTCTTCTCCCGGTCTAGCTGTTGCTTCGGGTTCTGGCTTGGTTGCAGCCCATTCCCTCGAGAGCAGTCCTTATGGTTCTTTGGTGGCCGGCCCAGCTTTATTTTCAGACGCTGCTTGATAGGTGTCCGAACCCGGGGCATTTTCCCGCGACTCCGCCTCTTTCGGCAGGTCGAATCGGTCCTGTTCGTGACTGGTTCGGCCTTCTCCTCGGCTCTTCACGTCTGGTATTTTGACACGGGTATAACCATCTCGTTGGTGTTCAGGTGGCTTTGTTGATGGTGTCCCACCTATGAGCTTCGTCTTGGCGACAGTATGATGTTTCGTACGATTTCTCGTGTTTTGTTTCACCTCCGGTGTGCTCATGCGTCTCCTGAGCCGTCCTGGTCCTTGATCAAGGTGCCTTCTTATCTTCTCCTCAGTTTGTGGTAGCCCTTTCGGTTCAGGTTTCTGCTCTTTGGTACTGG
The DNA here is from genome assembly GCF_040958095.1 of Procambarus clarkii. NCBI lineage: Eukaryota > Metazoa > Arthropoda > Malacostraca > Decapoda > Cambaridae > Procambarus > Procambarus clarkii. Next base: position 20,067,361 of record NC_091212.1, on the reverse strand, counting down.
TGGTTGATTTGTACGTGTGCAGCCTTTCTCCGTCCTGGCGACGGTCGAGACAGCTGCTTTCCGGAGGGGTTCTTGGGTTATTGATGCTTGATTGGTTTGGCCGGGGGTGCATCCTGTGTTGTCCGGTTGAGCTTTTTGCGGTTGCCTGTGTACCTGTGTACCGGGATGCGCTGTGGTTGATCCTGTTCCCCTCGTTCCCTGTTTTTAAGGCTCGGTTCTCCCAGGTCGTCCGCAGAGTTTTTTCATTCTTCTAGCCTGTGGTCTGTCTTTGCGCCCATGCTGTTCAGACGTTTGCAGCTTTTGCTGCTGTGTTGGTGACGTCTAGGGCTCATTTCGGGCGCAGGGATTTGAGGGTCGCACAGGTTCTTGGCCGCCCATTCTTTATGCGCGTCTGCTTCTGTGCGTTCTTGTTGGCTTGGGTCGCAGGTTGCAACCTGTTGTCTCAGCTTCGCGTTGCAGAGTTTGTGGCGGCCGCCTCCTGGGTTAGCCCTTTCTTTTCCTTCTCTTTGGGTATGAAGCTCCAGGAAGCCGTAGGGGCTCCCCACAGAAAACCAGCGTTGAATGTAATGAAACGCCATTTACTGGGTGAGCCCCGGATGCTCCCTGGCAACCCTCCCTCCCACCGGTCGGCGGTTTTTTCGCGTTGGTTTAAGCTTAGCTTCCGAACTGAAGCTTGGCAGCCGGCGAGGTAGGTTCAGGGCTCCCCCCTCCCCCTCTCGGGGCGGGGAGGGCTGCGCAGACGATCGGTGCGACAGTAACGTGTGATGTTTGCTTGTTTGCTTGTTTCCTTGTGATTGTACCTTACCTTGAGGTTACCTTGAGGTGCTTCCGGGGCTTAGCGTCCCCGCAGCCCGGTCGTCGACCAGGCCTCCTGGTTGCTGGACTGATCAACCAGGCTGTTGGACGCGGCTGCTCGCAGCCTGACATATGAGTCACAGCCTGGTTGATCAGGTATCCTTTGGAGGTACTTATCCAGTTCTCTCTTGAACACTGTGAGGGGATTGCCAGTTATGCCCCTTATGTGTAGCAGAAGCGTGTTGAACAGTCTCGGGCCTCTGATGTTGATAGAGTTCTCTCTCAGAGAATGTTGCACCTCTGCTTTTCAACGGGGGTATTCTGCACATCCTGCCATGTCTTTTGGTCTCATGTGATGTTATTTCTGTGTGCAGGTTTGGGACCAGCCCCTCTAATAGGGGGGGCCCCTTGTAATAACAGCCCCTTGTAGGGAGTTTCTACCTCTCTGTTCGTTTTTTTGTTTTAGTTTTTTACCATGTAGGTTTGTTTTGTTATGCCTACCTTTCTGGGTGCCTAACCCCAGTCGATGGCAGATAAGGAAAACCCCAACCACAAAGGGGTTTTCCAGGGCCATTGCTCTCTGAAACCTTTCTGAATGGGCCAGGTTCTGGCGCTGGTCCCTGGTAGGTTTGAACTCTTAACTAATGTCCCGGTCTAATATAACATACATTAGCCCGATAAGCTCCAGGGAGCCTCCGGGGCTCACCCAGAAAATGACGTTTCATTACATTCAACGCTGGTTTTTGGTTCCTTCAGGGACGTCCCTTCCACCTCTCTCGCAATCGTTGGGTTCGTCCTCTGGGGACCTTGTGTCGGTTGCTGCGTCACCAGCTTCCTCTTTGGGGATTTCAGGGTTCAGTGCCTTGGCGCCTTCCTGAGTCTTCACTTGATGTGTTCACGGGCACGTCGTCTCTCGGCTGGGGCTTTGTGACCAGTGCTCACCAGGCCAGCCAGGGACGGTGGGGTCCATCCTTCCGTTGGGCTCACAGCACAGTTCGGGAGTTTGCAGCAGTCTTGTTCGCGCTTCGGAGGGTTTGGGTCTCTCAGGGATCGACCATTTGCCTCCATTCGAACTGTTCTCCGGTGGTTCATTGCCTGAACCACGGGGGTTCTGTTCAGTCTTTGGCTCTTTGGGGTTGGTCCCTTTGAGTAGTTCATCTGCTGGATTCTCGGGGTTTGGCTCTCCGTGCAGTTCATGTCCGGGGAGTGTCCAACGTCCAGGAGGACGGCCTGTCTCGCTTCATTCCCCTGTCCACGGAATGGACGGTCGACGACGACATGTTTCATTGGATCTGCCAGATGTACTGTCTCCCAGACGTGGACTTCTTGGGGCTGGTTCGACCTTCTCCTCTGCTCTTCACGTCTGTTTTTTTTTAACGCAGGTGTATCACCATTTCTATGGTGATCAGGTGGCTTCGTAGATGGTGTCCCACCTGAGAACTTCGTCTCGGCGACAGTATGAAGTTTCCTGGCGTTCTTTTCACCATTTTCTTGCTCTTCGTAGGTTGTCTTATCTTTCGGACCGGGTTGTCTTGTCCTTTCTTTCTTGTCTTTTTCAGGACCTTCATTTGATTCCTAATACTGTCGCCTCGTACAGTGTGGCGCTTGCGGAGCCGCTCAAGCTAGCATTCGGGGTGGACGTCACATCCGCCCCATTCCGTAAGCTTTCTCGTGCTATGTTTCACCTTCGGCCTGCTCATGCGCCGCCTGAGCCATCCTGGTCCTTGGACAGGGTGCTCTCCTATCTTTCCTCTCCTTGGTTTGTGGTGGCCCCTTCGGTTCCAGATTATTTTTCTAAGGCTTTGTTTTTGTTGGCATTGGCCTCTGGGGGCCGGGTAGGGGAGCTTCATGCTCTCCTCCAGCGCAGGGGTTTCTGCTCTATTTGGTCCTGGGGTTAGGTTTGTCTGTTTGCAGCCTTTTCCATCTTTTCTGGGGAAGAACGAGACGGCTGCTTTCTGGAGGGTTCCGTGGGTCATTAATGCTTAGTTGGTTCGGCCGGGGGTGCATCATGTGTTGTGTCCGGTTGCAGCACTTCGTTGTTACCTGCGCACCTCAGCTGGGGTGGCTGGGGATGCGCTTTGGGTTGATCCGGTTTCCCTTATTCCCTGTTCCAGGGCTCGGATCTCACCAGGCTGTCCACAGGGTTATTAAGTCTAGCCAGCCTGCGGTCTATCCTCGCGCCCATGGCGTTCGGAAGTTTGCAGCTTTGGCTGCCGTGTTTGGTAACATGTCTTGGGCTCATATTCGGGCACGTGGATTTTGGAAAATGAACAGGGTCCTGGCCACCTGGTATTTGGTGAACGTACCTGCTCCTTGGCGTTCTTGTGTTGCTTTGGGTCGCAGGTTGCAGCCAGTTGTCTTGACTTCAAGTTGAGGAGTTTGTAGGCGCCGCCTCCCGGGTAAGTCCCTCTTTTTCTTCTCTTTGGGTATGTAGCTCCAGGAAGCCATAGGGGCTCCCCACAGAAAACCAGCGTTGAATGTAATGAAATGCCATTTTCTGGGTGAGCCCCGGAGGCTCCCTGGCTACCCTCTCTCCCATTCGGTCAGCGGGGTTTTTTCGCGTTGGTTGAAGCCTAGTTTCCGAACTAAAAGCAGCCGGCGCGGTGAGGTCCGGGTCCCCCCTCCCCCCTCTCGGGAAGGGGAGGGCTGCACAGACGACCGGCGCTGCAGTAAATTGTGATAATTGCTCGTTTGATTGTTTCCTTGGGATTGTAGGGAGTTTCTACCTTTCTGTTCATTTTTTTGTTTTAGTTTCTTACCATGTGGGGTTTGTTTTGTTATGCCTACCTTTCTGTGTGCCTAACCCCGGTCGATGGCAGATAAGGAAAAACCACAACCACAATTGGGTTTTCCAGGGCCATTGCTCCCTGAAACCTCTCTGAAGGGGCCAGGTTCTGGCGCTGGTCACTGGTAGGTCTGAACTCCATAGCTAATGTCCGGGTCTAATATAATATACATTAGCCCGATAAGCTTCAGGGAGCCTCCGGGGCTCACCCAGAAAATGGTGTTTCATTACATTCAACACTGGTTTTTTGATTTGCCTATCTTTCTGGGTTCTTCCCCGGTCGATGGCAAATTGACATACAGTACTTTAAGTATAAAGTGTTCATGGCCACGCTCTTTTTGCCACTCTGAGAGGGAAAGGTTCTGGTTTATGTTCCTTGGTAGGCTTACAGTGCGACTGATAACACTCAAGTAGTATGGCACTTGATCAGTAAGATAGCTTCAGAGAGCCTCCAGGGCTCACCCAGAAACTGGCGTTTCGTTACATTCAACGCTATTTCTTTTAACCTAATTTACCTGAGGTCCACTAACCCTAGTTTCCTCGATAAGGACAGGATGCTGGCAGCTTATCGAAGGTTCCTTTCATTTGCCATGAAGGTCTTTTCCAGGTAGAATTTAAAACTTAACACAGTTTTAGCATTTACGGTTTTGACAGATATTCGGTTCCATGGGTTTATAATCCTGTTGGTGAAATAGCATCTCATGTTCTCTGTACTACATTGAGGCTTGTAGAGCTTGGAACTGTTGCTCCTTGTTTGTGTTACATCTGACCTTTTGAAGAAATTGTACAGATCAACATCCACAAGATGTAAATGATAATTGGATATTCCATTATTCTATAGGTCTACAAGGGTACCAGCTTGATGTCAGAAAACACACTCATAGACCTCCCAACAGGGGTTATAACCTTTCATATGGACACCACAGAGCCCCGAGTACCAGGTGAGTACAGTATGTGGAAACATTGTACTGTAGTTATTCTAGTAAATTTGCTGAGTATGGTTTCACTGAACACTAATTATTTCTTGATTGATGCCATATCTCTCAAAAGTTAATGAGTGTGTGATAACTTTTTTTTTTAGAATATTCCAGATTTAATAAAAAAGTATATATATATACCGTATACAGTGGAACCTTGATTGACGACTGTCCTAGAAGACAAATTTCTTGGAACACGACGTCAAATTCATTGTAAAATTTTAATTGGAAGACGACGGTTTACTTGAAAGACAACATCTGTTCGTACGCGTATGGGTTGAATGAGTGAGTGGTGTTGGGGGCGCAGGGCAAGGTGCTCTCAGTTTGTTTACAAGTCTATCGTGCGTAGTGACAAATGCGGGCATGCTTTAAATTCTTTGTGAAGAATTTCATTGTTTGTCTGCTTTTCTGGGGATTTTCTGGGATAACTTTTTTTTCTGGAGCTATCCAGGCTAATATGCTAATGTCATACTTTAGCATCAGTCATGTGTATGGAGTTCTGTGGGCCTACTGGGGACCACGAACCAGAACCTGGCCCCCTCAGAGAGGCGTGGGAAGTAATGGCCTATAGAAACCCCTGTGTGGTTGGAAGCATTCTATGTCTGCCATCGACCAGGTCAGGTACCCAGAAAGGTAAGCGTCCCAAAACAAATCCCTATTCTGGTGAAAAATTGCTACCAAAAGCTGAACTAGTGGATAGAACTCCCCAAAAAGAAACGAGCAAACGAGCATGACATTACATCGCCGCGCCGCTGTCTGTGCAGCTCCCTACTGCTTAGGAGAGGGAAGGGGGAGCCCCAGACCCCAGCGCCGGCTATCCACCCTTCAGTTCTAAGGCTGATGCTAGAGGTGAATGTCATGTGCTCTGGCTCCAATGATTTTCAGCACTGTGCTTTGAGTGTGGTGGCTGTCCTCCAGGGGTTGCCAGGAGTTATTCTACAGTACTCAGGCTGCATGCGCCTAGGGTTGTCATCCCTAGGTGCCCTGTAATTACTGCCTTTGGGGCTTGGAGCCACCTTCCACAAGTTCCTTGGGTCCTCCCTCTGATAGGCGGTTTTACTGCTCGGTTTTTTGGCCGCCCTTTGGGTACTTGGGGGTTTTGTCTCCCTTGTTTACCTTAGGGTAAGAGGCAGTTTGCACTGATAAGGGGCGCAGAGTACTGTGCAGCTTGTTTTCACCATTCACAGTGGCCGGCTCTGTTACTCTTGGGTACGTTGTCCTCTTGCGGGGTTTTCTTTATGTTTTTGTTTTTGCCTGGTGGGGGAGGTCTGCCTTGCTTGTTGCCCCTTTGTGCCTGACCTGAATATGGCTCTCTTCTGGTGGTACCCCCTGCTAGGTCCCTGTGAGTACTCACCTATTTGTGCTTACAGGGGTTGAGCTCTGGCTCTTTGGTCCCGCCTCTCAACTGTCAATCAACTGATGTATAGATTCCTGAGCCTACTGGGCTCTGTCATATCTACATTTGAAACTGTAATTACCTAAGTGTAATTACCTAAGTGTAGTTACAGGATGAGAGCTACGCTCGTGGTGTCCCGTCTTCCCAGCACTCTTTGTCATATAACGCTTTGAAACTACTGACGGTCTTGGCCTCCACCACCTTCTCACTTAACTTGTTCCAACCGTCTACCACTCTATTTGCGAAGGTGAATTTTCTTATATTTCTTCGGCATCTGTGTTTAGCTAGTTTAAATCTATGACCTCTTGTTCTTGAAGTGCCAGGTCTCAGGAATCCTTCCCTGTCGATTTTATCAATTCCTGTTACTATTTTGTACGTAGTGATCATATCACCTCTTTTTCTTCTGTCTTCTAGTTTTGGCATGTTTAATGCTTCCAACCTCTCCTCGTAGCTCTTGCCCTTCAGTTCTGGGAGCCACTTCGTAGCATGTCTTTGCACCTTTTCCAGCTTGTTGATGTGCTTCTTAAGATATGGGCACCACACAACAACTGCATATTCTAGCTTTGGCCTAACAAAAGTCATGAACAATTTCTTTAGTATATTGCCATCCATGTATTTAAATGCAATTCTGAAGTTAGAAAGCATCGCATAGGCTCCTTGCACAATATTCTTTATGTGGTCCTCAGGTGATAGTTTTCTATCTAGAACCACCCCTAGATCTTTTTCTTTATCAGAATTCTTTAAAGATTTCTCACATAATATATAGGTTGTATGGGGTCTATGTTCTCCTATTCCACATTCCATAACATGACATTTATTAACATTAAATTCCATTTGCCAGGTGGTGCTCCATATACTTATTTTGTCCAGGTCTTCTTGAAGGGCATGACAATCATCTAAATTTCTTATCCTTCCTATTATCTTAGCATCATCAGCAAACATGTTCATATAATTCTGTATACCAACTGGTAGATCATTTATGTACACAATAAACATCACTGGTGCAAGAACTGAACCCTGTGGTACTCCACTTGTGACATTTCTCCATTCCGATACATTGCCTCTGATTACTGCCCTCATTTTTCTATCAGTCAGAAAATTTTTCATCCATGATAGAAGCTTACCTGTCACCCCTCCAATATTTTCCAGTTTCCAGAACAACCTCTTATGTGGAACTCTGTCGAAAGCCTTTTTTAGGTCCAGATAGATGCAGTCAACCCAGCCATCTCTTTCCTGTAATATCTCTGTGGCCCGATCATAGAAACTGAGTAAATTCGATACACAGGATCTTCCTGATCGAAAACCATACTGTCTGTCTGATATTATATCATTTCTCTCCAGGTGTTCTACCCATTTAGTTTTGATTAGCTTTTCCAATACTTTCACTATTACACTTGTCAATGATACAGGTCTATAATTGAGGGGGTCTTCCCTGCTGCCACTTTTGTAGATTGGAACTATGTTAGCCTGTTTCCACACGTCTGCTACGATTCCTGTACACAGGGATGCCTGAAAGATCAGGTGAAGTGGAATGCTGAGCTCAGATGCACATTCTCTCAGAACCCATGGTGAAACGCCATCTGGGCCAGCTGCTTTGTTCCTCCCGAGCTCCTTTAGCATATTTTCCACTTCATCTCTAGACACCTCTATCCGCTCTATGTTGTTCTCTGGAATTCTTATTGTGTCTGGTTCTCTGAAGATTTCATTTTGTACAAACACACTTTGGAACTTTTCATTTAATGTTTCACACATTTCCTTTTCATTTTCCGTGAATCTGTTTCCCATTTTCAACCTCTGGATATTATCCTTTACCTGCAATTTGTTGTTTATGAATTTGTAGAATAGGCCCGGTTCTGTTTTACATTTATCTGCTATCCCTTTTTCAAAATTTCTTTCTGCCTCTCTCCTTACTGCTGTATAGTTGTTTCTCGCATCTTTGTATCGCTGGTATGTTTGGGGGTTTGGCCTCTTCCTATACTGATTCCATTTTTGTGTCTTTTGGTCTCTTGCCCTCTCACAATTTCTGTCGAACCAATCCTGTTTTCTGGTCCTGCATCTCTGTTTTGGTATGAATGTTTGTGTGCCTTCCTCGTATAGTTTTAAAAATTTGGCATACATTTCATTTACTTCCCTGCCTAGCAACAATTCTGTCCAATTACACTCATTAAAAAAATTTCGAAGTTCCCCATAGTTGCCTCTCTTTAAATCGAGTTTATCAACTGTTTCAATGTCCCCATTTTCTTCTAGATGATATCTTAAAGCATATTTAATGTCTAACAGGACGTGATCACTCTTTCCCAAGGGAGGAAGGTACTGGATGTCAAAAATCTCTTCTTATTTCCTGGTGAATACTAGATCCAGTACTGACGGTACATCTCCTTCCCTCATTCTTGTGGCTTGCTTTATGTGTTGATACAAGAATGTCTCCAGAATGAGGTTCACAAATCTGCATGTCCAAAAGTCCTCCGTTCTTGCTTCATAGGCCTCCCAGTCTATTGCTCTAAAGTTGAAGTCCCCCAGTATCAACAGTCGTGATTTATCTTTATCTGCTTGTACAATAATATCTCTCATGACCATTATGAGGCCCTCTCGTTTGTCATCCAGTTCTTCCTTTGTCCACGTGTTGCTTGCTGGTGGGCTGTAGGCATTTACAATTATCAGGTTATCATCCTGATTCCAGACCTGCAATGCCATTATGTCAATATCTCGAGGGTTTTCAAATATTAACTCTTTTTACCTTCAGGTGTTTTTTCACCAGTACAGCCACTCCTCCTCCCTTCCTAGTTTTCCTGTCACGTCTCCAAACTGAGTAGCCTCTTGGGAATATGACTTCATTTATTATATTTCCTTCAAGTTTCGTTTCTGATAATGCAACAATATCTGGGACCCTAAGCTGGATTATATCTTGCAACTCCAAAGTTTTTGACCTCACTCCATCTATGTTGGTATATACAATTTTCAGGAACATGTTCCCTTTTCCTTTGCTCTTTACTCCCCCTTCCACTACTGATCTTGTTGCTTTGTTTTTATGTACCATTTCACAAGCTTTCCAGTCCCTGTCACTTTGTAAAAAAAAGAATTTCTGTCTTCTTCATTTCTATCCCCATTTAGACGTTTTGCCTCAATTAAGTTCATTTTCAGCTTTTCTCTGTCTTCCTTGGAGAGGTCTTGTCTTATTGACCAAAATTTGCCAACCTCATCACTCTGCAGTTTCCTGGCATTTCTTAGCACTTCCATCATGTTTTTCACACCATTAAACGTCACCCTTAAGGGGCGGTTCTTTTCTTTCTCATATTTTCCTATTCTTCTAAAATCACTGACATTTTCCTTTGAGCCTTCTCCTAAACCTACTATTTTCTCTATGATTTTCATCTCTTCTGCCGCTCGGTCCACCCTAGATGAAATTTCCTTCTCTAAACATCCAAAAATGATTATGGACTTAGTTCTATCTGCAGTGTTTTGTACCAGTTTACTGTTGGTAACCAGTTCTTTCCTAATTGCTTGCCTAATTTCTGCTTCTTGTTGGTCATTTCTGGTTTTGACTTCCGAACACACTTCTTTGATAGTCTCTTTCTCTTTTACAACTTCAGCATATGTCGCTTTTATTTCTTCTTTATACTTTTCTAGTTCTTTATTCACCTCCTCTATGTGAGTTGACAGTGAAGTTTCCAGTTGGAGATCCTTACCTAACTCTATGTTAGCCCTTAGGCTTGCTTGGAGTTGTTCACCATATGAGTCTATCTTCTTGTTTATTTCTTCAAAGTCACCACACTTCACTTTCCATGCCTCATTTTCTTTCACTAGTTCCTTGATTTGCTCCTCCTGATTTGTTACCTTGTCTGTTAATGCAGTAATAATCTTACCTTGTTGAAGCATACTCCCTTTTAGAGTGCAAAGCTCACTCCAAAGAGCTCCATTGTCCTCTTCCAATTTAAGCACTTTTTCTTCATACTTCATTTGCATGTCCTCAATTATCTCTAACCTGCCAAGAACAACACCTTTCCTTATATCTTGTGTTGAGAATCCTTTGAAACCATCATCTGATGGTGTGTCTACCTTCTCAGTGGGGGTGGTGGCGGCGGCCATCTTTGATTTTGTTCTAGACCAAAACAAACTTTTCCACTTGGCTATTTTCACTCAGTTTTACTTGTTTATTGTATTTTATTTGCTTTTACTCTTCCCTGAACCTTTATGCAACCTGGGACACCACTGTAGCCCTCAACCTGTTCCCAATACTTAGGTAATTCGATATTTCCAGGAGCTTGCTGCAGTGTGACTTCTGCCTCCTCCAGCTTCACCTACAACTGTGTATGGAGTCAGCCTCCACCACATCGCTGCCTAATGCATTCCATTTGTCAGCCACTCTGACACTAAAAAAATTCTTTCTAATATCTCTGTGGCTCATTTGGGTACTCAATTTCCACCTGTGTCCCCTAGTGCGTGTGCCCTTGTGTTAAATAGCCTGTCTTTATCTTCCCTGTCAATTCCTTTGAGAATTTTGTACGTGGTGATCATGTTTCCCCTGACTTCTGTCTTCCAGCGACGTGAGGTTTTATTCCCGAGTGTACACATCCCAGAGGTTCAGCTTTAGAGAGTTGCTCAGTAGTTTTGGGCTTTGGGCGCCAGTTAGCAGTACCATGCCTGGGATTCCCTGAGCGTGAGTTCCGTCTCAGGACCCTGGAAAACCCCAGGGGGCGCATGGGTCCGATGGATGTGGCCCCCGAGTCTCCCCTCGCTTCGTGCGAGTTTGAGGGTTGCTCGGTCCCCTGGTCTTAGGGTGACCCTCACTGTTTTTGTCTCCGTCACGCTGCCTGTTGGGTCGGTGACGCTTTCGACCCGGAGTCCTGCGAGTTTTTCTGCTTGCTGGTGACTCAATTTCCCCAAACTAATGATGATCTTTTGCAGGTACAGGCAGCACAGGCATTGCATGTGTGCTTTAGGTTGTTGCAATGCGCTAGGTTGGTTGCTCACCCGGATGCCCTTAGGCTGCCCCGTTTTGCTTATAGGGACCAGGACTTTGGGGTGATGGTCGCTTCGGCCTTGGTTCAGTACACAACCCCTCGTCCTTTCCCCTGCTGTGGTTCGTTCTGGTCCCCACCCCCCTCCCCTGCATCCGGCCCCAAAATGTCTGAGGGTTTTGGAGTCGGATCAGGGTTTAGATGGTCTTGAAACTCGGGCAGTCTTGGGGGATGCTCCTTTCGGTGAGGCGACGGAGACATTCGAGTCCGATCTCCCAGCCGAAGCCTCTGGGTCTGACCAGTGAGCCCCCTTCCGTCCGGCTTATTCGGCTGCGCCGGCCTTTTCTTTTGAGGCCAGTGCTTTGGGGGATGAGTCGGCCCCGGGTCCTGCGGTGGAGGATCCTGGGGCCGGGGAGGGGCAGACTTGGTGGCCTTGGTCCCCATTGGACCCCTCCTCGTTTTTCTGCCCTCTGAGCGAAGCTTAATGTTACAAGGAGTGGGGTTCTCTTTTCCCCCCTCTGCCTATGTATTGGATTTGGTATCTGCCCCTCCCTGGCCTCGGTTCCGTGTCCCCCCGGGTGCGTCGGTTCCGTCTTTACGGAGGTTTGCGGCTTACCGCATCCAACTGTCTGTGGTGCGGGCATCCCTAGCGGCTTACCTCCTGCGCGACCCCGATTTTGCCTCGGTTATGGATCCGTCTTCTTTCAGGTTTAGGACGTCGTTCCTTTTCTGGGTCCGTTACGAGGTTCCAGAGTCGTCCTGGCTGGCGGACTATCCTGTGTTTGCTTTGGAGGCTTGACATTTCTTCTGTTGTTCCCGCACGCTTGAGTGGCGCGAGGCTTCGACGGTGATTCAGGTTTTCCTGGAGGGGGGGGGGGGGGTGGCGACCTTGAGCACCTCAATGAGTACTTGTTTGCTCCTGCCCTTCCCTGGGATGTTGGCGTAGTGCAGCTCCATGTGCAGCTCCCTCCATTTCTGCTGCGCAGGTTGCCGAGGACTTGCACGCTCGAGGCCTCTTGGCTCCGGCCTTCGTTCCTTTTCCCTCTTGGAGCTGTCTTCGGACTGGCTTGAGGAGGATGTGGGGATGCTTAGGGCCGTTCCTGGGTCCGGTGCTATGGGCTCGGCTGCTCGCTCGTTGCCTACCTTGTTGAAGCTCTTTGCGCCGATCCTGCGGGATGTGGTTTCACTGTTTTACACTTCCCGGCTCGCATGTCGGCAGGCAGTACTTACCTCCTCTCTGGAATTGGCCTGGTCCCTGATTCTTAGGATGTCTTCTCCTTTTTGTCCTCTGCTTTTTGCGGATTCTGCTATGGCACAGTATTTGCAGGCTGCCTCGACTAGTTGTTGTCCTATGTCTGATATAGGACAACCTATGTTGTTGGTTTTCTGGGTATCCCGGGAGGGGCCTTCCCAGAGGGGTCATGCCAGGGCTCGGGGTTCCATTCCTCGTGGTAGGCCACTGCTGCCAGGTTTGGGTCTGGCCCCACCTTTGGACTTTGTTTGGTCGGCGCGGTGTTCGCTCTGTGCGAGGTTCGGGGTCTTATAAGGGCCGCCGGGCCTTTCGCTGTTCGCCCCATTGATGGGGTGAGGGGAGGAGGCTTGCGCTGTTCGCTCACGCCTGGTCCCACGATTTGTGGCCGTTTTGGGTCATTTCTTTCGGCCTGCGGTGGCGTTGGGTGGCCCCTCCTCTTTCGGGGGTTTGGGAATGGCGGAAGGCAGGCCACTTCCCCTGCGCTCTGTCAAATCTTCTTGGAGTGGGTGCACTTGGGTGATTATGCTGTCCCAGGTTCGGCTTCTGTTGGCGCCGGGCTCTTGGATGGTGTTCTTGGGCCTCTGGGACGCTTATTGGCATGTCCCGATTCATCCGGGTTTCAGGGACTAGCTTGGTTTTGTTGTGGGGCATCAAGGTTAGTGCTTTCGTTGTCTCTGCGCAGCTCCCCCTTCCCCCTCCCAGGGAGGTGGGAGCTGCGCAAACAGCGGTGCGGCGACATGTGATGTCATGTTCGTTTGCTCATTTCTTTTTGGGGAGTTCTATCCACTTGTTCGGCTTTCGGTAGCAATTTTTCACCAGAATTGGGATTTATTTTGGGACGCTTACCTTTCTGGGTGCCTGACCCGGTCGAGGGCAGACATAGAATGCTTCCATCCACATGGGGATTTCTATAGGCCTTTGCTCCCCATGGCTCTCTGAGGGGTCCAGGTTCTGGCTCGTGGTCCCCAGTACAGCCACAGAACTCCATACACATGACTGATGCCAAAGTCTGACATTAGCATATCAGTCTGAATAGCTTCGGGGAGCCTCCGGGTCTTACCCAAAAAATGGCGTTTCATTACATTCAACACTGGTTTTTTGTTTTTTTAACATAAAGGTTCTTAGTATATATCATGCTATATAGGGGAACTGGATGGAGGGATAGTGGGGAAACTGGATGGAGGGATGGTGGGGAAACTGGATGGATGGATGGGGGGGGGGAACTGGATGGATGGAGGGATGGTGGGGGGATGGTGGGGGAGGGACCGAATGGACGGTGAGGAGAACCTCCATCCCCCACACCGTCCCCTCCCCACTACCCCCATCCCGCCACTGGACCCTCCCCAGTACCTCCATCCCCCACACCGCCCCCTCCCCGCTACCCCCATTCTGCCACTGGGCCCTCCCCGCTACCTCCATCCCTTCAAACCGTCCCCTCCCCACTATCTCCATCCCCCCCCCCCCCACCGTCCCCTCCCCACTACCCCCATCCTGCATCTGGGCCCTCCCCGCTACCTCCTTTCCTCACGCCGCCCCCTTCCCCAGCTGTACCCTCCCACCCACATCTTCATCTTATTAATACAGAACACTTCCTTACTACCGACTGGTGGATCGTAGGCAGACTGCCTGATATTAAACTCTTGTTGTTTATTGACTGTGAAAGCCTATATTTGAGCTTTACTTTGGGTTTTTAGTGGTTTTGCGACCACAATTTGTAACACACGATGTCTCCAAAGAAGCTGCTTGCTAAAGATAGTGTTGTCAAGAGGAAGAAAGACACAATTACTGTGGATTTAAAGAAGGAAATTATAGCAAAGCATGAGTGTGGTGTCTGTGTGATTGATCTCACAAGGAAGTATGGCAGGTCCTCATCAACAATTTACACCATTAGTAAGGGAATGAGGAGGTAAGGGAGGATGCTGCCTCTTCCACTGAGATCAGGGAAGTGTTTGGAATGTTTGAAAAGGTGAACGCATTCTTGGAAAAGCTGCCCTGATAAAGCAGTGAGAACCCGGTATGTGAAAATGTTTAATTAATTTATCACTTTGTGATAACACTTTATGAAAGTGTTATCACTTTCGCAGGTATATGTCGCTTGAACGTGACACTTTTTTCTCTTGAATGCACCCAAACACCGCGCTCAAGTATCATTTGAGCAAATATTTCTATAAAATCCAATTCTTATCCGATCGACTTGGGGATTGTATACATGTTTGCCATGAAATTTCCGTTTTCTTTAATAACCACATTGCCTATTTGAGAAAACGGCATTGTATTGTATCTTCGTGGTAAGACTATTATATTGTTGACACAACGAGTGTAATCAACATAGTTTTTTATTTGGTGCTGGTCTAACGCATCCTTGTGTGACATTTGAAATGAAATTTGGGTGAAATTCCCAAGAAGAGAGAGTCCGCCTGACTCAGAGGTGGATTCTCCTTCCACACCATAACCCCTCTCATCCTTCCCACCTCCCCATCGTCTCCCTGAAGCCAGCAACTACTCTTCATAAGGTAAAGTAAATATTAAAACACTACAACAAAACATTTATATTTACATGTGCAATATTATATTTACATAAAAAAAAGTCATACAAGTATGGATGTTTTTGGGAGTGGAACGGATTAAATTTATTTCCTTTATTTTAAATGGGGAAATTTGTTTCCAAAGACGAGTTTTCCAGGTAACGAGCTCGGCGCCAGAACGGATTAAACTCGTTAATAGAGGTTCCACTGTATATATATATATATATATATATATATATATATGTATATATATATATATATATATATATATATATTAGTATATTTTGGTAGCAGTCATTCCTGTAGATATATATTATTAAATATGACCGAAAAAGTAAGATTAATAATTCTAACACAAATTTTCTCAATATTTCTTATGTTTCTTTTCACTGTCGATGGTAATTGAAAAATCAATTCTCCAAAATTCATTTTTATTTCTAGTCTGATGCAACACTTGAACGCATTTCGTAATAACTTATTACATTTTCAAAGACTTTAGTTTACACACACACAACTATAACCTGCAAACACTAAACAGAGTATAAACAGCTTTCATTTTATTCCTGCATTTGGGTGAGGTGATATGTTACAACAGTTTTGGATGAGGTGAAAACAAACTTTCAACACAAGACAAAATACGAAACAATGGGTATAATATTGGGTAAGTTAAAGGGAAGAATGGAAGTAACTGCAAAGGGCCTATTGGCCCATATTTCTTGATGCTTCTATATTGGTGCAGAGTCTTGAAGTGGGTAGAATATAGTTGTGCATTAATTGGCTGTTGATTGCTGCTGTTGACTTCTTAATGCGTAGTGCCTTGCAGATATCAAGCCGCCTGCTATCGCTGTATCTATCGATGATTTCCGTGTTTTTTGTTAAGACTTCTCTGGTGATGGTCTGGTTGTGGGAAGAGATTATATGTTCCTTAATGGAGCCCTGTTGCTTATGCATCATTAATCGCCTGGAAAGAGATGTTGTTGTCTTGCTTATATACTGAGTTCTTTGAGGCTTACAGTCCCCAAGTGGGCATTTGAAGGCATAGATGACATTGGTCTCTTTTAAAGCATTCTGCTTTGTGTCTGGAGAGTTTCTCATGAGTAGGTTGGCCGTTTTCTTGGTTTTATAGTAAATCGTCAATTGTATCTTCTGATTTTTGTCTGTAGGGATAACGTTTCTATTAACAATATCTTTCAGGACCCTTTCCTCCATTTTATGAGCTGTGGAAAAGAAGTTCCTGTAAAATAGTCTAATAGGAGGTACAGGTGTTGTGTTAGTTGTCTCTTCAGAGGTTGTATGGCGTTTCACCTTCCTTCTTATGATGTCTTCAACGAAACCATTGGAGAAGATGATTATTGGGGAATACAAACCTGGATACCCACTTCGGCCAATCATCAGCCAGATACCCACACCCACGTACAGACTGGCGAAGCGACTCAACGGCTTGCTGACTCCTTATGTCCCTTGCGCCTTCAGCCTGAAGTCTCCAAAGGAATTTGTTGACTTACTGCGGGGAACACGGGCCACAGGGATAAGAGCCTCGTTGGACGTGGAATCACTGTTTACCAACGTACCTGTGGATGAAACAATCGGGATGATAGCGGACAGAGTGTATCGTGATCTGGCCTGTACTCCTCTTGACATACCAGAAAACATTCTAAGGAAACTACTCCAAGCTTGTACTAAAGAGGCACCCTTCTTGAGCCCGGATGGGCACATGTATAAGCAAGTAGATGGGGTCGCCATGGTTTCTCCCCTAGGTGTCCTGTTTGCGAATTTCTACATGGGTACCATCGAACAAAAGGTCTTAGTTGACATGAACTTGAAACTGGCTATATGGCAGGGCACACCACTTCATTCACCCACTCCAAAAAAAAAAAAAAAAATCCTAGTCACCCATGCCCTTTTATTAGCCTTCCACATCACACACATTTGGGTTTTCTGCACTTTATAATGTTTGTAAACCCTTGGATTTTCAGAATGATACACAAGCAAGGGTTTAATTTTCAAATCGCCACTCGCATTTGAACACAGCACAAGCGTAAACCTATCTTTCATATGCTTGTGTCCGGGCAATGATTTTTCCTCCTTGGTAATGTATGTCCTCTTAGGCAATCTTTTCCAGAACAGTCCTGTGTCATCACAATTAAAAACTTGTTGCGGTAGGTATCCCTGAGCCTCTGCAAACTCTTTAAATTCTTCAATAAATCTTTCAACTGCTGGTTTGTCTGATCTAGCAGCCTCCCCATGCCTCGCAACACATGGATTTCACTTCATTTTCTAAATTTTTCAAACCATCCCCCTGCTTGGCTTAAAGTCTATCGTATCTGCACTCGTTCCAGGGGTTTTCTTTACAAGGTCTTCGTGCATTACCCCGGCTTTCTCACAAATGATGGCCTCAGAAACACTATCACCTGCTAACTCTTTGTTGTGTATCCAAATTAATAACAACTTTTCCACTTCCTCAAGTATTTGTGGTCTTTGTTTCGTGATTGTTCTTACGCCTTTTGCCACTTTAGTACTCATAATGTCCTTTTTCTTGCTAAGTATAGTGCATATCGTTGACGTGGCTTTGTTGTACTGCCTACAAAGTTCAACAACACATGTACCATTTTCATGCTTCCGAATGATCTCTTGTTTTTCCTCTATTGTCATCCTCACATGCGCTTTCTTGCCTTGATCCTTACCACTGGCTTTCTTGGGACCCATGGTGAGATATATAATAAAAACTTTTATGGTCAAATGGCCAAAAATCCAACAAAACACTGAAAATACTGGTGAAGAATTCAGGCGGGATAGTCAAGGGCGCAAGGCACTGGTAAACTGAGGGGCGATCGCCATGCCACCACGTGCTAGGTCGGCCTGTATGCGTATAAACACCCTTGCCATCCGAGGCAACCCTCGTTATCCGATGTAAATTTTCCGAGGTACCACTGTACTAAAGGTCGGCCTGTACGCATATCAACATCCTTGCCTTCCGAGGCAACCCTCGTATTCTGAGCAAATCCTGCTCGTATTCTGATGAACTTGTATACAGGTACACTCGTATTCCGAGGTACCACTGTAGTAAAGAACAGTTCATGACTCACGAATTTTTTCACGCGTTCACGACTTTTGTTAGGCCAAAGCTAGAATATGCAGCGGTTGTGTGGTGCCCATATCTTCAGAAGCACATCGGCAAACTGGAAAATGTGCAAAGCCATACTACTAAATGGCTCCCAGAACTGAAGGGCAAGAGCTACGAGGAGAGATTAGAGGCATTAAATATGCCAAAATTAGAAGACAGAAGAAAAAGAAGTGATATGATCACTACGTACAAAATAGTAACAGGAATTGATAAAATCGATAGGAAAGATTTCCTGAGACCTGGAACTTCAAGAATAAGAGGTCATAGATTTAAACTAGCTAAACACAGATGCCGAAGAAATATAAGAAAATTCACTTTCGCAAACAGAGTGGTAGACGGTTGGAACAAGTTAGGTGAGAAGGTGGTAGAGGCCAAGACCGTCCGTAGTTTTAAAGTGTTATGTGACAAAAGAGTGCTGGGAAGATGGAACACCACGAGCGTAGCTCTCATCCTGTAACTACACTCAGGTAATTACACTTAGGTAATTACCCTGCACCTGTATTTTGAGCTTATGAAAAGTTCTTTTGTAATCATGTTCATTCTGCTGCTCTCAATACAGATAACATTCCTGAATGCCTTGAAAGTTTAAGATTTCCATTGGGCAACATCATCTACAGACCAATGCTATAGGGGCAGTAGTACATAACTCCTGCATGGTCATACAAACTGTTTGGGAGCACCTATCAAAATTAAGAGAGACTTTTAGGTCTGTTCACATCTGGGACCCTGTTATGCTCGAGTGACATCATCACATTTGTGACCACTAATGGAAACTCCGATCACCTGTCAGCCAATCACACCTCATTGCTATATCACATCACACATGCACCAGTTTGCAGCATCTTGCCTGGTCCAAGATGCATTCCCCAAAATCACTCCACATATAATTTCTTCAGCATAGGAAAGGAGGCGGGGGGGTAAAAATGGAGTGGGAAGGAAGAACATTTTTGGTAAGAAGCTTCTTAAAGGGGCTTATGGGTACCAGGCACTGCTCCAGGAGGTTACTTTAAGACATCACTGCCCAAAGGCAAGCAACAGCCTGATGGAGTAAGTTATCATCAGACAAGCCTGGCCCCAGGCTGGACTTAGAGAGTAAAAAAAAAAACTTATGAACATGACAACATGCAAATTACAGGTACACCCTTACACCAATAAGGGTAGGCTGCAGTAAATTACCACTAAAGTGTGTTGATTCTCCTGGAAAGGTGTAAAGAGCAAAGTTTGTAAACTGCAAGATTGAGGAACCAATGTAAATTGCATGAAGCAATTTACACCTGGTTGTATAAAACAGTGAGTACTGCTGTGGATGTATTGGTGGAGTGTGACAGTGCTGGTTTTATGTGCATGATGTACTAAGGAAGTTGTGATTGGATAGGGTGCTTTTCTGGGGAGAGCCACATGTAGCTCACTAAATCTAGGTCCCATTTACTAGGTGCCATCAGTCACTATGTTTTCTGGCTTACTGGGGACCCACAACCAGAACCTGGTCCTCTCACAGAGGGATGGGGCCTGTGTAATTTACATATTAAGTTATTCCTTTATGCCACCATTAACCCTTAAACAGCGCAAATCATACATATATTATTTGAGTAACTGTCACAAAACAGCGTAAATCATATATATATGATTTGCATATTTAAAATAGTTAAAATAGTCCTACACATACATAGAGCTCACATCTGCTTCCTCAGACCACCAGTAACCATCCTCCATCTTGAAAAAAAAAATCCAGAGTCCCTCACTTTCCTTCTAGGGCCTTTGTAAGAAAATGATGACCATTACTTGGCAACATCACCATCCAGTATCTGAATGTTTAGGGCAGCCATAGAGGAGACACTAAACTTTTAGCAACAGCAAATGAGTGATTACCATGTATATATTTGAGGCAAAATGTGTGCTATATGCAATTTTAAGATTTATGCTTTAAATATATTTATACATGTATTATTATGAATAAGTATGTGGGTGTCTTTATATCTTTACTTGTATATCCATACATACTTATATTTTCAAAGTTTCACATAATAGACAGTAACTTTGACACACAAATACAACCTGTTAGCATGAAAAGACTAAATTAATAAATTGAGAAACAGTGAAAATAAATCAACAATATTATTCCTATGTAGCACCTCAACTAAAAATATGCAACTTCTCCAGGCCACTGCATCTAAACCACAAGAGCTAGAGACTTTTTATTTGGATTTTTGTGCTTCCTGAAGGCTAATTAACAATGTCACTAAGAAAAAATAATTTTTTTAGAACAATTTTTTTCTTGAGTGCCCTGGGGAAGTTTGCTATTTAACAGTTAGCAGTTTAAAGGTTAATTAAGGCACCCAGAAAGTCAGCAAGTCAAAACAAATCACAGTGGCTGTGTCTGAGACCTTTCGGCTCGAAAAACGGCCATAGAACTTCCCTAACTCACTTCTCTTGCTGAAGTAGTGGTGCCTGGTTGCCCTCTTCCCTGTCACTCTGGCTCCAGTGTCCTGTATTCAGTTAAGTGGTGTTTTGGGGGAAGCCCCCGTTGGCTCCCCAGAGCTATCCGGGCTGATATGAATGTATTAGACCCTGGCATCAGTCAAGTGCATGGAGTTCTAGGCCCACCGGGGACCACGAGCCAGAACCTGGTCCCCCTCAGAGAGGCACGAGGAGCAATGGCCTATAGAAACCCCTGTGTGGTTGGGAGCATTCTATGTCTGCCATCGACCGGGTCTGGCACCCAAAAAGGTAGGCACCTCAAAACAAACCCTATTTGGTAAAATATTGCTACTGAAAGCTGAACTAGT
Organism: Procambarus clarkii; assembly: GCF_040958095.1. Classification (NCBI taxonomy): domain Eukaryota; kingdom Metazoa; phylum Arthropoda; class Malacostraca; order Decapoda; family Cambaridae; genus Procambarus; species Procambarus clarkii. The sequence continues at coordinate 20,046,763 of NC_091212.1, read as the reverse complement.
GGGCAGAACTCCCCAAATGAAAATGAGCAAACGAGCATTATGTCACCACGTAGTCATATGCGCAACCCCCCTCCCTCGCCATGAGAAGTGGAAGGGCGAGGAGCCTAAACCCTCATGCCAGCTATCCACCCTGTAGTTCTGTGGCTGATGTGATACTGGGAGCATTGTGTGCATCTGGCTCCAGCATATTTCGGTTCTGTGCCTTGTGATGTGAGGATGTCTATTTGGTGGTGTGCGAGCCAGGAGTAATTTCTTCAGCACTCGGGTTGCATGCGCCTAGGGTTGCCTTCACTAGGTGCCCTGTAAGTACTGCCCTTGGGGGGTTTGGGGTTACCTTCCACAAGTCTCCTTGGGATCTACCTCCACTGTGTCTTTTGCTGCTCAGTGATTGACCGCCCTTGGAGTTAGCTGGGGGAGTTGTTGCTTCCCTGTTTGTATCTGGGTAGGGGATAGTTTTTGTCACTGATTGGGGTGCAGGGTTACTGTGCAGCTAGTTTTCACCACTCACAATACTTGTGAATGGGTCACCCAGGTGTTCAGCAAAGAACTGAGGACTTCAGCAAAGAACTGATCACAATGCATGTAGTAATACAGAGCATACAGAGTGAGCTGGGGGAAGCCAAGGAAGAGATTAGGAAACTCAGGGAAAATCCAAACTCGAACCAGCATGAGGCAAGCAACCTTCTGGAAATGGGGGATGGTGGGCTCCTTCCAGGGAGACCTCATTTGCAGAACTGCTGCAAAATAATGCAAGTGCCAAGGCTGTTATAGAGGAAGCAGCTACATCGCAGAAAGCTGCAATGTGCACGACCCGAATGCTGGAAAGAAAAAGATCTGTTATAGTTGTAGGAGTACAGGAACCGGAAGGATCCAACAGGGAGGAGTGGAATGAGAAGGACAGAGCAACGGCGACAAAACCAAAACCAATAATAATCTTTCCTGCCTCTACTCTACACAGATGCCGTCTCATTGAATCGGCTCTAATACACAACGTACCCAACATGAACTTGAGTCCTGGCTTTGTTACTATTGACTCTTCCCATTCACAGTATACTGTTTACTTGAATGCTCAAAACTTTCTGACAAATGTGACCTAACATAAGCTTATACTTCCATTTATCTTTCTTTCTCTTTCCTTTTCTTCTTCTTTTTCTTTCCATTGTTTTTTCTTACGATCTCATGCTTATTCCAACTATTTTCCCCTTCTTATTCCTTTTACTTCTCCTTCTTATTGGGAGGTGTAAATAAATGTTTAAATAAATAAATGTTTATTTAGGTAAGGTACATACATGCAAGAGATTTTTACAGTTTGGTGGACTTATAGATAGAGCTAGTACATACAATGCTTAAAGCCACTATTACGCAAAGCGTTTCGGGCATGAAAAACTTAAATGACTAAAGCTTAATACTAATTGAGCATAAAGAGTAAAATGAAAACAAGAAATGAGAACATAGCTGAAAAAGCAGCACAAATACAATTCTGTCGACAAACAGCGCTCTTTAAAAAAAAACAGACATTGGTTGACAATAGAGGGGTAAGGTAGGTTACAGGGAATTTATTAGGTATAGCTTCGTTTTTATCTTAAACTGGTTGAGAGAGGTACAGTCTTTAACATGGTTGGGAAGGTCATTCCACATTCTGGGCCCCGGAATAGAAGCTGCCTCGTATGGGCCAATGGGCCTTCTGCAGTTTCCTTTGTTCTTATCTTCTTATTTCCTTATTCTTACTATTCCCTTTATTACACCTTACCTTCCCTACCTCTATGATTTTATTTTCCTTACCTCTCTTCTGCCTATTTATTGCCTTCTCATTCAATCATCACAATCGACTTGAGAATGGTCCAGAACGGACCGAAACGTCATCATTCCTTCACTTTCAAGTGTGTGGTGTGGTCAACATATCAGCGACGTTATTGTGAATTATCGTCTGCATATGGATACCACACGAAAGCGTCTTACTCTGTTTAATTTCTTCAATGCCCTACCTTCCTTTAAACAGCCTTTTCACGCCTTCGATTCTTCCCATCTTGCCCACCAAGTGTCAAGAGTCAAAAGAACCAGCTCAGGTTTCTTAAAGACTGTCTTGCTGAGCTACTTCTCCCTCTTTCTTTATCCCTCTGTCTCTGTTTCAACACTTCAGGGTCTCCTTTTCCTGAACATGCCCGCCTTCTTCTTCAAGAACTTATTCATGCCACCTCCTTGCAAGTTGACAATGCTTTTCTAGCAGTACATCATCATCAACGTTTTCTGTCTTCTTCTCTTCCCAGTGATCCATGTAATATCATATTTCCCATTGCATTTGACATTGCTCACCTCTCCTCTTCCCACCACTCCTCCACACTACACAACAAACTTCAACGCCTGATTTCCAACAGTCCTTGGGCTAAATACTCTCTGACTGTGTTACAAATCTTTCATCTTACCCTCTTTCTAAGCACCAGCAAGAACTTCTTGGACTTGGTCTTTCTTTTGCTACTTCCCCTGGCCCACACTGTGGCATTGATCTCATTAGTTCCTCTGACAGGTTTGTCAATTCTAACTCTAGTACTCTTTCGGACCTGTCTGCCTTCAGAGGGGCCCTTATCCCCATTCTTGACAGCTTGTTTTCTAAAACTCGCCACCTTCCTCGTCGCTTTCAGCTTGCCCTTGCATCCCTGAAATCTAACAACTCCATTCTTATCCATCCTTCCGACAAAGGCAATTCGATGGTTGTCCTTGACCATGAGGACTACCTCCAAAAAGCCGATGTCTTGCTTTCTGACTCCCACACTTATGCCTCTCTGACTTCCAACCCTTTGGATTGCCTCAAAACTTCCTTTAACCGCAAACTAAGACAGCTCTCTAGCCTTTATCCTCCTGACTTTGATCTCATTAAACGTTTCCGTGTCATTTGCCCTTCTCTTCCGTATTTCTATGGTCTACCTAAGACTCAGAAACCTGGTGTTCCTCTTCGTCATATCATTTCTTCACGGGGCTTTGTCAGCTATTCTCTTGCCTCTTGGCTCGCTAAAACCCTTACCTTGGCACTTTTTCTCCTGCCCACCTTCGTCACTCTCAGGACTTCATAGAAAGACTGCGCCTGCAGCCCTCTTGTAAAATGCTTAGTCTTGATGTTGACTCTCTGTTCACTAATGTTTCCCCTCGATGACATTCTCTCTTTCCTTAGACAGAAGGCGACTGAGGGCCTTCTTCCTCTCCCGCTTCCCACTGACGTTTTCCTCAATCTCATTAGACTCTGTGTTGACTCTAACTCTTTCTCTTTCAACAGTAAATATTACCCTCAAACTTTCTGTGTTGCTATAGGTTCCCCTCTCTTCCCTGTTCTTGCAATTTCCCCTATTCTCCAATTTCTATATGGAATACTTCGAAACTGATTTTTCAGTTGTTTAAAGAAACTGTTTTCCTCTCTCTCTTAACAATCTGGCTCCTATCTATTTCAAAGTTGAATGGGAATCTAATTCCCTCCTTCCTTTTCTTGACATTCACGTTCACAGCTGTGTCCAGGTTCTCTTTCTCTGTCTACCGCAAACCCATGCATAGTGGCATGTACATTCACTTCTTTTCCTATCATCCTTCTTCTGTTAAGAAAAGTGTCCTTGTCTCTCTCTTCCTCTGCGCTCTACGCATCAGCGACCCTCAGTTCCTTGAGTCTGAAATTGCCTTTATCTACAAATCGTTCTCTTGCCTTGGTTACCCTTTGCATTTTATCAACTGTGCCTACTCTCAAGCTTAACGAAATTTCTTTCATCCTAAACCTGCTTCCAATACTAGTAGCACCGTACTATGCCTTCCCTTCATATCTGAACTCAAAACTTTTACTAATACTTTTCGTCCTCTTGACGTAAAGCTCGCCTTTCAGCAAACTAACACACTTCGTAGCAATCTAGTTCACACTGCTCCTCCTTCTTCTAATGCTGCTGGTGTCTACTCTATTTCCTGTTCTTCCTGTCCTCTCCAATACTTTGGCGAAACTGGCCATACACTGAATGACAGACTTAAAAAACACAAAAGAAGTGTTAAGTCTGCTGACACAAACAATGCTCTCTTCTGTCATGTTAGGGATTCCAATCATCCTATTGATTGGTCTTCCTCTAAAATAATCTTTCCTGCCTCTACTCTACATAGATGCCGTCTCGTTGAATTGGCTCTAATACACAATGTACCCAACATGAACGTGAATCCTGGTTTTGTTACTGTTGACTCTTCCCATTCACAGTAAATGCTGAAAACTTTCTAACAAACGTGACCTAACATAAGCTTACACTTCCATTTCTCTCTCCCTTTTTCTTCTTCTTTTTTTTTTCCTTTCCATTGTTTTCTCTTACGATCTCTTGCTTATTCCTACTATTTTCCCCTTCTTATTCCTTTTACTTCCCCCTTCTTATTGGGTGGTGTAAATAGAAGCTGCCTCGTATGGGCCAATGGGCCTCCTGTAGTTTCCTTTGTTCTTCTTATTTGCTTATTATTACTCTCCCCTTTATTACACCTAATCTTCCCTACCTCTAAGATTTTCTTTTCCTCACCTCTCTTCTGCCTATTTATTGCCTTCTCCTTCAGTCATCACACAGCACTACTCCTGTGCCAGGTAAGTCCGCTACGGGCTCACCATAGCCCGTGCTACTTGCCCCGCTCCTGTGTCAGGTAAGCTACGGGCTCACCATAGATCATGCTACTTGGAACTTCTTCTGAGTAGCTGAATCTATAACAACAACAACAGTCATCACAGTCAACTTGAAAATGGTCCAGAACGGACCAAAACGTCGTCGTCCCTTCACTTTCTAGTGTGTAGTATGGTCAACATATTTTAGCCACATTATTGTGACTCATCGTCTGCAACGGCGACAAAGATCTTGGAGGGCCTGGATGTGGCAGGGGCTAATGGCAGCATAGAGGTTTTCAGACTGGACACCTACAAGAAGGAAAGGAAGTGAATAATAAAAGTAGTGCTTACGAACGAGGGAATGAAAGAGAAAATCCTGTCAAGGAAGAGCAAGCTTATGAGACTAGGAGGATTCAAGAACATTTTTCTGCAGAGGGACATGACAAGGGAAGAGCGAAGGAAGGCTGCAGAAGTAAAAACGAGACGCATGGGGAGGGGATGAGAACGGGGTAGACAGGACTTGGTTCAGAATCTCCAGCAACCTCAGAGAGATGTGGGAATCCCCTGACCAAAAGGCCAGCATCCCCAGGGAGGAATATAACAGAAACCTCCCACTATCCCACCTCACAATCATTCCCCCCCAACCAGTAGAGACCCTCCCCCAGACCATGCTCTACCTGCTCCCAAACCCCAGGACCCCCATTTGTCCTTCCAGGCCCCCCTTCTTCCCCACTCCAGGCTCCCCTGTTCCCACACCCCATGCTCTCCCCTGTTTCTTCAGCCCATGCCTTCCCCCAGTACCCTCTCTCCAAGTTCTCTTTCCTCACATATCCCCCTCCCCTCCTGCCCCCCCCCCATCCCAGGCTTCCCTTCCATCCCCAACCCCTGCCCTCCCTGCAGCCCCCCTATCCCAGGCTTCCCTGCACTCTCCAACCAAAGACCTCCATCCCCCCTCCACAAGCCTTTACTCCCCCATCCCAAGCCCTAATTGACCCCCAGCCTCAGATCCTCTCGGCAACACCACCTCAGACCCTCTAAGGTTCCCCATACCAAATCCTCCTAGCACCTTCTCACCCCAGATCCCCCAGGTCCTCCTCCATAGGCCCTCCCACCCCTCATACCCCTACCCCAGTGGAATCAACAGAAAATGAGGATGGAATGAAGAGGGGTCAGTTTCAAGATAATGTATTCAAACATAGATGGGATTACAAGCAAGGCAAGTGAACTTAAGGAAAGAGCACGAGAAGGGAACCCGGATGTAATTGGACTCACGGAAACAAAACTCTCATGAATCATAACAAATGCAGTGTTTCACCAGGACTTCACTGTAATAAGGAGAGAGGGGAAGGAAGAGGAGAAGGCAGAGTGGCCTTACTGATAATTTTGGAATGGAGCTTTGAGGAGATGGTTATCCCAGGCTGCGAGGGGTTTAGAGACCACATTACAGGCACCATGACAATTGGAGGACTGAGAGTTATAGTAGCTGTGATATATAACCCTCCACCAGATGACAGAAGACCCATGCAAGTGTATGACAGAAACAACATGGCAGTCAACACTATAATAGAGAGAGCAGCCACTGCTGCCTGGAGAAATAGATCCCACCTGCTCATCTTGTGGGGACTTCAATCATAGATAGATAGACTGGGAAAACAAGGAACCACACGAAGGTGAGGAAACATGGAGAGCGAAACTGTTGGAAGTGGCAACAAAGGACTTTTTAAGTCAGCATGTCAGGGATCCCACAAGAATGAGAGGCAATGATGAACCAGTGAGACTTGACCTAGTCTTCACTTGGAACGACTCTGACATAAGGGAAATCGGTTTCGAAGCCCCCTGTGGGAATGAACGATCAGAGCGTACCGATGTTTGAGTATCTGGTCGAAGAAGGGTTAATATACTCAAGGAAGGGCACAGAAAACAAAAGACTGGCATTCAGAAGGGGAAAACATGAGGAGATAAGAAAATTCCTAACAGATATAACTTGGGAAACAAAGCTCAGAGGAAAGACGACCCAAGGCATGATGGACTACATCACACAGAAGTGTAAGGAGGCAGCAGACAAGTTTGTCCCAGTCCAAAAAGAAAGAAATGAAATGCAGATGAGAAACCCATGGTTTAATCATAGACGTAAGCTAGCAAAGCAAATAAGTAAAAGGGTGTGGAGAAAATACAGAAATAATAGAACAATAGAGAGCAGAGAAAGATACCAGAATGCCAGGAATGAATACATCAGGGTGAGAAGAGAGGCAGAAAGACAATATGAAAATGACATAGCAAGCAAGGCAAAGACTCAACCTAAATTGCTGCATAGCCACATCAGGAGAAAAATATCAGTGAAGGAACAGATAATGAAACTGAGGATAGGAGAAGACGAATTCACTGCAAACGACAAGGAGGTGTGCGAGGAACTCGATAAGAAATTTCTGGAGGTCTTCACAATAGAGCAAGGGGAAGTCCCAGAGATAGGAGAGGGAAGATCTAACCAAACACCACTAGATGAGTTTGTTATTACCAGTGAGGAGGTAAAGAAGCATCTACTAGAGTTGGAAGTGACAAAGGCTATAGGCCCGGATGGAATCTCTCCTTGGATACTGAAGGAAAGAGCTGAAGTTCTGTGTCAGCCTCTAGATATGGTGTATAACAAATCACTGGTGACAGGTGAACTGCCAAAAACTTGGAAGACGGCTAATGTTGTCCCGATATTCAAGAAGGGTGATAGACAGGAGGCACCGAACTGCAGGCCAGTGTCACTAACTTGCATACCATGCAAAGCAATGGAGAAGATTGTGCGAAAAAAACTAGTGAAACATCTGGAGTGGAAGAACTTTGTATCAAAACATCAGCATGGGTTCAGGGATGGCAGATCATGCCTCACAGGATTGATAGAATTCTATAACCAGACAACAAAAATCAGGCAAGAAATTCATGAGAAAAATAAAAAAGAGCAAGAAAAATCTGCTCAGGGGTTGGGCAGATTTCACCAGTGTGGAATCACCACTGGACTCCAGTGGAGTCCCTCAGGGATCAGTTCTTGGACCTATACTCTTCCTGATACAGTATATGTAAATGATCTCCCAGAGGGAATAGACTCATTCCTCTCAATGTTTGCGGATGATGCAAAAATTATGAGGAGGATTAAAACAGAGGAAGATAGTATAAGGCTACAAGATGACCTAAACAAACTGAATGAATGGTCCAACAAATGGCTATTAAAGTTCAACCCAAGTAAATGTAAGGTAATGAAACTAGGGGGGAGGAAATAGGAGACCAGACACTGGATACAGAATGGGAGATGAAGTCCTTCATGAGACAAACAGAGAGAAAGACCTAGGGTTGATATTACACCAAACCTGTCTCCTGATGCCCACATCAAAAGAATAACATCGGTGGTGTATGAGAGGCTGGCTAACATCAGAACTGCCTTTAGAACTTGTGTAAGGAATCTTCTAGAACCATGCATACCACATATGTAAGGCCAATCATGGAGTATGCTGGCCCCAGCATGGAGCCAGTACCTTGTCAAGCACAAGACGAAACAAAAAAAAATTCAAAGGTACTGTATGCCATTAGGCTAGTCCCAGAACTAAGAGGCATGAGTTACAAAGAAAGGCTGAGGGAACTGCACCTCACGTCGCTGGAAGACAGAAGAGCTTGGGGAGACATGATCACCACATACAAGATTGTACATGTACAATCACATGTGTGATTGTACAATCACACCCCTGTGATTGTACATGTCGTAGAGGTTTCAGTGTTTTGATCTCCCCCCCATTGTTAACTTTGGGTCTTAGCCGGTTAGCAATACTGTTACAGCCAGCTTGGGCCATAACCAGGTTCTTTCTGTTAACGTGTCTTATAGCCTCTTCTTCTTGATCCTACCCCAAGTCGACTATAAGTTTTCAAGAACTGGCTGTGGCAAGTAGTAGTGCAAAGAATAAAGGGAGATAAACAATACACAATTACACCTTCACCAATATATTATCACCTTCACCAATATATATATTATACAGTATCTATAAGTAGTACTACACATATTTATACTGTGTCGCTTTCACTCATGACACTCCATAGATCTGCAGCGTTCATCAAATCCTGGCAAGGCCACTGCGTTCAGGTACACGTCGTCCACACTCAGTGGTAATCACTGGCGAGTTCACCTTCCTCAACATGGGCGAGTCCACACACCTTATTGTCACGCTGTCTCAATACCCCACTTCCACTCTCCAGAAACATGCTGGCAGAGGGTTTCAGCGACATGCTGACAGGGGTCTCAAATAATCATGTACAAGGGTAGCTAACTCCCTGGCAGAAGTCTCTAGCAACACACTAGCAGTACTTCTTAACAGATGCACTACTGTCGCCTCGTAACTCTTCTTGGGCAAATCCCGGGTATGTCGGTCCATACAACACTGCATAAATCCAGCAGCTATCACACTGCTACTATCGACGGCAGCCACTTTGCCCTCTTACAGGATCAAGTCAAGAGTTTGAGACTGCCCAAGGTGAACTGCCAACCTCTGCGCAATCGCCTCCTCACTTCACCTCTGTGAATATAAACGTCATTAGTTAGACAGTATACTGGGGTGGCCTTAGGATAACACTCTCCCACTGGAAACTGAAATTGTAACTGTATTCACAATCTAGATGGCATGGGTATCATTACGCAACCCACCAGAGGTCATCATCATCATCGACCTCAACTCCTGAGGTATGAAACAGGCGCCTTTCACTGACACCATACCACCACCAACAGATGGTGTTGTCTGCGTCTCGCCTAATACTTGGGCGTTGGAGTGCAGGTCCATAGATGACATCAAAATCGCCACTTCACACTCCAGCAACGGTGTTGATACCGTAACAAACACCTTGCCCAGGCTTCCCATAGCAGTCAGCCTACAGACCCTGGAAAACCCTTTTGGGGCTCGGTTGACCTATGGATGCGTCTTCTGAGTTCCAGCCCGCCTTGTACAGGTTTGAAGGTTGCTATGTGCCCTTGTCTCAGGGGTGACAATCACCGTTTTTGCTTGCGTCATGCTGCCTGTAGGGTCAACGACACCTTTGACCCGGAGTCTTGTGAGTTGTGCTCTCTGCTTGTTCTCCAGTATTATTCTGATGACATTCCTGTTAGGGTACAGACAGCATCCACGTTGCATAATAGGTTTAGGTTGCTGCAATGCGCTAGGTTGGTTTCCCACCCAGATGCCCTGCGGTTGCCCTGCTTGGTTATAGGAACTACCATTTTGCAGGTTTAACTAGAGGGCGAGTTTGAGCACCTTGCGTGCTTGTTTGCCCCTATGCTTTCTCGGGATATTGGCATTGTACAGCTGCACGTGCAGGTTCCTATCCTTTCGGCGTCCTTGGTTGTTGAGGAATTGCGTGCTTGTGGGCATTTGGCTTTGGTCTTATGCTTCTTTTCCCTTCTTGAGCTTTCTTCGACCTGGCTTGAGAAGGACGTGGAGGCATTGAGTGCCAGGTCTTCGTTGAGTGTGCTGGCCTTGGCGCTTCAGGCGTCGGCTGTGCTGTTGAAGCTGTTTGCCCCTATCCTGAAGGAGGTGGTGTCTCTGTTCTTTGCTTCTCGTCACGCGTGCCGTCAGGCTGTGCTTGCTCTTTCCTTGGAATTCGCTTGGGCGCTGACTCTTAAGTTTTCGCTGCCATTTTGTCCATTGCTGTTTGCGGAGGCTGCTGTTATTCAGTTTCTGCAGGCGGCCTCGTTTTGTCGTCGTTCTGTCAGACTTGCTGGTTCTCTGGGACGGCTGTTCTCGGTCTTCTTGGAAGAGTCGTGCAAGGGCTTGGGGTACTGCTGTTTGAGGTGGGCCATTGATGACAGCTTCTGAGCCGGCACTTCCTTCGGAGCTGGCTCTTCTTTCGGAGCTGGCTCTTCTTTCGGAGCCGGCGTCGGAAGCGCTGGTCAGCACCGTGATCGCTCTGTTCATCAGTCGGCCCTTTCCCAGTTCACTTCATTGACGGGGGCGATGAAGGGGAGGCACGCTCTGTTTGCTAATGCTTGGCTCCATGATTTATGGGCATATTGGGTCGTGTCATCTGGCCTCTGGTGGCATTGGGCAGATCCTCCTCTTTCGGAGGGTCATTCTTTCCCTGGGCTCTGTCGGGTCATCTTAGAGTGGGTGCACTTGGGCGTGGTCGAAACGACCTCATCTCTCAGGTGGGTTCCCTGCCTGCTTTCAGTGCTGAAATGGGACTGTGTGGATCTGAGGTTCATTCTGGACTTGTCCCATCTGAACCCCTGGATTCCTTGCCCCCTCCTTTCAGATGACCCCACTCTCGTGTCTGACTGCTTTTAGAGCCGGGTGTCTGGATGGTGTCCCTGGACCTCAAGAATGCTTATTGGCACGTTCCTATTCATCTGGGGTTCAGGGACTAGTTAGATTCGTGGTGAGTCATCTAGCTTACCGCTTTTGTTGCCTTCCTTTTGGCTTGAATCTGGCACCTCGTATTTTCATGCATCTTACCCTGGGTCGTGGTGACTCATCTGCATCTGCTAGGGTTTGGGTTCTGGCCTACCTCAACAACTGGCTGGTGTGGGCTCTCAGTTGGTCTGCTTGTCTGCTCGCTAGGGGTGTGGTTCTTTCCCAGCTTGCCGGGTACGGGTTCTTGGTGAACTGGCGGAAGTTCCATCTGGTACCGTCCCAGGTTCGGATCTGGCTGGGTCTTGTTTGGGACTCTCAGACCGCTTCCATGTCTCTCCCTCCGGAGGTGTTGCTGCGGCTGCGGGTTCCGCCTTCAGCTCTTTTTTTGGGGGATCACAGGTCACTCGGTGGTTGCTCAAGCAGTTGTGCAGGAGTTTGAACCTCGCCGTGCTGGTCTGCCCTCTGGGTAGGGTTTGGCTTTGGAGTCTGTTCTGGTTCCTTTGGGGATGCCCCCCTTCCACTTCTCTTGTGATTGCTGGGTTTGTCCTCTGGGGGCCTTGCGGCAGTTGCTGTGTCGCTGGCATCCTCTTTGTGTTTTTTGGGGTTTAGTGCCTTGGTGCCTACCTGAACCCCTTGCTCGATGTGTTTATGGATGTGTCGTCTCTCAGCTGAGGCTTTGTGACAAGTGCTCACCACCGGCCACAGGCAGTGGGGTCCGTCCTTTTGTCGAGCTCACAGCACGGTGCGGAAGTTCGCGGCGGTTTGACTGTCGCTTTGAGGATTCGGGTTGCTCGGGGTTCGACCATCCGGCAGCATTTGGACTTTTCTGCGGTGGTTCATTGCCTGAACCGTGGGGGTTCTTTTCGGTTCTTGCCTCTTTGGGGCTGGTTGTTTCGAGTGGCTAATCTGCTGGCTTCTCTGGGTCTTGCTTTCTATGCAGTTCATATCCAGGGAGTGTCCAACGTCTTGGCGGACAGCCTGTCTCGGTTCATTCCCGTGTCCACAGAGTGAACAGTCAACACAGACTCCTTCAGATGGCTCTGCCGGTCATATGGACTCCCAGAAGTTTACCTCTTCGTGTCGGCGTGGTCTCGGCGTCTCGCGACATATGTGGCTCTCTTCCCCGACTGCGGGGCTGTCATGGTGGATGCCTTTCAGCAGGACTGGTCGAGGTGGGGTTACCTGTACCTCTTCCCCCAGATCTAGTTGTTGCTTCGGGTTCTGGCTCAGTTGGAGTCTTACCACAAGAGAGAGTAGTCCTTGTGGTCCCTTGGTGACTGGCCCAGCCTTGGTTTCAGGCGCTGCTTGCAAGGTGTCCAACCCCGGGGCATTTTTCATGGCTCTGCCTCTTCCAGCAGGTCGGACTGGTCCATTACAGGGCTGGTTCGATCTTCTTCTCCTCCGCTCTTTGCATCTGGTCTTTTTAACGCGGGTTTATCACCATTTGTATGGAGATCAGGTGGCTTTGTTGATGGTGTCCCAACTGAGAGCTTCATCTCAGCAACAGTATAAAGTTTCCTGGCGTTCTTTCCACCATTTTCTCTCTCTTCATAGGTTGTCTTCTGTTTCTGATTGGGTTGTCTTGTCCTTTCTGTCTTGGCTGTTCCAGAACTGTCATTTGAGGCCTAATTCTGTCGCCTCATATCGTGCAGCACTGGTGGAGCCAATCCAGCTTGCATTCGGGGTGGATGTCTCTTCTGCCCTGTTCTGTAAGCTTTCTCATGCTTTGTTTTACCTCCGGCCTGCTCATGTGTAGCCTGAGCTGTCCTGGTTAAAGGACAGGGTCTTTCCTATCTTTCCTCTCAGTTTGTAGTGGCCCCTTTGGTTCGATTGTTTTTCCAAGGCTGTCTTTCTGTTGGCATTGGCCTCTGGGGGTCGGGTCGGGGAGCTGCATGCTCTCGTCCGGCAAGGGGTTTCTGCTCTTTCGATCCTCGTGGTAGGTTTGTTCGGTTGCAGCCTTCTCCTTCTTTTCTTGCGAAGAACAAAATGGTTGCTTTCTGGAGTGGTCCTTGGATCATTGATGCTTGGTTGGTCAGGCCGGGGGTGCATCATGTGTTGTATCCTGCAGCGACTCTCCCCCATTATCTGCGCGCTTTTGCTTCGGGGGCTGGAGATGCGCTTTGGGTTGATCCAGTTTCCCTCATTCCCTGTTCCAGGGCTCGGGTCTTCCAGGTCGTCTGCAGGTTTAAGTCTAGCCAGCCTGAGGTCTATCCTCATGCATATGATGATAGGAAGTTTGCTACAATGGCTGCCACGTTTGGCAACATGTCTTGAGCTGATATTCGACCACCGGAATTTTGGAGGTAGAACAGGGTCCTTTCCGGCCGTTATTTGGTTAACGTTCCTGCTCCTGTGCATTCCTCTGTTGCTTTGAGTCACAGGTTGCAGTCAGTTGTCTCAACTTCGCGTTGAGGAGTTTGTGGCGGACCAGTTGTGGGGCCCAGTTTTGGACTTACCCTCCCGGTTAAGTCCCTCTTTTCCTTATCGTCGGATATGTAGCTCCTGAAAACCGTAGGGGTCTCCACACAGAAAACCAGTGTTGAATGTAATGAAACACAATTTTCTGGGCGAGCCCTGGAGGCCCCCTGGCTACCCTCCCTCCCTCCCTCTGTTCGGCATTTTTTCCCTTTGTTTAATGCTTAGCTTCCGTACTGGAGTTCTGGGTAGCCAGCACGGGGAGGTCTGCGGCTTTTCCCCTCCCCCTCTCGGGGAGGCAAGGGCTGCCTCCCCGAGAGGGGGAGTGTTGAATGTAATGAAACAATTTGTTTCAAATGTTTTCATTACATTTGTGTTCCATTACATTCAAACCACTGTTGAATGTAATGAAACACAATTTTCTGGGCGAGCCCTGGAGACTCCCTGGCTATCCTCCCTCCCTCCCTCTGTTCGGTGTTTTTTCGCTTTGTTTAATACTTAGCTTCCGAACTGGAGTTCTGGGTAGCCAGCATGGGGAGGTCCGCGGCTTACCCCTTCCCCCTCTCTGAAGGGGCCAGGTTCTGGCTCGTGGTCCCTGGCTCGTAGGTTGAACTCCATAGACTAATGCCCCGGTCTAATATATCACACAATAGTCCAATAGCTCCAGGGAGCCTCTGAGGCTCGCCCAGGAAATGGCGTATCATTACATTCAACGCTGGTTTTATGGGGTAGAGTGTCAAAGGCTTTCTGACAGTCCAAGAAAATACAGTCTGCCCATCCTTCCCTTTGCTTCTCAAGCTACCGTCCGATCAGCTTGACATCACACATCTGCAAGCTCATGGAGAGAATTCTGCGGGAGGAAATCCTACATCTCACAAAGAACAGTCTTGTAAAATCAACGCAACAATTTTTGTTAAAAATAGATCCTGCCTCACTAACCTGCTCACATTCCTGGAAACCGTAATCGACTATTCAGACAAAGGATTTCCGGTAGATGTATCTTGCATGGCCTTTGCTAAAGCTTTTGATAAGGTACCACATAAGAGACTGGCAAGGAAATTACAGGCACATGGAATAAATGGGAGAATACTGAAATGGATGAAACAATGATTAAGACAGAAAACAAACAGTTGTGCTAAATGGGAACGAATCTGACTAGGGAAATGTGCTAAGTAGGGTCCCATAAGGGTCCATTTTAAGGCCAACACTTTTTGTCATATATTGCACATCAATGACATAGATGAGAATATTACAAACCACATCATCAAATCTGCAGATGGCACTAAGGTAAAGTAACCTTAAAGTGGTAAAGTGGGAAGTGAAAGTGATATCGAGACCTTACAAAGAGATTTTCAAGAACTCCACAAATGGTCAGAAGACTGGTAAATATTCTTTTGCACAAGTGGGAGCAGCAGTAAAACAGTGAACCAAACATTGGGAATACTCAAGCGTACCTTTACCTTCAAGGAAAAGAGAGTAGTCGTTTAACTGTATAAATCTCTGGTGCGCCCACACCTGGATTATTGCATCCAGGCAGGGAGACCTCATCTCCAGAAAGACATAACTGCTCTGGAGAAGGTGCAACACCTGGCAACAAAAATCATACTAGAGCTTAGTCATCTCTTGTATCAGGAACTGTTGAGGGCCACTGGGCTAACAACACTGCAGACATGGCATGAAAGTGCGGATCTAATAGAAATTTTCAAAATACTAAACAATTTGGACGATGTCGATCCGGACACTTTCTTCAAAAGGTCAGATGTAACATGAACGAGTAACAACAGATTCAAGCTCAACAAGTCACAATGTAGGACAGAAAACAGGAGATGGTTTTTCAACCATAGGGGTGTAAACTTGTGGAACCGCCTTCCTGCCAAAGCTGTAAACGCCAAAACTCTGCTGGGTTTTAAAATACTGATAGAAAAGATCATCTGGGCAAACGGGGAAACCTTTGACAAGCCGTCACCTTTCTGTCCTCATTGAGGCCACTAATATTAGTGGCCCTTAGGTAAATTTAGGTAAATTCTTTCTTGCCTAATTTTTGTCGCCTTGTTATAGAATTCTATTAAGCCTGTGAGGCACGATTTACCATCCCTGAGCCCATGCTGGTGGTGTGTTACAAAGTTCATTCCCTCCAGATGTTTGACGAGGTACTGCACAACTAGTTTTTACCTATTATAATGGCCGGCTCTGTTCTGCCTGGGTATGTTGTCCTCTTGCAGGGTTTTTCTTTTGTTTTTGTTTACTGCCTGGTGGGGGGGGGGGGGATCTGCATTTAGCTGGTTGCCCCTATCCACATTTAGGGTTATATGTCCATATTTGTCTTCTTGGTGGTACCCCTTGCTAGGCCCCCGTGAGTGGACACGTCCCGGGGGTTCAGCTTTTAGAAGATTGCTTGGTAGTCTTGGGCGCTGGTTTGCAGTACTCTGCCTGGGCTTTTCTTAGCATGATATCAAGGCTAAGTGCCCTGGGAAACCCCACGTGGGGGGGGGGGCTCCGTGGTCCGATGGATGCGACCCTTGAGTCCCCTCTCACTTCGTGCGAGGTTGATGACTGCTTTGTCCCCTTGTCTCAGGATGACAATTACCGGTTGTGTCTCTGCCATGCTGCCTGTCGGGTCGGTGATTCTTTTGACCCAGAGTCGTGTGACGTTTGTTCCTTGTATGTGCTCCAGTTCACCCAGGCTATGGAACATGATATGAGGGTGCAGGCAGCAGAGGTCATGCATGCTCGGTTTAGATTGCTGCAACGCGATAGGTTTGCGTAGGCTTACCTCCTGCGTGACCCAGATTATGCTTTCGTGATGGATCTGCGTTCCTTCGTGTATGGATCTTTGTGTCCATATTAGGTTCGTTATGAAGTTCTGGAGTCGCCCTGGTTAGCAGACTGCCTGCTCTTCTCTTTGGAGGTGTGGCATATGTTCTGTCGGTCCCGCGCAATTGAGTGGAAGGAGGCTTAGACGGCATTGCAGGTTTTTCTGGGGGGTGGGGGGAGGGGTGAATTTAAGCATCTCAATCCATGTTTGTTTGCCCTTGCACTTTCGTGGGATATTGATGTGATGCAGATTCATGTGCAGGTTCCTTCCCTTTTGGCTGCATTGGTAGCAGAGGATTTGTGTACTGCTGGCTTTGGCCCTGTTTGTTTTCTTTTCTCTCCTTGAGCTGTCCTCAGGTATGCTTTAGTTGGATGCTGAGGAGCTTGGGGCCACCTCTGGGTCTGGTGCGTTGTCCTCGGCAGTGTGTGCATTGTCTGCATTGTTGAAGCTGTTCGCATTGTTTGAAACTGCATCCTGTGGGATGCAGTTTCGCAGTTTTTTGCTTCTCGACATTGCGTGTTGGCAGGAGGTGCTCGCTTCTTCCTTGGAATCTGCTTGGGCCCTAGCTCTTAGGTTGTCTTTGCCTTTTTGTCCTTTGCTGTTTGTAGAGTCTGCGGTCGTGCAGTGTCTGCATACAGCTTCGGCTAGTTGCCATCCTATGTCGGACTTGTTTGTCTTCTGGGGGGTGGGGGGGGGTGGTTCATGGGGGAACCTTCTTGGAAGGGTCATGCCAGGACTCGAGGTCCTTCCCGGAAGGGTCGTGCCAGGACTCGAAGTCCTTCCCGTCATGAGGCCAGTGGTGCCTGATTCGGGGCAGGTGCAGCCTTCGGTACCATCTGTTTCTGGTCGACGCGGGGATCGCCTCTTCTCCTGTGCTCTGTCGAATCATCTTGGAGTGGGTTCTCTTGGACGTGGTCAAAACGACCTTGTCTCTCAGATGGGTTTCCTGCCTGTTTCCTTTGACTGATGCCAGATAGTTGATAATGCCATATCAGCCTGGATAGCTTCGGGGAACCTCTGGGACTCACCCAGAAAATGGCATTTCATTACATTCAACACTGTTTTTTTTTAGGGTTAGAGGGTGTTGAGGACGGCTCTGCCTCGTGGTCTCTGTTGCGGGTTCCCAGGGCTGTGTGGGGGGAGCCGTCTAGTGGTTTTGGGTCTGTTTGCCCCTGCTTGGTTTTGCGTGATTTCGGCTCCCTTGCGTCAGCCATGTCTCATTTTGTTTGACGGCCATTTTCCTTCTGCAGGTTGCTTCCCCACCTGGTCGCCAGGGTGGTGCTTCAGTTTGTTTGTTTACATGTGCCTGGGAGTGTGCACTCGCATTTGCGGGGAGGGTGGGACATTTTTTTCCCCTCCGTCGTAAGTTTTTTCTCCTCCCGTTTTTATTTTTCTGTTTTGTTTTTTCTTTTGGGGCCCTTCTGCCCCACTTTTTTTTTTTGACTAGTTTTATGTTTTCTGTCTGTGTTGGGTACTGGGCCCTGGGTTTTGGGCTCGATGTTTCTACCTGTTTGCTCTGCTAACTCCCATGCCTTTTCTCCCTCAGTTTTTGGTCTGTTTGGGGCTGTTTTAACCGGGGGTTCTGTCTGGGTAATGTGTTTTGCTCATCCTTCAGTTTTATTCAAATGTGTTGCATTTTCCAATCCATCCCTCAAATGTGTTGCATGTTCTGCTGGTAAATGTGGTAATTGGGCTCCCCCTGGGTTTGTTTCCGGGTTCCTTTGGGCTCTTTGGTTTTATTTCAAAGGTTTTCTACCTCTTGGGTTCTCCACTGTGGGTTTGGGAGGCCATTAGTGGTTACCTCCTGTATGCCCTGTGCATGACTCTTCTGCGGTTCCGGGGTCTTCCCAGCTTACAGACTGCACTTCTTAGTTTTGACTCTTGTTTTGTGGCATACCATAGCTCCAGCTTCTACTTGTCAAGGTCAGGCCGGGTGCCTTTAGTGTGCCTTTGGTGCAGCTTTTGTGCTAGTGCCTTCTCTGGAGTCCTCTTTGTCTGATCGGCGCGGTGTTCGCTCTGCTTGCAAGTCGGCTTCATACTTTTTTTTTGTTATTTTATTAATTTTTTTTCTCTTGGAGGTGACCTGCTAGTCACTTTACGGGTCCCCCCATGGCTGGAGGAACTAAGGGGGTGGCTGGCTCATGTTGCCCATGCTCGGTCCCACGGTTCGTGGGTGGTTCGGGTCGTGTCTTCCGGCCTGTGGTGTATGTTGGGTAGTTCCTCCTCCTTTGGGGGGGGGGGGGGAGGAACCAAGCCCCAAACACCCTGGGTTTGGGGCTTGCAGGGTGTGCTTCTTCCCCTTTGCTCCATCAGGTTGTCTTCTCCGGTCCTGCAACAAGTCTGTGTGGTTCTTCGGTTCATTCTAGTTTTTTCCTGTCTGTGCCACTGGCTTCCTTCTGGATGACTCACTGTCCCAAATCCAGCTTCTTTTAAGGCCAGGTTGTTGGGTGGTGTCTTTGGCTTTTGACATCGTGTTGGCATGTCCTGTTTTCCCTGGGGTTCAGGGGCTAGTTAGATTCGTGGTGGGGCTGCCTACTTCTCATCTTCCTTGCCTTTCCTTTGGCTGGTCTCTGGCGCCTCGTGTTTTCCGCGTATTGCCCGGTTCGTGGTGGCCCATCTACTTCTGCTAGGTTTCGGGTGTTGGCACACCTCGATGGCTGGTTGATGTGGGCTCCCAGCCAATCTGCTTGTCAGCTCACCAGAGGGATGGTTAGGTTGGTTCACCGGGTTTGGGTTTCTGGTGCCCTGGTGAAGTCCCATCTGGTTCCGTCCTGGGTTCAAACTTGGCTGGGTCTTGTGTTGGACTCTCGGACCGCTTCCTTGTCTTTCCCTCTTTGTCATTGCTGAGGCTGCGGTTCCTCCTTTGTCTCTTTTTGGAGGGCTCCCGGGTCTTTCGACAGTTGTTCGAGCTGCTGTGCTGCAGTCTGCACTTCGCCATGCTTGTTTACCCTCCAGGTTGGGTTTAGCTTCGGCAGCTATTTTGGTTCCTTCGGGATCTCCCTTTCACAGCTCTCGCGATCGTTGGGTTTGCATTCCATGGGCTTTGCGTTGGTTTCTGCGTTGCTGGCTTCCTCTTCGGGTTATTCGGGGTTCAGTGCTGTGACGCCTACCCGAGCCCTCGCTCGATGTGTTCACTGATGCCTCGTCTCTCGGCTGGGGCTTTGTGACCAATGCTCGCCAGGCCGGCCAGGGGCAGTGGGCTCTGTCCTTCAGTCGGGCTGCAGGATTTTGTGGCTGTTTGGCTGTTGCTTCAGAGGGTGTGTGTTGCTCGGTGTTCGATGATCAGGCTCCATTTGGACTGTACTCTGGTGGTTCCTTGCCTGAACCGTGGGGGTTCTCCTTGGTTCTTGGCTCTTTGGGGATGGTCTCTTCCAGTGACTTGTCTACTGGGTTCTCAGGGTTTGACTCTCCTGGGTTTGGCTCCCCCGGACATGCAGTTCATGTTCGGGGGGGGGGGGGAAAGGTGGGGATTGGGGGGTGTCCAATGTCCTGGCAAACGGCTTGTCTCGGTTCCTTCCCCCTGTCCATGAAATAGATGATTGATGCCAACTCCTTTTGTTGGCTCTGCCGGATGTATGGGCTCCCAGATGTGGAGTCTTCGTGTCAGTGTGGTCCCGGCATCTTCCCATTTTTGTGGCACCCTTTTGTGACTTCGAAGCTGTTGCGGTGGACGCTTTAATTCAGGTCCTGGCTCGTTTGGAGACAGCCCAGGCGAGAGTAGACCTATTGGCCCATTGGTGGGTGTCCCAGCCTTGGTTTCAAGTGCTGCTTGCTCGGTGTCCGAACCTGTGGTGTTTTCCACAGCTCCGCCTCTTCCAGCAGATTGGACCTGTCCGATATGTGGCGGGTTCGATCTTCTCCTCAGATCTTTGCATCTTGTTTCTTCTCATGCGGGTCTATCACAACTTGTGAGGTGATCAGGTGGCTTCGTTGACGGTGTCCCACCTGTAAGCTTCGTCTTAGTGACAGTATGAAGTTTAATGGCATTCTTTCTGCCGTTTTCTCTCACTTCGTAGGTTGTCATCTATTTCGGATCGGGTTGTTTTATCCTTTCTCTCTTGGCTTTTTCAAGACAGTCTTTTGATGCTGAATATTATCACCTCGTTTCATGCGGCACTAGCGGAGCAGCTTTTGCTTGCATTCGGGGAAGGGATGTTACTTCTGTTCCGTTCCGCAACTTTTCTCGTGCATTGTTTCACCTCCGGTCTGCTCATGTGCCACCTGAGCTGTCCTGGTCTTTGGATGGGTGCTCTCTTTTCTCTCTTCTCCTCAGTTTGTGGTTTCCTTTTCGGTTCCAGATTGTTTTTTCAGGCTCCTTTCCTGTTAGCATTAGCTTCTGGGAGTCGGGTTGGGGAGCTTCATACTCTCCTCTGGCGCAGGGGTTTCTGCTCTTTCAGTCCTAGTGGTGGGTTTGGTCATTTGCAGCCTTCTCCTTTTCTGGTGAAGAACGAGTCGGAGGCTTGCTATAGGGGTACTTGGGTTGTTGATGCTTGGTTGGTTTGGTTAGGATTGCATCATGTGTTGTATCCAGTTGCGGCTCTTTGCCATTCTTCGCGCGCCACAGCTTCGGTGGCCATGGATGCACTTTGGATTGAACCAGTTTCCCTTCTTCCCTGTTCCTGGGCTCGGGACTCGCAGGTTGTCCATAGGGTTATTCGGTCCAACCAGCCTGTGGTCTATCCTCCTGCCAGTGACGTTCATTAATTTGCTGCTTTAGCTGCTGTTTTTGGTTATATATTTTGGGCTGACATTTGGGAGTGAGGATTTTGGAGGTCGAACAGGTTCTTGACCACCCGTTACCTCATTAATGTTCCTGGCCCTAGTCGGGCGTGTGTCCCTTTGGGTTGCAGGTTGCAGCCAGTTGTCTCGACTTCGAGTTGAGGTACAAGTGGCGGCCGCTTCCCAGGTAAGTCCCTCTTTTCCTTTTCTGTGGTTAGGTAGCTCTGGGGAACCGGAGGAGCTCTCCACAAAAATCAGTGTATGAAATGAAACACCATTATCCAGGTGAGTCCTGGAGGCTCCCCGGCATCCTTATGTTCCTCCCGTCGGGGGTACTCACGTTTTTTATATTCAGCCTCTGAACTGGGGTTGGATGGCTGGCAAAGGGGTGTGGGGCTCTCTCTTCTCCCTCCTGAGGAGGGGAGGGAGCTGCACAGATAGCAATGTGGCAGCGGTTGTGACGTCATGCTTATTTGCTTGTTTTCAGATTGTGGAGTTCTGCTTGATAGTTCAGCTTTTGGGAGCAATTTTTAACCAGGTGGAGTTTGTTTTGGAATGCCTACCTTTCTGGGTGCCTAACCTGGTTGATGGCAGACACGAAATGCTTCCAGCAACATGGGGGTTTGTATAGGCCATTGCTCCTCGTGCCTCTCTGAGGAGGCCAGGTTCTGGCTCGTGGTACCCGGTAGGCAAGAACTCCAATCGAATTGACTAATACCACGGTCTAATACATATGTATCAGCCCTGTAAGCTCCAGGGAGCCTCCTGTACTCAACCAGAAAATGGCATTTTCATTATTTCGACACTGGTTTTTTTGTATTTTCCTAATTATGTTGATATTCACTTCTTATTTTTAATTAGCTGTTGCTGTTGCATCTGGAAGTTATATTTATATCTACAAAAATCTTCGGCCATATTTCAAGTTCACGTTGCCAACTTTAGAAGTCAATTCTACAGAATATGATGCTTGGGGCCAGGTAACTACACTCTGTTTTGTTGTACTGTATCATGTGTGTATTGTCATAAATGTAGAGCAAAGCATGCTCTAATAGATAAAAAAATGATAGTGACAGGTAGATGAACTGTGATAGATAGATTAACATACAGTAACAGTTACTTGAACTGACTGTGATAGGTAGATTAACTGACTAACAGGTAGTGTGGTATTAAGATTGACTGACAGGTATGTGAACTCACAGCAAATCTGTGTGTAGTTGAACTGACGGCTAGGCAGATTGGATATGGTATGTATATCTTTGTCAGTCACAGGAAGCTTGTTACACTTATGAAGTATACCCTAGTCAAGGATGAGGTTGCTCGCTCTATCACCCAACTGCTGCTGGCCTTAACCTGACTTGCTGAGTAACGTGCGCATTATCTAGTGTCCCACACAGTCTGATGATAAATGTACAATTTATCAAACCATGCTATAGTCATTCTGTACTGGCTTAGTGCTTTCTTCTGATAATGGCTTTTTCAAAGAGAGGTAATTGTGGGAGTATTATAACCAATAGAGTCAATGAGGTTGCTACTGGAAAAATTATCAGAAGTTCTTTTGTCATAAAATCATGACCACCTCATTGTACAATTTTTTTCTAATATGGTAACCAGGTCTGGTCCCATCTTCTAATGGTGGCATCATTATTACACCATTTGTGGTGAAACTAAAGAGAAAACAGGTCTGTACCTCAATATTTCAAGATACTTTCCAACTAAAATAATGCGTATGATATTCATACTTGCTGATCATGATAACCAGCAATAATTGTCATAATATTGAACCTACAGGCCCGCGACGAGCAACTAGATGTGAGCATGCTATATGAGATCCTTGATTCACTGAGGCAAGAGGTGGGAGAATGTGGTCTTACAACAAGATCTCAACGGTTCCTCATGTGCCCTGATCACAGCAGCCAAGCAGCCTTTCTCAACCAGCACAAAGGATTCAATCTCAAACGTCAAGTAAATGAAAAATTCTCTTTTGAGCCTTAATTTATGAAGTTAATTTTAAATTTCCCTAGGGCACAGTACTCTAAAACTATTTGGGCAATACCTCAGTTCCTAAAAGTTAGTCTTGGTAACAGAAAACTAACACAAAGGGATTACATTTTGTGAAAAACACTAACAGAATTATTAGATACAGGTATTTACATTACTATGTGGAATGCTGTACAAAACTTTATTAAGATTAATTACATGGCTTCATTGGCACCCAATTTCTTGGCACCCAACCACTAGGGCTGGACAACAGAGCAATGGTCTTACTTCATGCAGGTCGGTGTTCAATCCCCGACCGTTGTAATTGCTTGATGCTTATTACCATTATTCTGCAACCCATCCTTCTCCTCCATCCTGGCTTGTGCTTGCTCCAGTACTTTTTCTCATCCTCATATCGAACATAGACAAGAACACAACCTATAGCACTGTATCATCCTTTGCAGATGACACTAGGATTTTCATGAGAGTTGGCAACATAGAGGACACGGCAAACCTCCAATCAGATGTAGATCAGGTCTTTCTATGGGCTACAGAAAATAATATGGTGTTTAACGAGGATAAGTTCCAGCTCATGCGCTATGGAAAAATTGAAAATATAAAAACAGAAACCACGTACAATACTCAGGCAAATCGATACAATACGAGGGGGGGCCTCGTAGCCTGGTGGATAGCGCGCAGGACTCGTAATTCTGTGGCGCGGGTTCGATTCCCACACGAGGCAGAAACAAATGGGCAAAGTTTCTTTCGCCCTGAATGCCCCTGTTACCTAGCAGTAAATTGGTACCTGGGTGTTAGTCAGCTGTCACGGGCTGCTTCCTGGGGGTGGAGGCCTGGTCGAGGACCGGGCCGCGGGGACACTAAAGCCCCGAAATCATCTCAAGATAACTCAAGATCTCAAGAAATCATAACATAGAACGAAAAGGCAATGTAAAGGATCTGGGTGTACTCATGTCGGAAGACCTTACCTTTAAAGAACACAATAAAGTAGCCGTCACAACTGCAAGAAAAATGACAGGTTGGATAACAAGAACTTTTCACACTAGAGATGCTATACCGGTGATGATACTTTTCAAAACGCTTGTGCTCTCTAGAGTAGAGTACTGCTGCACAATGACAGCCCCTTTCAAAGCTGGAGAAATTGCTGACCTGGAGAGCGTGCAGAGATCCTTTACTTCTAGAATCCACTCAGTAAAACATCTAAATTACTGGGACTGACTAAAGAGCCTAAATCTGTACTCCCTTGAGCGCAGGCGCGAGAGATACATAATAATTTACAGGTGGAAAATAATTGAGGGGCTGGTCCCAAACCTGCACACAGAAATAACATCACATGAGACCAGAAGACATGGCAGGATGTGCAGAATACCCCCGTTGAAAAGCAGAGGTGTAACAGGTACTCTGAGAGAGAACTCTTATCAACATCAGAGGCCCGAGACTGTTCAACACACTTCCACTTCACATAAGGGGCATAACTGGCCGACCCCTCACAGTGTTCAAGAGAGAACTGGATAAGCACCTCCAAAGGATACCTGATCAACCAGGCTGTGACTCATACGTCAGGCTGCGAGCAGCCACGTCCAACAGCCTGGTTGATCAGTCCAACAACCAGGAGGCCTGGTCGACGACCGGGCCGCGGGGATGCTAAGCCCCAGAAGCACCTCAAGGAAGCACTTCAAGGTAACCAAGGTAGCTACTTTAAATCTATGACCTCTTGTTCTTAAAGTTCCAGGTCTCAGGAAATCTTCCCTATCGATTTTATCAATTCCTGTTACTATTTTGTATGTAGTGATCATATCACCTCTTTTTCTTCTGTCTTCTAGTTTTGGCATATTTAATGCCTCTAACCTCTCCTCGTAGCTCTTGCCCTTCAGTTCTGGGAGCCACTTAGTAGCATGTCTTTGCACCTTTTCCAGTTTGTTGATGTGCTTCTTAAGATATGGGCACCACACAACCGCTGCATGTTCTAGCTTTGGCCTAACAAAAGTCGTGAACAATTTCTTTAGTATATTGCCATCCATGTATTTAAAAGCAATTCTGAAGTTAGAAAGAGTGGCATAGGCTCCTCGCACAATATTCTTTATGTGGTCCTCAGGTGATAGTTTTCTATCTAGAACCACTCCTAGATCTCTTTCTTTATCAGAATTCTTTAACCCTTAAAGTGCGCATCACGTCATATGACGTGTTGGACGTTGTTCCAGTCAACTGCGCATCACGTCATAAGACGTGTTGGAGTACTACGCAAGATTTAAACGGCCCGCGGATACATGGGGTTCACCACACCTTCATCAGGGCTCTTGTAAACAGACGCCATTTAAAAAAAAAATCGTGGGCCAAACTCCCGGGTGTTATTGGCCTCAGTATTGAGTGAGCAACCAAGTCTGACGCACGTAGCATGAGCTAACAGCACTGCTGCTCAGCTTGTGACCACAGCATCGCCTAAAAATGCCAAAATATACTTGTTCATGCTATTATGTAGCGATGATATTATTACAGAAGACCCCTGACTGTGATAAAACTGACCAGGGTTCTGATAATAGCAGGATTGTGGTGATATTTAGCGCTGTGCGCCATGGAGGGAGGAGTAATGCTGTGGGAGGGAGGGTGGTGGCGATGTCTTCTGACTGTGTGTGGACACCTTTTATTGACTGCACTCACCATACCAGCTTAGTGGTTCGTTATGGTGAACACAAATGTAGATACTTACATATAACGTGTGTATAGAGGGTATAAACAGAAAGAGTAGGTTTGGAGCCGCCATTTTGGTGAGGGCAGATGAAGGTGTTGTTTACTGGTTACCACGATGGTCTTTGGGCACCATACCAGTTTATTTGTACAAGTATGGTGAATAAAACAGGTAGATATTTATATATAATGTATGTATATAGCGTAATAACACCACACGGTATTGTCGGAGGAGAAATATTAGTGCATCTGGCCTTGAAGGTGGCAGCCATTAGCTGACTGTGTGAGGTCCTACGTCTTTGTGCCTTTACTCACCATACAAGCTTAGATGTACAGTTATGGTGAACAAAACATGTAGATACTTATATATAACGTCTGTATATAAGAGCAAAAACAGTATTGTGGGAGGAGAATGTGGGTGAGTAAGATGACTTGAGGGAGGGCGTGAGTGGCTGGCTGGTACACGGCGGTCACTCCTCGTTACTTTTTGACTCATAATAGCTACTTAGTGGTTCGTTATAGTGAACAAAACATGCAGATACTTATATATAACCTGTGCTAATAGTGTAATAACCGACAAAGTATTTGTTCACTGATGAACATAATTGAATCAACAATATGCACACCATATTTATGAGTACAGCAATGATTCACTCATTTTATTATCTAAATATATCACACTACACACTATTGAATAATATTACAGCAAAAAAACTATGACAAATCAATCAGAGACATTGAAATAATTAGGCAATTATCTCTTTGTGGCAACTCCGGCCTGACAGCTGACGAGCAACAGACCGCCTGGGACGCACGCTGAGTCAGCGCCTATAATTTGCCAGACTTTCCCGCCCTATAGTGGGCAATATATGCCACTTACGATTTTTTATTATTTTTCCCGTGATTAGTGAACACAAATTAACAGGTTAGGAAGAAAAAATATTTTATTTTTTTCAAAATTACATGTGCCTGTGGGGATGACAGGATATTATACCCCTAGCATGTTAAGGGTTAAGGATTTCTCACATAATATATAGGTTGTGTGGGGTCTCTCTTCTCCTATTCCACATTCCATAACATGGCATTTATTAACATTAAATTCCATTTGCCAAGTGGTGCTCCATATACTTATTTTGTCCAGGTCCTCTTGAAGGGCATGACAATCATCTAAGTTTCTTATCCTTCCTATTATCTTAGCATCATCAGCAAACATGTTCATATAACTCTATATACCAACTGGTAGATCATTTATGTAGACAATAAACATCACTGGTGCAAGAACTGAGCCCTGTGGTACTCCACTTGTGACATTTCTCCAGTCCGATACATTGCCTCTGATTACTGCCCTCATTTTTCTATCAGTCAGAAAATTTTTCATCCATGTTAGAAGCTTACCTGTCACCCCTCCAATATTTTCCAGTTTCCAGAACAACCTCTTATGTGGAACTCTGTCGAAAGCCTTTTTTAGGTCCAGATAGATACAGTCAACCCAACCATCTCTTTCCTGTAATATTTCTGTGGCTCGATCATAGAAACTGAGTAAATTCGATACACAGGATCTTCCAGATCGAAAACCATACTGTTTGTCTGATATTATATCATTTCTCTCCAGGTGTTCTACCCATATAGTTTTGATTAGTTTTTCCAATACTTTCACTATTACACTTGTCAATGATACAGGTCTATAATTGAGGGGGGTCTTCCCTGCTGCCACTTTTGTAGATTGGAACTATGTTAGCCTGTTTCCACACGTCTGCTACGATTCCTGTACACAGGGATGCCTGAAAGATCAGGTGAAGTGGAATGCTGAGCTCAGATGCACATTCTCTCAGAACCCATGGTGAAACTCCATCTGGGCCAGCTGCTTTGTTCTTACTGAGCTCCTTAAGCATATTTTCCACTTCATCTCTAGACACTTCTATCTGCTCTATGTTGTTCTCTGGAATTCTTATTGTGTCTGGTTCTCTGAAGATTTCATTTTGTACAAACACACTTGGGAACTTTTCATTTAATGTTTCACACATTTCCTTTTCATTTTCCGTGAATCTGTTTCCCATTTTCAACCTCTGGATATTATCCTTTACCTGCAATTTGTTGTTTATGAATTTGTAGAATAGGCCCGGTTCTGTTTTACATTTATACGCTATCCCTTTTTCAAAATTTCTTTCTGCCTCTCTCCTTACTGCCGTATAGTTATTTCTTGCATCTTTGTATCGCTGGTATGTTTGGGGGTTTGGCCTCTTTTTATACTGATTCCATTTTTGTGTCTTTTGGTCTCTGGCCCTCTCACAATTTCTGTTGAACCAATCCTGTTTTCTGGCCCTGCATCTCTGTTTTGGTATGAATGTTTGTGTGCCTTCCTCGTATATTTTTAAAAATTTGGCATACATTTCATTTACTTCCCTGCCTAGGAACAAGTCTGTCCAATTACACTCATTAAATTTTTTTCGAAGTTCCCCATAGTGACCTCTCCTTAAATCGAGTTTATCAACTGTTTCAATGCCCCCATTTTCTTCTAGATGATATCTTAAAGCATAATCAATGTCTAACAGGACGTGATCACTCTTTCCTAATGGAGGAAGGTACTGGATGTCAAATATCTCTTCTTTCCTGGTGAATACTAGATCCAGTACTGATGGTACATCTCCTTCCCTCATTCTTGTGGCTTTCCTTATGTGTTGATACAAGAATGTCTCCAGAATGAGGTTCAGAAATCTGCATGTCCAAAAGTCCTCCGTTCTTGCTTCATAGGCCTCCCAGTCTATTGCTTTAAAATTGAAGTCCCCCAGTATCAACAGTCGTGATTTATCCTTATCTGCTTGTACAATAATATCTCTCATGACCATTATGAGGCTCTCTCGTTTGTCATCCAGTTCTTCCTTTGTCCATGTGTTGCTTGCTGGTGGGCTGTAGGCATATAAAATTATCAGGTATGTGTGTGTGTGTACTCACCTAGTTATACTCACCTAGTTATGCTTGCGGGGGTTGAGCTCTGGCTCTTTGGTCCCGCCTCTCAACCGTCAATCAACAGGTGTACAGGTTCCTGAGCCTATTGGGCTCAATCATATCTACACTTGAAACTGTGTATGGAGTCAGCCTCCACCACATTACTTCCTAATGCATTCCATTTGTCAACCACTCTGACACTAAAAAAGTTCTTTCTAATATCTCTGTGGCTCATTTGGACACTCAGTTTCCACCTGTGTCCCCTAGTGCATGTGCCCCTTGTGTTAAATAGCCTGTCTTTATCAACCCTGTTGATTCCCTTGAGATTCTTGAATGTGGTGATCATGTCCCCCCCCTAACTCTTCTGTCTTCCAACGAAGTGAGGTTCAATTCCCGTAGTCTCTCCTCGTAGCTCATACCTCTCAGCTCGGGTACTAGTCTGGTGGCAAACCTTTGAACCTTTTCCAGTTTAGTCTTAGCCTTGACTAGATATGGACTCCATGCTGGGGCTGCATACTCCAGGATTGGCCTGATATATGTGGTATATAAAGTTCTGAATGATTCTTTACGCAAGTTTCTGAATGCCGTTCATATGTTGGCCAGCCTGGCATATGCCGCTGATGTTATCCTCTTGATATGGGCTGCAGGAGACAGGTCTGGCATGATATCAACCCCCAAGTCTTTTTCTTTCTCTGACTCCTGAAGAATTTCCTCTCCCAGATGATACCTTGAATCTGGCCTCCTGCTCCCTACACCTATCTTCATTACATTACATTTGGTTGGGTTAAACACTAACAACCATTTGTTCGACCATTTCTTCAGCTTGTCTAGGTCTTCTTGAAGCCTCAAACAGTCCTCTTCTGTCTTAATCCTTCTCATAATTTTGGCATCGTCCGTAAACATTGAGAGAAATGAATTTATACCCTCCGGGAGATCATTTACATATACAATGGGGCCTAGACTTACGATGCTAGTCCGTTCCCAGAGACGGATCGTAAGTCGAAATGATTTTTTCCATAAGAAATAAGGAGAATTGAATTAATCCGTTCCCCACCCTCCTAAATATTAACATACAAATACATTTTATACTGAATACAGTGTTTTTCTGGGGGGAACCCTGTCGGCTCCCCGGAGCTTTACCAGGCTGATATGCTGGCATCAGACTTTGGCATCAGTCATGTGTATAGAGTTCTAGGGCCTACCGGGAACCATGGCCAGAACCTGGCCCCCTCAGAGAGGCATGGGGAGCAATGGCCTATAGAAACCCCCGTGTGGTTGGAAGCATTCTATGTCTGCCATCGACTGGGTCAAGCATCCAGAAAGGTAAGCATTCCAAAACAAACTCCTATTCTGGTGAAAATTGCTACCTAAAGCCGAACTAGTGGATAGAACTCCTCAACAGAAAACAAGCAAACTAGTATGACATCACACGTCACCGCGCCGCTGTCTGCGCAGCTCCCCTCTCCCTGGGAGGGGGAAGGGGGAGCCCAAGACCTCCCACGCTGACTATCCACCCATCAGTTCTTCGGCTGATGCTATAAGCACTGGTTATGTGCTCCGGCTCCAGTGGTTGTTTCAGCACTGTACCTAGAGTGTGGTGTCTGTTTTCTAGGTGGTGCGTGAGCCGGGAGTGATTTTCCAGTACTCGGGCTGCATGCGCCTAGGGTTCCCTTCCCTAGGTGCCCTGTAAGTACTGCCCTTGGGGCTTGGAGCCACCTTCCACAAGTTCCTTGGGTCCTGCCCCTGCTAGGCCGTTTACTGCTTGGTTTTCGGCCGCTCTTTGTGTGCTCGGGTGTTCTGTCTCCCTTGGTCGCCTTAGAGTAAGGGGCAGTTTTGCACTGGTGGGGCACAGGGTACTGTGCAGCTTGTCTTTACCAATCATGGCGGCCGGCTCTGTTCCGCTTGGGCACGCTGTTCTCTTGCAGGGTTTTCTTTTTCTTTTTGTTTATCTACCTGGTGGGGAGGGGGGGGGGTCTGCCTTCATTCTTGCCCCTTGTGTCCCTTGTGTTCTGAGTATTTTCTGGTGGTACCCCCTGCTAGGTCCCCGTGAGTGTACACGTCCCGGGGGTTCAGCTCTTAGAAAGTTGTTTGGTAGCTTTGGGTGCTGGTCCCCCCTCCCCGCTCAGCTCGTTGATGCCGTGAGGGGGACTTAGTGGGCGGCTGCCGGAGTGTGATGCTCCTTGGGACAGTCCTCTGTTCTTTTCTAGCCTTGTGCTCCTGCTGCCGTCCTCTCCAATTGTGCTGAGCACCTTTTTCTTTTCCTTTTGTTTCGTTTTTCTCCCCCCTCTTCTCCTATCTGCTTGTCGTTTCCTGCCGACCTTTTGCTTGTTTTGGATCTTTCTTTGGACTTCTTCTATTTTGACGCCCGGGTGCTTGAGGAGGCATACTCTTGCACCCGTAGAACTGTTGTATCCGACGTCTCGAGCGAGGGGGATCCTTTTATTGTCAATCCCCCTTTCGTCGCTGAACCCGATCTCGATGGACTGACGGTTTTTAAGGTGGCGTTTGTGGGGCGTATACTCACGACGCACCCCCTAGGGGGTCCCGGCATGATCGGCGATAGCTTCCTGTTGGGTGTCCTGCCTCTAATTGCGACTCCATGGTGGGTATGGGGGCACATTCGTGGATGAATTTCTTTCTCTTCGTCTCTATGTCGATAAATGTTTCCGTTGTACCCTCTCAGGCTCGTGGGGTGGGCGACCAAGCCCCCGAGTTGGCCTGTATTGGAAGACCAGGCTCTGTAGCTCCCGCTGCGTTGGGTCCCGACCATGCTCCTCCTTTGACCGTCCTGACTTCTTCCTTCAGCTCCCTTCCCTCCTCTGTGGTTGGGTCGAGCCTCCAGCCCCCAGTGGTGACCACTTCGTCCCCTGGTGCGGCTAAGTCTCTCGTTGTGACTACTGCGCCTTTTGACCCCTCTCTCTCTGGGGGTTCTCAACGCCGTTTGCGGCCCGGCCGCACTCGCTCGATTCCTTCCCATACTGCCGCGTATCAGGCCTTGTTTGGTCCCGCTTCATGGGCCAAATACTTTGATCTCCTCCCTCTTGATTCTGCGCTTCCTGGTGATTTCTCCCTCCAACGGCATCTTGTTGATTCCGTGGATGCGTCTGTTACCTTCAACCCCACTCGTCTCGGTACACGTGTCGTTGCTGCTCCTTCTCAGGATGCAGCTTCCCGCTTGGCAGCCTTATCTTGCCTTGGCGAGATCTCTGTTCGGGTCTCCAAGAACGTTCAGATGAATGCCAGTGTTGGCACTATTCTCCTCCCGCCCCATGTTGCAACCGGTGTTCGGAATCTGTAGAATTGCCACGATGATATTCGGCATATCCTTGATGCCCAAGGCCGCTCTGTCCTTCAGGTTGACTCGTTTACTCGTCCCCCTCGTGGTCGTCGCCGTCAACCCCTTCGTGTTGTGAAGATCACCTTTGATGGTAGGACCCTTCCATCCTCTGTCATTCTTGCTGGTGCTAGGTGCTCTGTCCAGGAGTATATTCCTTCTCCTCGGCTTTGTAACAAGTGCTGGAGGTTTGGGCATGGTGCCCTCCGCTGCTCTGGGGACTGTCTCTCTCTGTCCTTTGTGTGGGGGTGAAGGTCACTCTAAGTCGGAGTGCACTTCTCCCCAAGCTCGCTGCCTCAACTTCGGTGAGGCCCATCCTACCTTCTCCCGTGCCTGTATCCATTACAAGCTTGAGGCGGCCGTCCTCAACTTGAAGCACTGTGAGCGTTTATCTTTTCCTGAGGCGAGGCGCCAGGTTCGCCGGCTCCCGCCTTATGCTAACGTCTCTTATGCTCGCGTGTTGCGCTCTTCCTCTCCTCGTCCTTCCGTCCTTCCTCATACTCACAACCGTTTCCGGGCCTTGGACCCTGATACGCCCACTGCCCCCTCCTCTGTTCCTTTGAGTTCTGTCCCAAAGGGTCCCCCTCCTGGTCCTCTGTCTGGGGTTCCCCTTCTTTCTACCCGGTCTGTCGTGTCTCCTGTGTCTTCTTCCTCGTTTCCCTCCGATCATCCTTCCCATCCTCTTCCTCCATCTATTGGCTCTCCCCGCCGCCTGTCAGTGCAGGCGGATGTCCATCGCTCTCCTAACGGCCGTCGTGTGTGCTCTTGTTCAGCTTCTCCTGTTGAGACACTGGAATCCGTTGCCCGGTACGGAGTTGCTGGGACACTGGTCTCTTTAAGTCAGAAGCGTAAGCCTGGCTCCTCTCCTTCCTCTTCCCTGGCGGGTAAGAAGGCTTTGCTTTCTTCCTTGGCCCCTACTTCTGGCTCTGTTGTTCCTTCCCCTCCCATTTCTGTGCTTGCACCCCCTGTTCCTGCTATGGAGGTTTCTTCGGCCCCTGCTTCCCTTTCGGTTGCTGCTCTTGCTGAGGTGCGCTCCCCTCTTTCTACTCCCCCTCTTCCTGCTGCTGTCCTTGACTGCTCCTCTCCATTGTCTCCTCCTCTTCCTCCTCCTCCGGACCCTGCCCGCCCACCTCTGGTCTGTTCTCCCGCTTCCTTCCCTCCATCTTTGCTCAGTTTACCCATGCCCCCTAACCCTGACTTTGCTGACCCTGATCCCGACCCTGATATTCTTTAATGTGCTGTGTTGCTCTTTTGCCTTTGTTTCTTCCTTGTTCTCTGTTGTTGTCCTTTCCCTTCTCGTCGATGACTATTCTTCAATGGAACGTTCGAGGTTATTACGCCAATTTCCTCGAACTCCAACTTCTGATTTCGCGGTTTTCGCCCCTTTGTGTCTGTCTCCAGGAGCTGATGCTTGGTGCTCGTCCTGGTCGTTTTCGTGGCTATTCTTTTCTCTCCCCCCCCTCCCAGCCGTTCCTGGGGCTCCTAATTCTTCTGCTCTCTTGATCCGTGCTAATGTTCCCTTTGTTCCTTTACTTTTTCCTTTGCCTCTCCATTGTTCTGCTGCTCGTATCTTTGTGGGGAAGTGGTACACAGTTTGTTCCATTTATCTCCCCCCGAGTGTCCCGCTTTCTCTTCCTGATTTGAAACACCTCTTGGACTCCTTGCCGGAGCCTGTGCTCCTGCTGGGTGACTTCAATTGTTGTCATTCTCTTTGGGGTGACGTTCTGACGAATACCCGGGGTCGCCTTCTTGAGCCGTTTCTCCTCTCTTCTTCCCTGTCTCTTCTGAATTCTGGTGAGCCCACTCATTTGGACTCTCGGACTCGCACCCTTTCCTGTCTTGATCTTTCTCTCTGCTCTTCTTCTCTTTACTTAGATTTCATGTGGCAGGTTCTTGATGACCTCCATGGCAGTGATCATTTCCCTATCCTTGTTTCCTTTTTCTCGTTTCGCCCTTCCCTCTCTTTTCCTAAGTGGCAGTTTGCTAAAGCGGACTGGAACCTATTTACCCTCAGTGCTGCTCTCTCTGACCTCTCCCTTCTGCCTCTCCCTCGTGCTCTCCTCCTTTTTCATGACACTGTCTTCAACGCTGCCCTCTGCTCTATTCCTCGCTCTTCCTCTCGGGGTCCACGGAAGTGCGTTCCCTGGTGGAATGCGGACTGTGCTCGGGCTGTCCGCTGTAAGCGTGCAGCCTGGAAGAGGCACCGCCGTCGGCAGACGACCGATTCTTTTCTTTTCTTTCGGAAAGCGAGTGCGGTGGCCCGTAGGGCCATCCGTATGGCTAAACGTGAATGTTGGACTTCTTATGTCTCCACAATTACGTCCGAAACTCCCCTGCCACAGATCTGGAAGCGTATCCGCAAGATTGCGGGTAAGTTCGTTCCCGATGTTTCTCCGGTCCTTCACCTCCGTGGTACTCTTGTGGCGGACCCGTTGCAGGTCGCTACCGAACTAGGGTTCTCACTTTTCTTCTGTTAGCTCTGGTCTTCATCTTCCCCAATCTTTCCTTCTTCGTAAACCTGTCCTTGAGTCTCGTCCTTTAGATTTCTGCACTCGTCTTCGACTTTCCTATAACGATCCTTTCTCACTCTCTCTGAACTTCGTTCTGCCCTGGCCCTCTGCAGTTCTACGGCGGCGGGCTCCGATGGTATTCATTATGAGATGCTTCGCCATCTCCCGCCGTGCACGTCTCGGTATTTACTGAGTCTGTATAATCGGATCTGGGAGTCGTCGTCAGTCCCTGTTGACTGGCTCGATGCCGTTGTCCTCCCTGTTCGCAAACCAGGGTCTCTGGGAACTTCCCCTAAGGACTTTCGCCCTATTGCCCTCACAACTTGTGTCTGCAAACTCTCTGAACATATGGTTAACGTTCATCTGATGTGGTTCCTGGAACACCATCACCTCCTCTCCCCTTCTCAATTTGGTTTCCGCAAGTGCCGCAGCACGACAGATGTCAGGTGAACTTGGAGGTCTATATTCGTACTGCTTTTGCTGCGAGGACCTCTGTTGTTGCCGTCCTTTTTGACCTGGAAAAGGCTTACGACACCACTTGGCGATATCATATTCGGTCCCAGCTTCATTCTTTTGGTCTTCGTGGTCATCTCCCTCTCTTTCTCCGCAGCTTCCTCTCTTGTCGTTCCTTTCGGGTGCGCCTTGGTACCGCTCTCTCTGCCTCTTTTCAGCAGTACGAAGGTGTGCCCCAGGGTAGTTTATTGTGGCAAGGCAATTTGAATTGCCTTGCCACATACAATTATTAAATATTCAACTAGAAACCTCAACTTACCTTGTTGGTGTTCGTCTTCTTGATTGATGCCACACATCTTGAAGTTAAAAATTCTTAACAATTTACAGTAACCTATACTAACACAACACTAAAATTAACACTTAAAATTACTGTACAGTTCATTAAGCTAAGTTAGTTTTGACTGCCAGCTGCTGAAGCCTCACTGGTTGAGGGCATTTGGGTTGCCTGTGAGGCCTCACTTGTTGAAGGTGCTTGCTTGCACCTCACTTGTTGAAGCACTTGCATGCCCTCACTTGTTGAAGGCGCTTGGCTTGCCTGTGACGCCTCACTTGTTAAAGGCGCTTGCTTGCGCCTCACTTGTTGAAAGCGCTTGGCTTTCCTGTGGCGCGTCACTTGTTGAAAGCGCTTGGTTTGCCTATAATGCCTCACTTGTTGAAGGAGCTTGGCTTGCCTGTGGCGCCTCACTTGTTGAAGGCGCTTGGCTGCCTGTGACGCCTCACTGTTTGAACAACACGTAACTTGTCTTTAATTGCTAGGACAATCTTCTTCCTCTTAACACTTCCAGAACGATTGATGCTGCTACCAGACATATTCTTGGCCAAAAATGTTCAAAATTACTATGAAAATTAAGAAAGTTATTTAAAAAAATATTTCACTAATGGCACAACACTGTGAGGCCGCACTGGTTGAGGTGTATAACTGTGACTTGTCTTTTATTGTTAGGACAACTTTCTTCCTCTTAACACCTCCAGAACGATTGATGCTGCTACCAGACATAGTCTTGGCCAAAAATGTTCAAAGTTACTATGAAAATAAAAAAGTTATTTAAAAAAATATTTCACTAATGGCGCAGCACTGTGTATAACACGAGGGACGGACGCACATGGGTTGACCAGTGTTGGACAGGTCCACTTGGGGCAGCCATAGCGTTACGTAGGCCGCCAGGAGGAAAAAAATTCACAATATTTTTGAAGGAAACTTCAGCCTGTACACAATGCTTTTAGGAAACTTATTTATTTGTTATTACATAATTACTAGTAGTTATTTTATTTGTTTTTGGCTATGATTAATTGTTCTAAAATTAATGGTAATTCCTGTACCCAGGTAGTCCCTCCTGACGCACCCCTCCCACCCTCCCAACACCACCCACCCACCCCACCCCCACCTACACCATGCGCCTCGAGTCTCGGGCAGACGGGATTAATACCGTATGGCCCGCCTCATGTTTTCATATACGGACAAAGGCACGATTATCCAGGGGACTGACCAGATAGTGTAATTTCTGCAGAAAACCTGCTTTAATCCGGTCCCTGTGGCTATTTTGGCCGGATATTGTGATAACTTTATCCGTTCACGATTTTGGCCGTATAAGGGCGTTTTTCGGATGTTCGAATCCCGGATAATCGCGGGGTTACAGTATGTATGTATGCTTTTTCTTTCGGAAGGGGCTCTGTTCCCTTCGTTGTTGATGGGGCGCTGGGGGAACAGCTTGCTCTGATGACTCTCGCATGGTCCCGCAGTTAGTGGGCTGCTTTTGGTTGTCTTCCGGCCTCTGGTGGCTTCTCCCCCTTTGGGGGGTTCAGGGCTGGCAGGGTGAGCTTCTTCCCCTGCGCTTCGTCATGTCATCTTAGTGGGTGCATTGGACGTGGTCGATCCGCCCCATCTTTCTGGGGTTCCCGTCTGCTCTATGCAGACACGGGCTTGGCAAATCTGCGGTTCTTCTGGACTTCTCCAGTCTGCGCCCTGGATTCTATGCCCTCATCGGAGGACTGTTGTCTCCGGTTCGGTTTCTGTTGGGGCCGGGTGCCTGGATGGTGGCCCTGGACCTTCAGGTCAATTCTTGGCACGTTCTTCTCCAGTTTTCCTGGACTGGCACTGTTGGTGGTGGGGCTTCAGGCTTGCTGCTTTTGTTCCCTTCCCTTGTTTGTAACTGGCACATGGTGTATTTAAGCATTCTTTACCGGATCTTGGTGCCCTGTCTGAGTCTGCTTGGGATTCGGTGACTGGCCTACCTCGACGACTGGACTGGTGTGAGCTCCCAGTCGGTCCACTTGTCTGCTCGCCAGGGGTGTGGTTATTTCCAGATCGCTGGGTTTGGTTTCCTGGTGATCTGGAGGCCGTTCCATCTGTTTCCGGCCCGGGTTCGGACCTGGCTGGGTCTTGTTTAGGGCTCTTGGGCCGCTCCTTATCCTTCCCTGCAGAAGTGTTGCTGCGGCTGTGATCCTGCCTTCGGCTGTACATGAGGGGGTCCTGGGTTGTTCGGCGGTTGCTCGAGCAGTTGTGCGGGAGTCTGAACTTCGACGTGCTGGTCTGCCCGCAGGGTCGGGTTTGGCTTCGGCATCTGTTTGGTTCCTTCGGAGACTCCCCTTCCGCCTCTTGCAATCGTTGGGTTCGTTCCTCCGGGGATCTTGTGTTGGTGCTGTGTCACCAGCTTCCTCTTTGGGGATTTCGGGGTTTCATGCCTTGGCACCTCCCCGAGCCTTCGCTCGATGTGTTCACAGACGGGTCATCTCGGCTGGGGCTTTGTGACCAGTGCTCACCTGGTCAGCCGGGGATAGTGTGATCTGTCCATCCATCGGGCTCACAGCACGGTTCGGGAGTTTGTGGCTGTCTGGTTTGCGCATCCGAGGGTTCGGGTCACTCGGTGCTCTACTATTCAGCTCCATTCGGACTGTTCTCTGGCGGTTCTTTGCCAGAACCACAGAGTTTCTCTTAGGTGTTTTCCTTTCTGGGTTGGTCCCTTCGAGTGGCTCGTTTGCTGAATCTTCAGGGTTCGGCTAACCAGTGAGGTTCATGTCCGGGGTGTGTCCTACGTCCTGGCGGACAGCCTGTATCGGTTCATTCCTCTGTTAACGGATTGGCCAGTCGATGCCGACTCGTTTCGTTGGCTCTGCCAGATGTAAGGACTCCTGGCCATGGATGTCTTTCAGTTGGCGTGGTCTAAATGTCGCCCATTCTATGTGGCGCCCTTTCCCGCCTGCGAGGCGTTCACGGTGGATGCCTTTCGGCAGGATTGGTCGAGGTGGGGGTACCTGTTCCTCTTTTCCCGGTCCAGCTGTTGCTTCGGGTTCTAGCTTGGTTGGAGCCCATTCCCAAGAGAGTAGTCCTCATGGTCCCTTGGTGGCCGGCCCAGCTTTATTTTCAGATGATGCTTGATAGGTGTTCGAACCCGGGGCGTTTTTCCCGGGGATGCGCCTCTTTCGGCAGGTCGGAACGGTCCTGTACGTGACTGGTTCGGCCTTCTCCTCGGCTCTTCGTGTCTGGTTTTTTGACGTGGGTATCGCCATCTCTGTGGTGATCAGGTGGTTTTGTTGATGGTGTCCCACCTGTGAGCTTCGTCTCAGCGACAGTATAATGTTCCTGGTGTTTCTATGCCCCTTTTTCTTGCTCTTCGTAGGTCGTCTTCTCTTTCGCTTCAGGTTGTCTTGTCCTTTCTTGGGTTTTCAGGACTACAGTTATTTGATGTTTCTTACTGCAGTTTTGTTTTGTGCGGAGCTGGTGGAGCCGCTCTGGCTTGCGTGCGGGTTGGACGTCACATCTGCCCCGTTCCGTACGTTTTCTCATGTTTTGTTTTACCTCTGGCCTGCTCATGCGTCGCCTGAGCCTTCCTGGTCCTTGATCAGGGGGTGCCCTCTTATCTTTCCTCAATTTGTGGTGGCCGTTCGGTTCAGGTTTCTGCTCTTTGGTACTGGTGGTAGGTTTGTACGTTTGCAGCCTTTCTCCGTCCTTCTGGCAACGGTCGAGACGGCTGCTTACGGTCTGTGGGTTATTGATGCTTGATTGGTTCGGCCGGGGGTGCGTCCTGTGTTGTCCGGTTGTGCTTTTTGCCGTTACCTGCGTACCGTGTCTGGGGATGCACTTTGGGTTTATCCGGTTCCCTGTTTCAGGGCTCGGGTCTCCCAGGTCGTCCGCAGAGTTTTTAGGTCTTCCAGCCTGTGGTCTATCCTTGCGCTCGTGCTGTTCGGACGTTTGCAGCTTTCGCTGCTGTGTTAGGTGACAGTCTAAGGCTCATTTCGGGCATGAGGATTTGAGGGTCACACAGGTTCCTGGCCGCCCGTTCTTTATGCGTGCGTCTGCTCCTGTGCGTTCTTGTTGCCTTGGGTTGAAGTTTGCAGCCTGTTGTCTTGGCTTCGCGTTGCGGAGTTTGTGGCGGCCGCCTCCCGGGTCAGCCCTTTTTTTTTCTTCTTTTTGGGTATGAAGCTCGAGGGAGCCATAGGGCCTCCCCACAGAAAACCAGCGTTGAATGTAATGAAACGCCATTTTCTGGGTGATTCCCGGAGGCTCCCTGGCAACCCTCCCTCCCACCAGTCGGCGTTTTTTCCGCATTGGTTGAAGCTTAGCTTCTGAACTGATGCTAGGCAGCCGGCGCGGTGAGGTCCGGGGCTACCCCCTCCCCCCTCTCGGGATGGAGAGGGCTGCGCGGACGATCGGTGCGGCAGTAAAGTGTGATGTTTGCTTGTTTCCTTGGGATTGTAATGAGTTTCTACCTCTCTGTTCGTTTTTTTTTTTTTTAGTTTTTTACCATGTGGGAATTGTTATGTTATGCCTACCTCTCTGGGTGCCTAATCCTGGTCGATGGCAGATAAGGAGAACCCCAACCATAAGGGGGTTTTCCAGGGCCATTGCTCCCTGAAACCTCTCTGAAGGGGCCAGGTTCTGGCGCTCATCCCTGATAGGTCTGAACTCCTTAGCTAATGTCACGGTCTAATATAACATACATTAGTCCGATAAGCTCCAGGAAGCCTCCAGGGCTCACCCAGAAAATGGCGTTTCATTACATTCAATGCTGGTTTTTTGTCGTTTTTTTGGCAATTTGAGCATAAAAGTTGTTATTATATATCTCGCCATGGGTCTCAAGAAAGCCAGTGGTAAGGTTCAACCGAAGAAAGTAGCTGTGAGTAGAGGCAGTAGATGATGTCCCTTCTTCATTAAGAAAATGTGTGAAGTATGGGAAGAACTGCAAAGTTTTGTTGAAAAAACTCACCCAGATAAAGCTGTAGCAGGTTGTTGCATTGACCTTTTAAATGACAATGTGTTTCTTACTACAGGCAAGTGTTAAACTGTAGGGAAAAACAAGTGTCTTTAGACAGATTCTTAGTAAGACAAGCAAGTCCTAGTGGTATGCAGGCAAAACGTGCCAGAGAGTGCACACCAGTGAAGTCCTCACTGCCTGATGTTATAATGGAAGGGGGACTCCCCTTCCAAACAGTAATACCTCCCCTCCTCCCTCCTACTCACCATCTTCCATACGCCAACAGCAGTCATCAGCAAGGGTAAGTAATAACTTGAACATAATTTTGTAGATTTATTTAGATGAATTAGTTATAAAATTTAATTTGAAGTGAGGTTTTTGGGTAGTCCGGAACGGATTAATTCATTTCCCATTATTTCTTATGGGGAAATTAGCTTCGGATTACGAGTTTTCAGAATACGAGCTGTCTCCAGGAATGAATTAAACTCTTAAACAGGGGTACCACTGTATATACTATCTATTTACAGACTATACACTGTGTTATGATCTCAGCCTACAGGAGAAACGAGTCTCCCTCGAGAGTTATTCAACAAGCCTGACCTAACTAGAAAGTATAGGAAATATAGAGGCGATAACACAGATGTAAAATAGTTTGTTGGATTCAATGAACAATTTGAGATTATGGGCAGTAAATAAGGAAATAGATAAATGACTGGTTAGGAGATGTGGATATTTTGCTGGAGGCGTGAGGCTCGATTCTGGAGGGCTTTGACCTCACTTGAGGCCAGACATCGCAGGGGGAAAGCCACGCTCCGTTTGAGCTCCCGTCAGAAAGGAACCCCTAGTGATATATCTCCAAGAGAAGAGAAGTGTGTAGCCGTGCCAGCTGTGGAATTGAGCTGAGAACGTTGTGGTCTCAAGTCCTGGACAGCTAGGGGAGTTTATTAAGCTGCCCAGAGACATTTTCGTGGGCTGTGTGGAGCGCCCTGACCAGACGCCGTCAGAGGGATATCGCCCTCGACTAGACAATCTGTGGTAAGCACGATTTAAGCCAGTTCATAGTGATTGCTTGTAGTTTCGTCGTGTGCCCAGCGACAGTAGGCAATGTTATTTATAAGTTAGACATGTTTTGATAAGGCAGAAGGCCTAAAATAAGAGAGTGGAGAGGGAGGAACAGCTGGAGGGACGAGCAGCACGTCCACTCCCGTCAACCGCCTGAAGCCAACTGCCTGGCGGCGGAGGACCCTCCCAGAGTGAGTGAGGCCCGCCGGGCGAGGTGGAGCATGGACCAGCCCAATGGGGGAGTCCACTCTCACTGCATGTAGAGAGCGGATAGATGTTAGATGCAAACACATTGTGTGGATTATTTCGTCTATGTGTTTATAAGGAAACATTTTTATTGGAGTGTCAATGGGTTGCAGGTTTGTCTTTGGGGAAGAAGTTGCTGAGAACTTCGAAGCCAGCACAGAGGGAGTAGTTGATGAGACTCCAAGGTGGTGGAGGAGAGGACCTCGAGCTGTGAGGAGAAGCAGTGAAGAGGAGTGTCACGTGCTTCTGTAGAGGTGGTGAAGCACCATAGTTGCTCGAGGGAACTTCATGGTGTAGCAGCCAGGAGAGCTGTGGAGGATCCCTAGTAGAGGTAGTGAAGCACCATAGTTGCCCAAGGAAAACTTCATGGTGTAGCAGCCTGGAGGAGCTGCAGAGGATCCTGGTAGTTAAGTCCGGAAGAACCTGAAGATATCAGGGTAGTGAACTTCCAGATGTGGAAGGAAAGTTCTAAATGATCACTTGTAGGGAGTTGATAGTGTGTTTGGCTTTAGCGTGTAAGTCGCAGTGAAAGGCGAGTGATAGTTTGCCATTTTTGTACCAAGGTGTTTGTACTGAAGTATAGAGTTACTGTCGTAGGCTGGATTACCTACAGTTGTATGTGTTCTAGGACTGATAGGGTGATCGATTGATCATTGTTGTGTATCAAGGAACATTTATACTGATATATGTTATTGCATTCATATGCTGATTTTCCTTGTACATGTTTATAGATATATATATATATATTCTCTTGCTGATAGTGCAACATTGTATTATAAGACCTGAGCGGCTGCCACACTGCCACACATAGTGAGGCTACCTCAATTCTCTCCCTTCCTCCCTTCCTCCCTCCCTCCCTCACCAAAATTCCTCCTTCTACAATACTACGCACAATGTTAATTATAACCACAATCCTGGTCACTAATTCCTGTAAATGAATAATTGACCACAAGTTTATTTTGAAAAGGAACCTAAGAAGTCATTTGAAGATTCCTAGATGAACGAAATAATGCTGTGGTGCTGTAGCTAGCGCTGTGAACATTGTGAACAGCATCGAATCACTGATATTTGATCATTGTACCCAGTCATTATCACACTCAGGCTCTTCTATAATACTATCATGGCTAAATAATACAGGTTATATATATATTTTGACATTATTAGGCGATGCTGTGATCACACACTGAACAGCAGTGCTGTGCGCTCATGCTGCGTGTGCCAGCCTTGGTTGCTCACTCACTACTGAGGCTCTCACACCCAGGAATGTGGACCACGATTTATTTTTAAAGATGGCATCTGTTTACAAGAGCCCTGAGGAAGCTGATGTGAACCCCATGTAGCCGCAGGAGTTTTGAATGGAACGTGAAAAATACAAATACCCAGAGGCGCGTAGCGCACCCCAGACGTGGGCCTGCAGGCGCGTTGCACAGTTAAAGGGTTAAATACCACAGCTAGACCAGTTGTTCAGCCATGCCTCTGGAGAGGAGAATGTTGACCTCCCAGGGTGTCTCAACCCACACTGATCCATCTCTCCACTGACCTCATGTGGGACTGACCTTAGCTCAGTTACCAAATTAATCTTTGAAGAAGATTACTAACATCCTGTATCTGAATAATAAGTCACTGAAGGTGACTTATTATTCCAAAACAATTGGGAATTATCTTGACATGTGAGCCAGGCTAATTGCAATATTCAATAGCAGTTACATTTCACTAATTTACATGAATTAACAAGCAAGCTGGGAGGTACATATTTACTAAGTAACGAGATATCCTATTCTTACTGAAGTCATATGCTTCATAGATAACATACGAGGCTTATTCTTTATTCTCAATTGAAGTTAATTTTAACATAAGTACTTAACCACAATTGCTTATTCCTACTAATTCTTTAATGCCTGAATTATTATCCTAGTTTGATGACTCGACACAGGGTTCAAGTGGCACTTGTTTTCTACAATGAGCTCTAATCCCTTGGGATAGGGATGACCCTAGCCTGTCAGGTCAACTACCCACTGACTCCATATTTTTATAAAAGGCATATCCTCCCTTCTAGTGAACTACAACATTTCATGTTAGATCTATGGTCTTGTATATTAATAGTTCTACTGTTACAACATTGCAATTTTCTGGTATTCTGAAGCACTTCTGTTATATACTTCACTCCATTAAATGTCACCCTTAATGGACAGTTCTCTCATATGTCTTTCTCATATTTTCCTATCCTCCTAAAATCACTGACATGCTCCTTTGAATTTAGGCTTTCTCCTAATCCTACCTAATTCTCTCGGTCTACCCTAGATGAAATTTCCTTCTCTAAAAGATCCAAAAATTATTATGGACTTCTACCTAAGTGTTTTGTACTAGTTTACTGTTGGTTACCAGTTCTTTCCTAATTGCTTACCAAAGATCTGCTTCTTGTTTGTCATTTCTGGTTTTGACTTCCAAACCACACTTCCTTAATCATCTCTTTCTCTTTTGCATCTTGGGCATACGTGTCTTTTTATTTCTTCTTTATACTTTTCTAGTTCTTTATTAACCTCCTCTATGTGAGTTGTCATTGAAGTTGCCAGTTGCAGATCCTTGCCTAACTCTATGTTAGCCCTTAGGGTCCCTTGAAGTTGTTCACTATATGAGTCTATTTTCTTGTTTATTTCTTCAAGTTACCACTCTTCATGTGCAGATGCATCTTCGCATGCGTTCCCTACGTTGTGTGTTCTTGTAGACAACGCAGGCATGTTCACCCTTGTCCTGTGGTCCCTGTGCCTGGCATATAACCAAGCTCGTGTACACTCAGAATTTCCTTACCCCTGAACCTTTCAGGAACTGCGTGAGGCATTATTGCTGGCACCCCCACGCGTTGCAACTTAGTCCTCTATCCCAAACTTCACGAGAAGTTGTGACACTAGAGTAACGTTGAATGTACGTATTGGGGGTCTCTTGCCAGATTTCATGAGATATATATTGAAATAGTTGGGGAGCTCTTTTTGTGGTTCTCAAGGCTGCATTCTCTTTTGAAGCCAGCAGTGGTTTGTCTTGCTGACTTTCTGGCTGTCTTTCCCAGTGGTGGCATTAATAAATAAATACATAAATGTCACTGCTCCCTGCACCTTTGTGACGGGGTCATCTTCTGGTGCTAGT
Organism: Procambarus clarkii; assembly: GCF_040958095.1. NCBI lineage: Eukaryota > Metazoa > Arthropoda > Malacostraca > Decapoda > Cambaridae > Procambarus > Procambarus clarkii. Next base: position 20,002,219 of record NC_091212.1, on the reverse strand, counting down.
CTTCAGTAGGCTTATAGAACAAAGTGGCTTATGTGACTTAGTAGATGGTACACTATCATCAGTGAGAGTGGCTTCAGGGATCCACCAGAGCTCACCCAGAAATTGGTGTTTTATTACATTCAGTGCTGGTTTCTTGAGTCATGCTTGAAAGACACTTTAGTGTATTACTAAATTTTACTTTTAAATAAATTTTGCTTCTTACATTTCCATTAAATATCAAAAGTGTTTGCTGTGCTTGTTTATATAATATAAAATATCTTACAGACTGTGGTAACATGTTTTGCCACAATGAAGAAAAGTCATGCTGAAGATGATGCTATCTCATGCTTGGTCCTGGGAACAGAGAGTGCAAATATTTTTATTCTTGATCCAGAAGCCTTTACAATTCTTAACAGTGTAAGTATGATAAAGAATCTAGGCACAAAGTGCTTCTTTGATAATCATTAAGTGTATAATTCAGAATAAAATAAGAAATTAAAATCCTTAGGAGGATGGCTTGTCTGTCTGTGAAAGAAAAAATCTTGTATGTGTTTTGAACATAAATATTTGGGCTATAGCAGGTTTACAACTGTTACAAATGTTCTCATTCATGTATAATTTTCTTAAACATCAAGATATGTTGTGTAGGTAAATGACAAACTTGGTTATTCACTAAATTTACACATCTTCTCACCTACTGTACAATTTGTCGTATCTAGAACTGTCAGAAAATTTTATCCAGACACTGTTACTGCATCTGCACTACTAAGAATTGTTTTCTCACTTTATAGTTATATTAGTTATATTAATCTACTTCTTCCAGAGGTACTTTACCTAGGGTCATGGATAGATAGGCAGGAAAACATATGGCACTATTGCTAAATGGTTTAAAGCATCCCTGTAGGAATTTTAAAGGAGCTTGGAAATTACTGGAGAGATTAATGCAGACAGGAAAACATATTCAGAAGGGTCTGTTTTAAAGCTCTAGCTAACAGTTTCAGAGATGTCACATACTTGCCTGCCACTTGAAACATTTTACTATACACATGGCCAATTAAATCTAATGCCTAATTCACCTTGCCACTGTGGCAGGCATATGAGTTGATTAGTTGCAAGAAAGAGAGAGATTCCCATTGGTGAGCACATATGTAAAGTCACTGGGGCTGTGTTATCTGGGCTTGAGAACAAACATTTATGAATATTTGTTAGTCTGGCTGAATTTATCTTTCAGTGGTGATTCAAGCATCATAAGTGGTCCCACATGAGCTCTTATGCACAAGCATTATTGGTGTATTCCTATTTTTCTTGGTTTGACAGAATAATGCAAATTGGAAAGTGGGTTTTCATACCAAGGCTTATTTCAAATTATACTGTATTTTATATGACATTATTCATGCAAGTTTACTTATCTTGAAATATGGTGTAGTTGAACATTACTTGGTAATATACAGCTCAATAGTTTGATTAAAGGCTTGCAAACCCAAATAAATTACATACTGTATATTAGTCAATTCATCTTGATTCAAGACAAATTTAGTTACTATACGACTGGAAACAAGTTTTACTGCTTATGCAATACAGTTGTATTTAAAAATATAGACTATCAGCACACAAGCTGATTTATTAATTGCAAATCAGTAGTCTTAATTTTCAGTCTTGTTTATTTTAAATTTGTTATAAAATGAAGCAATGGTTTAAAGGTTTAATATTTCAGATGAGCCTGCATAGCGTACCAGTGTTCCTGTCAGTATCTGGCTTATACGATGTTGAGTACCGCATTATTGTCGCATGTCGCAATGGTCAAATATACACACTGAAGCGTGGGACAAAAATTGGCCGACCCACTGCAGAGCTAACATCGCAACCAGTGGGCTTACTGAAACGAGACAAAAGCATCATTGTAGCCACCATGGACCAAAATCTTCATTCTTTTAACAACAAGGTAAGTTTGTCTTGTACTGTATATTTATGTACAGCTTTATATGTATAACTGTGTTTGTGTGAATGTTTATACAGTACTTAGATGTTCGTGCAAGTATAAGTTCGGCTCCTAAACCTCCTTATGAAAACAATTTGTTTAGTGCAATGACTCGGTCCCATGAGTTTTTAATGTACAGTATTTAAATTTAAAATTGTGTACTTATTTAACTTCTAACCCATTCTACTTATTGATGATTAACACTGAAGAAGCTCTTTTTGATATCTCTGTGACTTATTTGTGTCTCTAGTCACCATCTATGCCTAGAATTGGCCCCCATTCATATCCAGATAATTTGCACATGTCCAAACACACCCTCAGAACCTTCAGAATTTGTGTTTAACCCTTGTGTTGCTAAGGGCTATTTGGCCTTTGTCACCCACAGGCGCATAACAAAAAACCAGCGTTGAATGTAATGAAGCACCATTTTCTGGGCGAGTCCCGGAGGCTCCCCGGAGCTAATCCCAGGCTGATATGCTAATGTCAGACTTTGGCATCAGTCATGTGTATGGAGTTCTTAGGCCTACCGGGTACCACGGCCAGAACCGGGCCCCTTCAGAGACGCAAGGGGAGCAATGGCCTATAGAAACCCCCATGTGGTGGGAAGCATTCTATGTCTGCTATCGACCGGATCAGGCACCCAGATAGGTTAGCTCCTCAAAACAAACCCCTATTCTGGTTAAAATTCCTACTAAAAGCCGAACTAGTAGATAGAACTCTCCAACAGAAAACAAGCAAACTAGCGTGTCGTCACACGTCGACATGCCGCTGTCTGCGCAGCTCCCCCCTCCCTGGGGGGGGGGGGGTGAAAGGGGGAGCCCCAGACCCTTCACGCTGGATACCCACACCTCAGTTCTGAGGCTGGATGTCAAAAGCACACAAAAAAACGTCGACAGAAGGGAGGGAGGGATATCGGGGAGCCTCCGGGACTCACCCAGAAAATGGCGTTTCATTACATTCAACGCTGGTTTTCTGGGAGAGCCCCGTCGGCTCCCTGGAGCTAACTCCCCACAGACAGAAAAAAAATGACTTACCTGGGAGGCGGTCGTTGCTCACTCCTCAACTCGAAGTCGAGACAACTGGCTGCAACCGCTGACCCAAAGCAACACAGGCCTGACGGGGCCCAGGGACATTCATGAGGTAACGAGCAGCCAGGACCCTGTTCGACCGCCAAAAACCCTGCGCCCAAATATCAGCCCAAGGCATATTTCCAAATACGGCAGCAAGAGCCGCGAACTTATGGACGTCATGGGCACGGGGATAGACCTCAGGCAGGCTGGATTTGATAACCCTGCAGATGACCTGGGAGACCCGAACCCGCGAACAGGGAAGAAGGGAAACCAGATTAACCCAAAGCGCATCCCGGACACAGAAGCTGTGGTGCACAAATAACGGTGAAGCGCCGCAGCCGGACACAAAGCATGATGCACCGCCAGCCGTACCAACCAAGCATCAACCACCCATGGACCCTTCCAGAGCGCAGCAGACTCATTCTTCCCCAGAAAAGAAGGAGACAGCTACAAGTGAACAAAACAATCTCCACGACCAAAAGAACAGAAACCCCTGCACCTGAGAACATGAAGCTTCCCGACCCGACCCCCAGAGGCTAATGCCAACAAAAAAAGAGCCATGGAGAAATAATCACGTACCGAAGGGGCCACAATGAAACGAGGAGACGAAAGGTAAGCGAGCACTCTGTCCAAAGACTAGGACGGCTTAGGCGGTGCATGAGCAGGCCAGAGGTGAAACAAAGCACAAGACAGCTTGCGAAACGGCGCAGACATAACATCGATACCGAAGGCAAGCTGAAGTAGCTCCGCCAGCGTCGCACGATATGAGCCGACAGTGATAGGCAAAAGATGATGGTCCTGAAACAAAGAAGAGAGAAAGGACAAGACCACCCTAACAGACAACGAACTAACACGACGAAGACGCAGAAAGAAACAGAAGGACCGCCAGGAAACTTCATACTGCCTGCCGAGAAGAAGCCCTCAGGTGGGACACCAACAAGGAGGCCACCTGATCACCATAGAGATGATGATATACTCGAGTCAAAAAACCCATACGCGAAGACTCGAGAAGATCGAACAAGCCACTTGACGTACTGGCCCGATCTGCCGAAAGAGGCGAAGCCGCGGGAAAATCCTCGGGTTCGGACATCGAGCAAGCAGCGCCTGAAACCAAGGCTGGGCCGGCCACCAAGGAGCCAGGAGGACAACTCTCCCTTGGTAAGTCTCCAAGCGAGTCAGGACCTGGAGCAACAGCCGAACTGGGGGAAAGAGGTACAGGAATCCCCACCTCGACCAGTCCAGCCAAAAGACATCAACCCCGATGGCCTTGTGATCGGGGAAGGGCTCCGCATACACAGGAAGGCGCCTCGACCACGTTGATGTGAAGAGGACCACCTCGGGGCGCTCGACAGTCTGGCAAAGCCAATGGAAGGAAGCGTCATCGACCATCCACTCCGTGGAGAGGGGAACGAAGCGAGACAGGCTGTTGGCCAAGACGTTGGACACTCCCTGTACGTGAAACTGCCAGGAGATCCAAACCCCGAGAACTCAGCAGACAAGTCACCCGAAGCGACCAACCCCAAAGAAACAAGGACCGCATCGAACCCCTGTGGTTCAGGCAATGAACCACCGGAGAGCAGTCCGAATGGAGCCAAATCGTCAATCCGCTGGCGACTTGAAGCCTCCGAAGAGCAAACCACACCGCCGCGAACTCCCGTGCTGAAAGCTCGACAGAAGGACAGACCCCAACACCCCTGGCCGGCCTGATGAGCACTGGTCACAAAGCCCCAGCCGAGAGATGATGCATCCGTATACACATCGAGCAAGGGCTCGAGTAGGCGCCAAGGCACTGAACCCCGAAAAACATGAAGAGGATGCCAGCAATGCAGCAGCTGACGCAAGGCCCCCGGGGGTCGAACCCAGCGATCGCGAGAGAGGCGGAAGGGGCGACCCCGAAGGAACCAGAACAGCCGACAAATCCAAACCCGACCCAGCGAGTAGACTACCATCACGAAGTTCAGGCTCCCGCACAGCCCCTCGAGCAACCGCCGCGTGACCTGAGGGCCCACCAGAAACAGATGAAGACGGGACCGCAGCCGCAGGAGAGACTGCGGAGGGGAAGATAAGCGATCCAAGAGTCCCAAACGAGACCCAGTCAAGTTCAAACCTGAGAGGGGACCAGATGGGACTTCCTCCAGTTCACCAAGAACCCGAACCAGGCGAGCTGGGAAAGAACCAAATCCCTGGCTAGCAAGCAAGCCGACCGGCTGGGAGCCCAAACCAGCCAGTCCTTGAGATAGGCCAACACCCGAACACCTAAGAGACGTAAACGGGCACCACGACCCGCGTAAGGCACGTGAACACGCGAGGTGCCAGGTTCAACCCGAACGGGAGACAACGAAAGCGGTAACTGAGATATCCCACAACAAAACCGAGCCAGTCCTGGAATCTCACATGAATCGGGACATGCCAACCCATCTGAGGGATCACGTCGTTTCAACGACGCCCAAGCGAACCCATTCCAAGACTTCCTGACAGAGCGCAGGGGAAGAAACCTGCCCTGCCAGCCCTGACCCCCCCAAAGGGGGGGGGGGCCACCCAATGCCACCGCAGGCAGACAGACACGACCCGAAACGCCCATGAATTGTGGGACCAGGCGTGGGCGAATAGCGCAAGCCTCCCCCCCCACCATCGCCCCGTCTATGGGGCAAACCGGGAAAGGGCCGGTGCCCCTTACGAGACCCAGAACCCCGCACAGAGCGAACACCGTGCTGACCAGACAAGCGTGGGTCCGAAGCAGGAGCTGAACCTGAACCTGACACCAGTGGCCATCCACAACGAGAGGAACCCCGAGCCCTGGCACGACCCTTTCGAGAAGACCCACCGCGGGAGCCCCGGAAAACCAACAAGTCTGACATCGGACGAAAACCCGACCACGCAACCTGGATAAACTGTGCCACGACCGACTCCTCAAACAGAAGAGGACAAAAAGGCGATGACAGCCTAAGAGCCAGAGCCTAAGCAGATTCCACAGAGGAACCCACCACCGCCTGCCGACACGCGAGACAGGAAGCATAAAACAGGGAAACCACATCCCGTAAAATTGGCGCGAATAGCTTCAACAAAGCAGCTGATGCACGCGCTGCTGAGGACATGGTGCCAGACCCCGGGACGGACCCAAGCGTCCTCACATGCTCCACTAGCCAATCCGAGGACAGCTCCAGGACGGAAAAGAACCGCAAGGCCGAAGCCAAAAGACCCCAGGCGCTCAAGTCCTCCACCACGAACGCTGCCGAAAGGGTGGGAACCTGCACATGGAGCTGAACAACGCCCACATCGCAGGGAAGGGCAGGGGCAAATAAGCACTCGTTCAGGTACTCAAGATCACCCCTCCAGGAAAACCTGAATCATCGTGGATGCTTCCCGCCACTCCAGTGTGCGGGAACAACAGAAGGAATGCCAGGAATCCAGAACAAACAAGGGGCAGTCCGCTAGCCAGGAAGACTCTGGAACCTCGTAACGGAGCCAGAAAGGGAACGAAGTCCCAAACCTGAACTCGGACGGATCCATTTCCGAGGCAAAATCTGGGTCACGCAGGAGGTACGCTACAAAGGCTGCCTGCACCACACCAGGTTGGATGCGATAAGCCGAAAACCTCTGGAAAGATGGAATCGACGCACCCGGGGGAACACGGAACTGAACCCAAGGAGGGGCTGACATCAAATCCAACTCGTACGCAGAGGGGGAAAAGAAAACCTCACACCTTGTAACAACAAGCCCCGCTCAGAGGGAAGAAAAACCCAGGCGGGGTCCAGTGGAGCCCATGGCCCCGAAGTCAACCCCTCCCCAGCCTTGAGGTCCTTTACAGCAGGACCTAGGGTCGAGTCCTCTCCCTAAGCACCGACCCTACAAGAGAAGGACGGAGCAGCCGTAGAAGCCGGAAGAAAGGGGGCCCACTGGTCAGACCCAGAAGCTTTGGCCGGGAGACAAGACTTGAATGCCTCTGCTGCCCCCCTTCCCCGGAAGGGGCATCCCCCGAAGCTGCCCGAGTCTCGATATCAAGTAACCCCTGCTCCGACTCCGAAAGCCTCAAACGTATCGGGGCCGGAAGCAGGGGGGAGGGGGACCAGAACGCACAACAGGAAGGGAAGAACGAGGAGGTGCAGACTGAACCAGGATCGAAGTGACCCCCACCCCTAAGTCCGGGTCTCGAGAAACAAAGCGGAGCAGCCCCGGGGCATCTGGGTGAGCAACCAACTGAGTGCATTGCAACAGACAAAACCTAGCTTGCAACGCACGTGCCGCCTGTACCCGAATAGAATCAGCAGATAATTGGGCAAATTGAGTCACAAGCAAGCAGCATCACTTACAGGACTCAGGGTCGAAAGTATCACCGACCCAACAGGCAGTGTGGCAGAGGCAAAAACAATGAGGGTCACCCCGAGACAAGGGGACAGAGCAACCCTCAAACTCACACACAGCGAGCGGGGACTCCGGGGTCACATCCATCGGACCCACGCGCCCCCCTAGGGAATTCCCAGGGTCCTGAGCATTTACTTTTAAGAGGACTCGCGCTCAGGTAGTCCCAGGCAGGGTGCAGCTAACCGGCGCCCAAAACTACCAAGCAAACTTCTAAAGCTGTACCCAAGGGACGTGTACACTCACGGGGGACCTAGCAGGGGGTGCCACCAAGGAGAACCGTGGAAGGGCAAACACCAGTGGAATAATAGGGCAGAACCCTCCACAAGGCAAAAAGAAAAAGAAAAACAAAACCCCGCAAGAGGACAGCGAACCCCAAGGAACAGAGCCGGCTATGTCGGAAATACAAAGCTGCACAGCACCCTGCGCCCCTACCAGTGCAAACTGCCTCTTACCTGCAGGTAACAAATGAGAACAGAACACCCAAGAGCCCCAAGCGCAATACTTACAGGGCACCTAGGGAAGGCAGCCCTAGGTGCATGCAGCTTGAGTACTGAAGATAACTCCTGGTTCTTGCACCCACAGAAAACAAACACCACACACGAAGCACAGTGCTGTAGCGACACCGGAGCCAGAGCACACGACCTTCGCCTATAGCATCAGCCTCAAAAATTGAGGTGTGGGTAGCCGGCGTGAAGGGTCTGGGACTCCCTATTCCCCCTCCTAGGGAGGGGTGAGCTGCACAGACAGCGGCGCGGTGACATGTGACATCACACTAGTTTGCTTGTTTTCTGTTGGGTAAGTTCTAGTGTAGTTCTATCCACTAGTTCGGCTTTTGGTAGCAATTTTAACCAGAATAAGGATTTGTTTTGAAGCGCTTACCTTTCTGGGTGCCTGATCCGGTCGATGGCAGACATAGAATGCTTCCAACCACACGGGGGTTTCTATACACCATTGCTCCCCTTGCCTCTCTGAGGAAGCCTGGTTCTGGCCATGGTCCCCGGTAGGCCTAAGAACTCCATACACATGACTGATGCCAAAGTCTGACATTAGCATATCAACCTGGGATTAGCTCCGGGGAGCGGACAGGGCTCCCCCCAGAAAAAAATATAACAAATTATTTTTTCTTCTTAACTTGTTAAGGTTTGCCCTGATCACGGGAGAAATAATAAAAAAATCGTAAGTGGCATATTTTGGCCGCAATAGGTTGGGGAAGTCTGGCAAAAAAAGAGACGCCGACTCTGCAAGTGTCGGGGGAGTTCTGCTTCGCCCCAACTGTCAGGCGAGGGGTTGCCACAAAGATATAATTACCTAATTATTTCAGTGTGTCTGATTTTATCTTTTTTTTTGTTCCAATATTATTCAATAGTGTGTAGTGTGATATATTTACATGTATATAATAAAATGTGTGAATCATCACTGTACTCAAAATTATGGTGTGCATATTATTGATTCAATTATTATGTTCATCAAACAGTGAACAAATACTTTGTCGGTTATTACACTATATACACAGGTTATATATAAGTATCTACATTTGTGTTCCTCATAGCGAACCACTAATCTTGTATGGTGACAGCAGACAGTAACAGTGTGTACACACAACTCATGCGCCCTCCCTCCCGCCCATCGTCACTGGTTCAAGGCCAGACACACTAACATTCCTCCTTCAAGTATACTGTACTGTTGTGGTGTTATTACCTTATATACACCACATTATATATAAGTATCTATATGTTTTGTTCACCATAACTGTTCAACTAAGGCGGTATAGTGCCCAAAGAGCATAGTAGCCACCCTTACCCAACATGACAAGTCAGGCAGATGTTGCCACCTCCCTCACCAAAATGGCTTCTCTCAACGCTCTTTCTGTGGGGAGCCCCTATGGCTCCCTGGAGCTTATCAGGCTAATGTATGTTATATTAGACCGGGACATTAGCTAAGGAGTTCAGACCTACCAGGGACGAGCGCCAGAACCTGGCCCCTTCAGAGAGGTTTCAGGGAGCAATGGCCATGGAAAACCCCTTTGGGGTTGGGGTTTTCCTTATCTCCCATGGACCGAGGTTAGGCACCCAGAAAGGTAGGCGAAACAAAACAAACCCCACATGGTAAAAAACTAAAACAAAACACCGAACAGAGAGGTAGAAACTCCCTACAATCACAAGGAAACAAGCAAACAAGCAAACATCACACTTTACTGCCGCGCCGATCGTCCGCGCAGCCCTCCCCGCCCCGGGAGGGGGAGGGGGGAGCCCCGGACCTACCGTGCCGGCTGCCAAGCTTCAGTTTGTAAGCTAATGTCAACCGGGATAGACGCTTCTCTGGCCTCAGTTTCCTAGGCGGTGTTTGCCTTGTGTGGCGTTCACTGCCGTGTGTTGTGTTGGGCGGTGGCCAGGAGTACCTCATCAGTGCCAGGGCTGCATGCGCTTAGTGGCTGACTTCCCAAGCGCCCTGTGAGTACTGCCCTTGCGTAACAGGGTTATCTTTCCTGGGGTGTTTGGGAACCATTCCCGTGGAGGTTCTTGCTGCTCGGCATTTGCCTCGCCCTTGGGGCCAGCTGGGGCTTGGGGCCCTTGTTTGGCCCTGGGTAAGGATTGGTATTGTGCTGGTTAGGGCATCGAGGTGTTGCACAGCCTGCCACCTAAGCGGCGACCGGTTCCTGTTGCCTCTGGAGACGGTGTACTTTTGCGGGTTTTTCTTTTGCTTTTATTTTCATGTCTGGTGGGGGTCTGCCTAGTGTGGCTATAGTTCCACTGGTAGTGTTTGGCGGCCCTCTGCTAGGCCCCCGTGATTGTACACGTCGCAGAGGTTTTCAGTGCTATCCTCTACCCTCTTGTTATGTTTGGGTTTCTTAAACGGTTAGCAACACCTTGCCCGGGCTTCCCGTAGCAGTCAGCCTATGGGCCCTGGAAACCCCTGTCGGGGCTTGGGGAACCATTGAATGTGTCTTCTGGGTTCCAACCCGTCTTGTACGGGATTGTTGGTTACTGTGCTCTTGTCTCCGGGTGACAGTTGCCACTTTTACCTCCGTAATGCTGCCTGTTGGGTCACTGACACCTTGACCCAGAGTCTTGCGAGAGATTCTCTGCTTGTTCTCCAGTACTTTCCTGATGTTATTACTGTTCAGAGTACAGGCAGCATCCGTGTTGCAAGCTAGGTTAGGTTGCTGTAACATGGTAGGTTGGTTTCCCACTCGGATGCCCCGAGGCCGCCCCGTTTGGTTAGGTGCTGTTTGCCCCTTTCCCTCTCTGTTCCTGGCTCCGGACTGTCTGTTGGTTTCGGGGTCGGGGCAGGGTTTAGTTGGGGCCAAGACTCGGGCGGTTTTCGGGAGCTGCCCCGTTCGGGTTGGGGGACGGAGGTTTTCGAGCCTGTTCCTCCTGCCAAGGCTTCTGGGTCTTACCAGCAGCTCTTTTTTGCTGCCTTTCCCATGGACTCATGCTTTTCTTTCAGGACAGAGAGCTTGGAGGACAGCTGTGCCCCGGGGCACCTGTTGGTGGTTCCCGGGGCTATGGGGGAAGCCTGCTAGAAGTTCTGGGGCGGTTTGCCCCTGCCTGGGTTTTCTGCTTTTGGGCAGAGTTTTTCGCCCATCCTGTCTGCTTGCTTCCCACTTTTGCTGGTGTGTTTTCATATCTTTAGCGTCGGTCACAGCCCTCTGGCGGTCATTTTCGTCTGCCGGTTTCCCGGCGTGGCCACCAGGGTGGCGTTGCGGTTTGTTTACATGCGTCTGGGTGTGCGAGCGAGTTTCTTGGGTGAGTTTTCACCTTTTTTCGGGGGTTTTATTCTCCTGTTGTCGTTTCTTTGCTTTTCTGGTGTTTTCTGCCCATTTCCTGTTCCTCTGAGAACGTTTGGGTGTTGTTTGAAAGGGACCGGGTTTCCCTTTTTATCTGTTTTGGGTCTGGGCCCGTGGGTTTGGGCTCAGTGTCCCCTGGCTGTTATGCTTGCTCCCACACCTTATCCCTCAATTTTCGGCCTGTTATGACCGTTTCCCAGGGGGTTCTGTCTGAGGGCTGTGCTTTGCCTTCTGTGGTGTTCTCTGCCAGCAAATGTGGTGGTTTGGGCTCCCCTGGTTTGATTCAGGGTTCCTTTGGGTTCTTTGGCTTCGTTACGGAAGTTTCTTCCTCTTGGGCTCCCTTTGTGGGTTCAGGGGGCTTTGTTTCCTCGTGTGACCCGGTTCTGCCTTCTGGAGTTACGGGGTCTTCCTGGCTTGCAGACTGATCTTTTTGGATCTTGGCACATGTTGTGGTCGTGCTGGGACCTTTAGGTTTCGTTGTCGAGGTGGGCCTTTTGATGCAGTTTTGTGCCTTCCTTGCCTGGCCGGCGTGGTGCTCTCTGCCCACTGGTCGACGACTTGTACTTCTCTTTTAAAATGTATGTGTGTGTAATTACCTAAGTGTAATTACCTAAGTGTAGTTACAGGATGAGAGCTACGCTCGTGGTGTCCCGTCTTCCCAGCACTTTGTCATATAACGCTTTGAAACTACTGACGGTCTTGGCCTCCACCACCTTCTCACTTAACTTGTTCCAACCGTCTACCACTCTATTTGCGAAGGTGAATTTTCTTATATTTCTTCGGCATCTGTGTTTAGCTAGTTTAAATCTATGACCTCTTGTTCTTGAAGTGCCAGGTCTCAGGAAATCTTCCCTGTCGATTTTATCAATTCCTGTTACTATTTTGTATGTAGTGATCATATCACCTCTTTTTCTTCTGTCTTCTAGTTTTGGCATGTTTAATGCTTCCAACCTCTCATCGTAGCTCTTGCCCTTCAGTTCTGGGAGCCACTTCGTAGCATGTCTTTGCACCTTTTCCAGTTTGTTGATGTGCTTCTTAAGATATGGGCACCACACAACAGCTGCATATTCTAGCTTTGGCCTAACAAAAGTCATGAACAATTTCTTTAGTATATCACCATCCATGTATTTAAATGCAATTCTGAAGTTAGAAAGCATCGCATAGGCTCCTTGCACAATATTCTTTATGTGGTCCTCAGGTGATAGTTTTCTATCTAGAACCACCCCTAGATCTCTTTCTTTATCAGAATTCTTTAAAGATTTCTCACATAATATATAGGTTGTATGGGGTCTATGTTCTCCTATTCCACATTCCATAACATGACATTTATTAACATTAAATTCCATTTGCCAGGTGGTGCTCCATATACTTATTTTGTCTAGGTCTTCTTGAAGGGCATGACAATCATCTAAATTTCTTATCCTTCCTATTATCTTAGCATCATCAGCAAACATATTCATATAATTCTGTATACCAACTGGTAGATCATTTATGTACACAATAAACATCACTGGTGCAAGAACTGAACCCTGTGGTACTCCACTTGTGACATTTCTCCAATCCGATACATTGCCTCTGATTACTGCCCTCATTTTTCTATCAGTCAGAAAATTTTTCATCCATGATAGAAGCTTACCTGTCACCCCTCCAATATTTTCCAGTTTCCAGAACAACCTCTTATGTGGAACTCTGTCGAAAGCCTTTTTTAGGTCCAGATAGATGCAGTCAACCCAACCATTTCTTTCCTGTAATATCTCTGTGGCTCGATCATAGAAACTGAGTAAATTCGATACACAGGATCTTCCAGATCGAAAACCATACTGTCTGTCTGATATTATATCATTTCTCTCCAGGTGTTCTACCCATTTAGTTTTGATTAGCTTTTCCAATACTTTCACTATTACACTTGTCAATGATACAGGTCTATAATTGAGGGGGTCTTCCCTGCTGCCACTTTTGTAGATTGGAACTATGTTAGCCTGTTTCCACACGTCTGCTACGATTCCTGTACACAGGAATGCCTGAAAGACCAGGTGAAGTGGAACGTGTGTGTACGCATGTACATGTGTACGCTGTGTGTGTGTGCACATGTGTATACACACGTGTGTGTAACATGCCTTGTGTGTATGTGTATATGTATATGTATGTGTATATACATAATGTGTATGTGTGTGTGTACTTTTTCTTTCGGACGGGATTCTGTTCCCTTCTGTGTTGACGGGGCGCTGGGGGAGCAGCTTGCTCTGTTGACTCTCGCATGGTCCCGCTGTTGGTGGGCGCTTTTGGTTGCCTTCCGGTCTCTGTTGGCATCGGTGGACGACTTCTTCCCCTTTGGGGGGGGGGGGTTCAGAGCTGGCGGGGTGGGCTTCTTTCCCTGCTCTTCGTCATGTCGACTTAGTGGGTGCGTTGGACGTGGTCGATCCAGCCCATCCCTCTGGGGTTCCCGTCTGCTCTTTGCAGTCATGGGCCTTTCGCATCTGCGGTTCTTCTGGACTTCTTCAGTCTGTGCCCTGGATTCTATGCCCTCTTCGGAGGACTGTTGTCTCCTGACCGGTTTCTGTTGGGGCCGGGTGCCTGGATGGTGGCCCTGGGCCTCCAGGTCACTTCTTGGCACGTTCCTCTCCAGTTTTCTGGGACTGGCACAGTAGGTGGTGGGGCTTCAGGCTTGCTGCTTTTGTTGCCTTCCCTATTTTGTAATTAGCACTTGGTGTAATTTTTTTTTTTTTTTTTATCTTTACCGGATCTTAGTGCCCTGTCTGAGTCTGCTTGAGATTCGGTGTCTGGCCTACCTCGATGACTGGCTGGTGTGGGCTCCCAGTCAGTCCGCTTGTCTGCTCGCCAGGGGTGTGGTTCTTTCCAGATCGCCGGGTTTGGTTTCCTGGTGATCTGGAGGCCATTCCATCTGTTTCCATCCCTGGTTCGGACCTGGGCCTTGTTTAGTGCTATTGGGCCACTCCTTGTCTTTCCCTCGAGAAGTGTTACTGCGGCTATGGTCCCGCCTTCGGCTGTACATGAGGGGGGTCCCGGGTTGCTCGGCGGTTGCTTGAGCAGTTGTACGGGAGTCTGAACTTCGACGTGCTGGTCTGCCTGCGGGGTCGGGTTTTGCTTCAGCGTCTGTTTGGTTCCTTCGGAGACTCCCCTTCCGCCTCTTGCATTCGTTGGGTTCGTTCCTCCGAGGATCTTGTGTTGGTGCTGCATCACCAGCTTCCTCTTTGGGGTTTTTGGGGTTCCGTGCCTTGGCACCTCCCGAGCCTTCGCTCTATGTGTTCACGGATGGGTCATCTCTCGGCTGGGGCTTTGTGACCAGTGCTCACCAGGTCGGCCGGAGATGGTGGAGTCTGTCTGTCCGTCGGGCTCACAGCGCGGTTCGGGAGTTCGTGGCTGTCTGGTTTGCGCTTCGGAGTGTTTGGGTCACTCGGTGCTCTACCATTCAGCTCTGTTCGGACTGATCTCTGGCAGTTATTGCCGGAACCTCAGGGTTTCTCTTAGGTGTTGACCTTTGGGGTTGGTTCCGTAGTGGCTCGTTTGCTGGATTCTCGGGGTTTGGCTAACCGTGAGGTTCATGTCTGGGGGGTGTGTCCTGCGTCCTGGCGGACAGCTGTCTCGGTTCATTCCTCTGTTTGCTGATTGGCCAGTCGTCGCCGACTCGTTTTGTTGGCTATGTCGGATGTATGGACTCCTGGCCGTGGACGTCTTCGAGTCAGCGTGGTCTAGACGTCGCCCATTTTATGTGGCGCCCTTACTCACCTGCGAGGCATTCACGGTGGATGCTTTTCGGCAGGACTGGTCGAGGTGGGGGTACCTGTTCCTCTTCTCCCGGTCCAGCTGTTGCTTCGGGTTCTGGCTCGGTTGCAGCCCATTCCCACGAGAGCAGTCCTTATGGTTCCTTGGTGGCCGGTCCAGCCTTATTTCAGACGCTGCTTAATAGGTGTCCGAACCCGGGGCGTTTTCCCGCGGCTCCGCCTCTTTCGGCAGGTCGAATCGGTCCAGTACGTGACTGGTTCAGTCTTCTCCTCGGCTCTTCGCGTCTGGTTTTTTGACGCGGGTATCACCATCTCTGTGGTGTTCAGGTGGCTTTGTTGACGGTGTCCCACCTGCGAGCGTCGTCTTGGTGACAGTATGACGTTTCATACGCTTTCTAATGTTTTGTTTCACCTTCGGCCTGCTCATGCGTCACCTGAGCCGTCCTGGTCCTTGATCAGGGGTGCCTTCTTATCTTCTCCTCAGTTTGTGGTAGCCCCTTCGGTTCAGGTTTCTGCTCTTTGGTACTGGTGGTAGATTTGTACGTGTGCAGCCTTTCTCCGTCCTGGCGACGGTCGAGACTTCTGCTTTCCGGAGGGGTTCTTGGGTTATTGTTGCTTGATTGGTTTGGCCGGTGGTGCGTCCTGTGTTGTCCGGTTGTGTTTTGTGCCGTTGCCTGCGTACCGTGTCTGGGGATGCGCTGTGGTTGATCCGGTTCCCCTTGTTCCCTGTTTTCAGGGCTCGCGTTTCCCAGGTCGTCCGCAGAGTTTTTCATTCTTCCAGCCTGCGGTCTGTCTTTGCGCCCGTGCTGTTCAAACGTTTGCAGCTTTTGCTGCTGTGTTGGCGATGTCTAGGGCTCATTTCGGGTGCAGGGATTTGAGGGTCGCACAGGTTCTTGGCCGCCCATTCTTCATGCGCGTCTGCTCCTGTGCGTTCTTGTTGCCTTGGGTCGCAGGTTGCGACCTGTTGTCTTGGCTTCGCGTTGCAGAGTTTGTGGCAGCCGCCTCCTGGGTTAGCCCTTTCTTTTCCTTCTCTTTGGGTATGAAGCTCCAGGGAGCCGTAGGGGCTCCCCACAGAAAACCAGCGTTGAATGTAATGAAACGTCATTTTTTGGGTGAGCCCCGGAGGCTCCCTGGTAACCATCCCTCCCACCAGTCGGCGGTTTTTTCGTGTTGGTTGAAGCTTAACTTCCGAACTGAAGCTTGGCAGCTGGCGCGGTAAGGTCCGGGGCTCCTCCCTCCCCCTCTTGGGGTGGGGAGGGCTGCGTGGACGATTGGCGCGGCAGTTAAGTGTGATGTTTGCTTGTTTGCTTGTTTCCTTGTGATTGTAGGGAGTTTCTACCTCTCTGTTCGTTTTTTTTTTATTTTTTTACCATGTGGGGTTTGTTTTGTTATGCCTACCTTTCTGGGTGCCTGACCCCGGTCGATGGCAGATAAGGAAAACCCCAACCACAAAGGGGTTTTCCAGGGCCATTGCTCCCTGAAACCTCTCTGAAGGGGCCAGGTTCTGGTGCTGGTCCCTGGTAGGTCTGAACTCCTTAGCTAATGTCCCGGTCTAATATAACATACATTAGCCCAATAAGCTCCAGGGAGCCTCCGGGGTTCACCCAGAAAATGGCATTTCATTACAATCAACGCTGTTGTTTTTGCTGTCATTACACTATATATACACTTTATATATAAGTATCTACATTTGTGTTCACCATAAGGAATCAGTAAGTTGGTATGCTGAATCAAACAACTGCAAGGAGTGACCACCACACACCAGCTAGTCCGTCACTTGCTGTAACTCCCTCCCTCCTTCACCTCACCTGACTCGTCAGCCTTCTCTTCCCACCATACTGTTTTTTGCTTTTATTCACTATATACAGACGTTATAAATAAGTATCTGCATGTTTTGTTCACCATAGTAAACGACTAAGCTGGTATAGTGAGTCCAGACAGTAAAAGGTGGTCACACAGAGTCAGCAGATAATGCTACCTCTCTCCCCACCAAGATTACTCCTCCCACTACAGTGCTAATTATCACAACAATCTTGCTATTATCAGAATCCTGGACATTTTTATCTCGTCAGGGGTCTTCTGTAATACTATCATCGCTAAATAATAGCATGTACTTATATATTTTGGCATTTTTAGGCGTTGCTGTGGTCACAAGCTGAACAGCAGTGCTGTGAGCTCATGCTGCGTGCGCCAGTCTTGGTGGCTCACTAAGCCACCAAGACTGGCTGTTAGGACCTGTTAGGACCTCAGGTACTGAGGTCCTAACACCCGGGAATGTTGCCCTCGATTTAAAAAAAAAATGGGGTCTGTTTACAAGAGCCCTGATGAAGGTGAGGTGAACCCCTTGTATCCGCGGGCCGTTTAAATATTGCGTAGTACTCCAATACATCATATGATGTGTTACGCAGTTTAAGGGTTAAAACAAATTTGTGTACTTTATCTCTAAATTTACATATTCTGAACTGCACAGCCGAAGTATTGACAGTACAGTATTAGTGAAGAATATATTGGATCTGATTAGGTAGAAATAATTGTAGAAGTACAGTACAACCTCGATTCAACGTACTATATGGGACCAACCCCAGTTCGTTGGAGCGTTGGATTCGTTGCAAGAGGTGACCTTCAGGAGGTGTTTGCATCAGTGTCTTTATTTTTCTTGTAGAAAATAAAAATGCATTATCATATTATATACTGTATGTTACGGTGCCCTCTCCTATTTCTTTCGTTTGCCGGCTTTAAAGAGTCATATCAGCTCTCCCGTACTGATTCTCTGAGGTCCAGGGAGTCTATTGATATATGTGGCGACCAGACTGGCTGCCAGTTAAGGGAGAAAGTTACATTATAAGTTGTAAGTAAGGAGAAATTGGTGCCCAGACTGGCTGCCAGTTAAGGGAGAAAGTTACATTATAAGTTGTAAGTAAGGAGAAATTGGCGCCCTAATATAAAATGAAAGAGTATCCCCTACTGCAGATATGACGTTTTGGAAGGGATGCTAGCCGATCGCGGATTGGCCGACTTAGGTCGCGGGCGACCAATCAGGGCCCGCCGTGACGTCACCGAGTGCCCCGGGCGGCGCCAACGTCAGAGTTGACCTGACCTCGGAAGCGAGAGGACGCGCCTCGGTCTGCTCTCAAGGATTAGAGTCTCTACAAGCCTTTCTTAGTGGATTAGTGCTGGCTATCGCAGCCCATCAGATGTATTGGAGACCCCGCGCTTCTGGGAAGCAAAAAGGAACCAAGTTTATTGAGCAAAAGAGTGCCAAACTTGGAAAATATTCGGCGACGACGCTGGACGTTGAGGGCCTGAAAAGGTGTGGCGGGCAATCCTAGCTGTGAACCGGGTCACATCCACTGAGGGTTTTGGAAGGACGACACCGTGCCTAGGACAAGGAGCAACGCCTTGTGGAAGGGGCGAGTGTGGGAAAATAGTGATTAGCTCAGCGCCTATCGATGAACCAGGATTGGGGTAGCTGAATCTCAGGGATTGGAACGGCGACGACGTGAAGGCTCCACGACACCTGAGGACCTGTGGAACGTTCCTGGATCGTCAAGGATCGACTCAGGAAGCGTGGAAACCTCACACCATCGAGGGACAGGCGTCGTGAGCCAGGAATGTAAGGTAGATCATTTTCCCTTCCATTACCCCTTGTGTGAGTAGGCTAGTTAGGCCACAATATTTACTTATGTATGTGGCAATAGGACATTAATACTTTAGTAGTAGAATAGGCTGCAAGGCAGCTTGTGTCCAGGACTGTCAGAGGGGACAGTGTGTATGGATGGCAGGACAGTGAAGAAGAGGCGCCGACGTGGTGAAGAGGCCCTCCTGTGAGAGAGTGTGGGACTCCTGTCTGTCTGCCCAGTTGAAGGAGTGTTGGAGGTCGTGGAAGAAGAGGCTGACGATCTCCAGACTTATTATCCTTAGTTTCATGTTCATGTATTACTTGTGATTGTATGTGTGTTCATGTAATTTGCGTCAGTAAATTCACACATTTTATCACTGTGTTTAAGTGTGCTTCCATTACAATATTTCTCTATGAGCATACACGAAGGTTATCATAGTACCACCTAGGGAACACTACGTTCTCTATAGAAGTTCTTATTGCCTGGAGAGTGGTAAAGACAGCACGGACTTATATAAAAGTGTACCCTTAGCCATCCGATCAGTATCAGTGCCTGAATTGTGGCAACTAGTAACGTAGTGGCTAGAGAGAGGTAAAGCCACATAGGCCTTCCTGGGAGAGTACCCTGGGCCGACAGTCTAGTAGCAGATCTATGGGAGTAGCAACCTTCTGGCTACAAACAATATATAATACACCCACTGAACTGCATTGCTGGGGTGCAGATATAATAACCCAGCTGGCAACCTTGTTAAGAAGAAGATAGAGAAGACAGGCGGGAAAGGAGTTCCTGCAATCTTTTTGTCTGGCAGGCAAGACTCAGGGAGGTTATGGTTATAAGGTAAGCCTGAGTCTTCCTTCACTCCTCCACGGGTCTAGGCCGGAACTGTTAACAGCAGTTTCCCCGTGTTTGACTGAAGGGCTTCCAGGGTGAATCAGTGGCACCCACGTGACATGTACCGATATGTTATTACTCTACTAACAAATACTGTGTTACATTTGTTATTTACCTTATTGTTGGAGGTAAGTCCATCTTAAAGTCTCAAGGGAGGGATTGAGAGAGAGGGAGGGAGGGATGGAGAGAGGGAGGGAGGGAGGGAGGGAGGGCTGGAGAGAGGGAGGGAGGGAGGGAGGGAGGGAGGGAGGGAGGGAGGGCTGGAAAGAGGGAGGGAAGGATGGAGAGAGGGAGGGTGGGGGGATGGAGAGGGAGGGATGGAGAGAGCGAGGGATGGAGAGAGGGAGGGAGGGCTGGAGAGAGGGAGGGAGGGATGGAGAGAGGGAGGGAGGGATGGAGAGAGCGAGGGAGGGCTGGAGAGAGGGAGGAAGGGAGGGAAGGAGGGAGGGATGGAGAGTGGGAGGGAGGGATGGAGAGAGGGAGGGAGGGATAGGATGGAGAGAGAGAGGGAGGGATGGATGAAGAGAGGGAGGGAGGTATGGAGGGAGGGAGAGAGAGAGGGAGGGAGGGAGGGAGGGAGGGAGGGAGGGAGGGAGGGATGAAACACGCATGGTGCTGTGTGTACAGGGATTAGACCCGTCCACTCACGGTAGAGTTGTACCAATAACATACAGTAATTTCTCAAAGAGCAGATGTCTATCATATTACAGTATATTTTCGGTTTTATTTAGTTCAGTTTAATTAGGATAATAAAAAGCTATTAAAACAGTGGTTTTAGAAATTATTTATTAATATAAAACTTTCAAAAGTCATGGGTCACTGAACTATTACTTTCTTTCACTCTCACTTCTTTCACTTTCACAGACGAAAGTGAGTGAAACCTCACTGTAAAGTGAGGTTTACAGTACAGTGTTCTCTTATCTGTCCACCCTCACTCATCTTGTTTCATCACAGAAAATGTCTATAAGGAGATTTTACCACATGTAGCTAGGTAATCACGCTTCATCCTTTAACCCTCAAACCGCGCATATCATATATAAATGATATCAGTGACAAAACCGAAACCACGCACATCATTTATATATGATTTCGTGTCTAGCGCTATAATTTAAATGCCTCGCCTGGGATAGGGGCAGCTATAGTACAGCCACGACCGATAGTTGCCAGATGCCACCTAGAAAAAAAATCCAGGCTAACATTCTTGGGTATTAGAGCATCAGTATTCGCAAGCCACCAAGGCTGGCGCACGCAGCATGAGCTCACAGCACCGCTGTTCAGCTTGTGACCACAGCATCGCCTACTAATGCCATAATATATATGATACTGCTATTATTTAGCAGTGATAGTATTACTGAAGCCCTCTGACTGTGATAAAACTGACTAGGATTCTGATAATAGCAGGATTGTGATGATATTTAGCGCTGTGCTCCATGGAGGGAGGAGTAAGGCTGTGGAGGGAGGGTTGTGGTGTCGTCTTCTGACTGTGTGTGGCCACCATTTATTGACTGCACTCACCATACCAGCTTAGTGGTTCGCTATGGTGAACACAAATGTAGATACTTATATATAATGTGTGTATAGTGTGAGATAACAGCGAGAGGAGTAGGTTGGGAGCTGCCATTTTGGTGAGGGAGGAGCGTCGCACGACTTGGCATGTTGTTTACTGATGGCCACTGTGGTCTTTGGGCACCATACCAGCTTATTTGTACAGGTATGGTGAATAAAACAGGTAGATACTTATATATAATGTGTGTATATAGCGTAATAACATCACAAAGAATATTGTTGGAGGAGAAATATTAGTGCGTCTGGCCTTGAGGGCGGCCGCTGATCAGCTGACTGTGTGAGTAGCTACGTCTTTGTGCCTTTACTCACCGTACAAGCTTAGATGTACAGTTATGGTGAACAAAACATGTAAATACGTATATATAACGTCTGTGTATAGTGAATAAATGCAAAAACAGTATTGTGGGAGGAGAATGAGGGTGAGTGAGGTGATGTTGAGGGAGGGAGTGGCAGTGAGTGACTCGCTAGTGTTTGGCGGTCACTCCTCCTTGCTTTTTGACTCACAAGACCAACTTAGTAGTTCGTTATAGTGAACAAAACATGCAGATACTTATATATAACCTGTGTATATAGTGTAACAACAGCAAAACTATTTGTTTATTGTTTTATGAACATAATACATTGAATCACTAATATGCACACCATAATTTTGAGTACAGCGATGGTTCACACATTTTATTATATAAATATACCACAATTCACTGTATGGAATAATATTACTGCAAAAACTAAGAAAAAATCAATCAGAGACATTGAAATAATTAGGTAATAATATATTTGTGGCAACTGCCGTCTGACAGCTCGGGCGGAGTAGACCTCGTCTAGCGAAGGCTCTGCCAACGCCCCTTTTTTGCCACACTTCCCTACCCTATTGCGGCTAAAATATGCCTCCTACGATTTTTTTTTTTTCCGTGATCAGGGAACAAAAATGAACACCTCTATAAGACGAAAGAATTTTTTGGAATTTTTATTTTGTTGCGCCTGTGGGTGTGAATTCCATTTGGGCCCCTAGCGGTTTGAGGGTTAAATTAATGTACAAAGATACGTGTGCCCCAAATCAGTGAACGAAAATCATGGAAACTCAGTTGTTCACTTGTGTGGATCACTGGCTGGTGTTTTTGTGGACCATTTTGGCTGGTGTTTGGTTCATATGGTTCACTTGTGTGATCCAACTTCTTATGAAGGAATTATTAATTGTAATCTGTGATAGAATGAGAAAGTTTTCCACCACTCTGTGAACTCTGTCCCAAAATCGTAAGCTTGTGGACCACTTGTGGTCCACATGTGTGGTCCACTTGTGTGGTCCACTTGTGTGATCTACTTGTGTGATCCAACTTGTCATATGAGAGAATTATTAATTGTAATCTGTGATAGAATGGGAAAGTTTTCCACCAGTCTGTGAACTCTTGTCTGGACATCGTAAGCAAATCCGAACATCCCTCGCTTCGGCGAACCATTGTTCGTCGAACCAGGTGAGTAAATTCGGCGTGAAAAGTGTGCGAACTAGCCGGAGATTCGTTGAATCGGGGTACGTTGAATCGAGGTTGTACTGTAATGTATGTTTAATGTGAAAGTTATTATCATGTATAGTCAGATAATATTAATCTAATGACAAGACAATCATTACATTCATTGATTCATTTAATATATAACTACTCTACAGGACTCTACATGTTACTATTTATTATCTAGGGTAAGCGGTTATGGTCTCTCAGGCTTCCAGCTGCCATAACGTGTGTGGAGACTCTTGAGATCCGTACGCTTGGCCTCACACTGACAGCTCTTGGAATGGCTGACAACCGTGTCATGATTTATCGTGATAAGCATTTAGTGGATACTATACACACTGAAGACAGGATATCTGCCATGAAATTTGGTCGCTTTGGACGAGAGGATAATACTTTGGTTTTGGTGATGAAAGGTGAGACTTTTTTTTTAGATTTTAAAGGCAATATGAAAGATTATACCTGTACTGTAATTTGGAATTAAACTTTTATATTTGGGAAGTCCTTTCACGTAAATGTTAATTTGTTTAGATAAACTTTGGAGCAGTAAATGGTTCCATGTATGCAATAAAAAGTAAAACATTTTAAAGTTCAGTACATTCACTTTCTCATTTACTTTTTCTTTGTGTATTTAATGCCTCATTTTATTACCTTAAGCAGGTTTCACAACCTCCAAATGTACTTTTAACCATTGTTATGTGCGCCTAAAAATAGCCAACATCACTGCTGTGCGCAATAAAAATAAAAATAAAAAAACCCAGTGTTGAATGTAATGAAATGCCATTTTCTGGATGAGTCCCGGAGGCTCCCCGGAGCTTACTAGGTTGATATGCTAATGTCAGACTTTGGCATCAGTCATGTGTATGGAGTTCTTGTGGGCCTACCGAGGACCACGAGCCAGAACCTAGCCCCCTCTAGAGAGGCAAGGGGAGCAATGGCCTATAGAAGCCCCCCATGTGATTGGAAGCATTCTATGTCTGCCATCGACCAGGTTAGGCACCCAGAGAGGTAGGCGTCCCAAAACAAACCCCTATTCTGGTGAAAATTGCAACCAAAGACCGAACGAGTGGATAGAACTCCCCAAACGAAAACGAGCAAACTAGTATGATGTCACCCGTCATTGTGCCGCTGTCTGCGCAGCTTCCCCCTCCCCGGGAGAGGAAAGGGGTAGCCCCAGACCCACCACGCCGGCGACCCACACCCCAGTTCTGAGGCTGGATGTCAAAACAAGTGAAAAACCGCCGACTGGAGGGAGGGAGGGAGGGATGCCGGGGAGCCTCCAGGACTCGCCCAGATAATGGCGTTTCATTACATTCAACGCTGGTTTTCTGGGGGGAAGCCCCTACGGCGTCCTGGAGTTTACTACCCACAGAGGAAGAGAATAGGGACTTACCCGGGAGGCGGTTGCCGCTCACTCCTCAACGCGAAGTCGAGACAACTGGCTGCATCCGCCGACCCAAAGCGACACAAGCCCGACTGGGCCTAGGAATGTTTACAAGGTAACGAGCAGCCAGGACCCTGTTTGACCACCAAAATCCCCAAACCTGAATGTCAGCCCAGGACATATGGCAAAGACGGCGGCAAGAGCCACGAACATGCGGACTTCATTGGCATGGGGTAGACCGCAGGCTGGCTAGCCTTAATCATCCTGCAGACGACCTGGGAGACCCGCACCCTCGAACAGGAAAGAAGGGAAACTGGATCAACCCAAAGCCCGTCCACGGATACAGAAGCTGTGGCGCGCAAATAATGGCGGAGAGCCGCAACCGGACACAAAACATGATGCACCCCCGGCCTAACCAACCAAGCATCAACAACCCAGGGACCCCTCTGGAAAGCAGCAGTCTCATTCTTCACCAGAAAAGAAGGAGAAGGCTGCAGATGATCAAAACGATCACCACGACCGAAAGAGCAGAAACCTCTGCATCGGTGGAGAGCATGAAGCTCCTCAACCTGACCCCCAGAGGCCAATGCCAACAGGAAAAGAACCTTTGAAAAACAATCCGGAACCGAAGGGGCCATAACAAAATGAGGAGAAGAAAGAAAAGAGAGCACCCTGTTCAACGAACAGGACGGCTCAGGCGGCGTATGAGCAGGCTGGAGGTGAAACAACACCCAAGACAGCTTGCAAAACGGCGCAGATGTGATATCAATACCGAAAGCAAGCTGCAGCGGCTCCGCCAGCGCCGCACGATACGAGGCAACTGTGTTAGGCATAAGGAAACGGTCCTGGAACAACCAAGAGAGAAAGGACAACACCACCCTAACAGAAAGTGAAGCACAACGACGAAGACGCAAGAAGAACTGGAAGGACCGCCAGGAAACTACATACTGCCGTCGAGATGAAGCCCGCAGGTGGGACACTAATAAGGAAGCCACCTGACCACCATAGAGATGATGATAAACTTGAGTAAAAAATACCATACGTGAAGACTCGAGAAGAAAATCGAACGAGCCACATGAGAGACTGAACCGATCTGCTGGAAGAGGCGGAGCTGTGGAAAAACCTCCGGGTTCGGACACCGAGCAAGCAGCACTTGAAATCACGGCTGGGCAGCCACCAAGGGGCCAAGAGGACAACTCTCCCCTGGTAAGTCTCCAAGTGAGTCAGGACCTGGAGCAACAGCTGAAACGGGGCAAAGAGGTACAGGAACCCCCACCTCGACCAGTCCTACCGAAAGGTGTCGACCCCTACCGCCTCACTGTCGGGAAAGGGCGCCACATACAAAGGAAAGCGCCGCGACCACGCCGACGCAAAGAGGTCCACCTCGGGGGCATCTGAACGTCTGGCAACGCCAACAGAAGGAGTCGGCATTGACCGTCCATTCCTTGGAGAGAGGAACGAAATGAGACAGGCCGTCGGCCAAGACGTTGGACACTCCCTGTTACGTCAGCGTCATTTCACAAGCTGTCTCGGGCGTTGTTTCACCTCCGGCCTGCTCATGTGCCACCTGAGCTGTCCTGGTCATTGGACAGAGTTCTCTCTTATCTTTCCTCTCCTCAGTTTGTGGTGGCCCTTTCGGTTTAGGATTGTTTCTCCAAGGCTCTTTTTCTGTTGGCATTGGCCTCTGGGGGTTAGGTTGATGAGCTTCATGCTCTCCTCCAGTACAGAGGTTTCTATTCTTTCGATCGGGGCAATTGGTTTGTTCGTCTGCAGCGTTCTCCTTCTTTTCTGGCGAAGAATGAGACTTCTGCTTTCAGGAGGGGTCCCTGGGTTGTTGATGCTTGGTTGGTCAGGCCGGGGGTGCATTATGTTTTGTGTCCGGTTGCGGCTCTCCGCCGTTATTTGCGCACCACGGTTTCTGTGTCCATGGACGCGCTTTGGGTTGATCTGGTTTTCCCTTCTTCCCTGTTCGCGGGTGCGTGTCTCCCAGGTTGTCCGCAGGGTTATTAAGGCTAGCCAGCCTGCAGTCTATCCCCGTGCCCATGATGTTTGTAAGTTCGCGGCTCTTGCCGCCATCTTTGGCAATATGTCCTAGGCTGACATTTGGGCGTGGGGATTTTGGTGGTCAAACAGGGTCCTGGCTGCTCGTTACCTTGTTAATGTCCCTGGGCCCAGTCGGGCCTGTGTCGCTTTGGGTCGGTGGATGCAGCCAGTTGTCTCAACTTCGGGTTGAGGCGTGAGCAGCAACTGCCTCCCAGGTAAGTCCCTCTTTTTTTTTTCCTCTGTGGGTAGTTAGCTCCTGGGAGCCGTAGGGGCTCCCCCTCAGAAAACCAGCGTTGAATGTAATGAAACAGCATTTTCTGGGTGAGACCCGGAGGCTTCCTGGCATCCCTCCCTCCCTCCGGTTGGCAGTTTTTCGCGTGTTTTGACATCCAGCCTCAGAACTGGGGAGTGGATCACCGACAAGGTAGGTCTGGGGCTCCCCCTTTTCCCTCCTGGAGAGGGGGGAGCTGTGCAGGTGGCGGAGCGGCAACGGGTGACATCATACTAGTTTGCTTGTTTTTGTTTGGGGAGTTCTATCCACTTGTTCGACTTTTGGTAGCAATATTTTCACCAGAATTGGGGTTTGTTTTTGGACGCTTACCTTTCTGGGTGCCTGATCCGGTCGATGGCAGACAGAATGCTTCCAACCACATGGGAGCTTTTATAGGCCATTGCTCCCCTTGCCTCTCTGAGGGGGCCAGGTTCTGGCTGTGGTCCCCGGTAGGCCCAAAGAACGTCATACACATGACTGATGCCAAAATTTGACATTAGCATATGAGTGTGGATAGCTCCAGGGAGCCTCCGGGTAATGGTGTTTCATTACATTCAACGCTGGTTTTTTATAACACGGTGTCTGTTTACAAGAACCGTGAGGAAGCTGATGTGAACCCCATGTAGTCGAAGGCCACTTGAATCGTGCCCGACATCCTATATCATATACATACGCCATGCACACGGTTTGACATGTTATTCTGGGGATATGTATACGCCATGCGCAGTTTAAGGGTTAATACAGTGGCGCCTCGATTAACGAGTTTAATCCGTTCTGGCACTGTTACGAACCCGGATCCAGCGTCCGAGCACGGAGCAGTGACGACCGCGCCATCTGTGGGTCAGCTCCCGAAACCCCCTCCAAACGGACGACGACACCTGGTGAGGATGACGTGTACTGGCCACAAGGGCCAGTTTCCAGTCCTGTGCAGCTCACAACACAGCCGCTCCTGACCTCTGGTGAGGTGGTGCTCAGACTACAGCGCCATCTATGGAGTGGATATGTCGGGTGTTTGTGTCTGAGCCTGTAAGTGAGGTGTTTTAGTGTCCCTGTTATTGATGACGTGTCTGCTTACAGAGTCGACCTGGGACTGCTGTGATGGAAGTTGAGTCAGTCTACCCGAGGCAGCCGTCCCCTTACCTTGTGCTTTGCTGCAGCAGCTGTGAAGTCGTTCCCCGGAAGAACACTGTGGTGTTACCCTGCCAGTGGAGTGGCAGTAGAAGGATTACCCGGGACTGACTGCTGGAGACGATTATCCACTGGGGTATTGAGGACAGGAGAGTGATTTGTGGTATCACATGAGGCTCCTGTCTAGGGCGTTACCCTAATATCGCCCGTGGAGTGGCCTGACCAGCGTTGCTGATGCGGAACCTGCCAGCAGACCTGCTGGACTTGTGGTTGACGGCCTCCACGGCGGTGCCCCCAGTGGACCTGTGTTTTGGCTGACCTGTGGCCAGGGTAGGCTCAGCTTCTCAGAGGATTCGTTGTGAGGCCACGAAAGCACCGAAGACTTAGCACCGAGAGCTTGATTCCAGAGTCTTCAGGAGAAGACGTTTGTGTACAGTGTTAATACCCCTCCCCCCGTGTAATCTTTTATATATTATTTATTGGTGGTGGTCAATATATTATATTAAGTTCTTGACTTTATTTCCCTTCCCCTTTAAGTTACTTGCGTCACGGATCTCATCCCTTGAAAGCCACTACTGGCTTGGGGTCGGATACAACTTCCTCTAACAACATCAGAGTAAGAACCCCGTTGCGCCCCGAGAGGGCCGTAACAGGCACCGAGCTCGTCATGTGTAAAACTCGTCTTGTGAAACAACAACAAAACTATCGTCGGAGGTGTCCGAGAACCAGCGGGAACGTTCGTTAATCGAGCGAAAGCTCGTCAGTCAAGACATATTTTCTGCGAGTGGCTTGCTCGTCACTCTAAATGCTCGTAACTGGAGCCGCTCGTCACTCGAGGTTCCACTATATATTGATGATGATTCACAATTACAATGACAAATTTAAAAGTTCACTCCTCACAATTATTACATTGGCCTCACATACCTTATTTTATTAATTCAATTAAATTTTATTTAATAAAAAAAATTTCATAATTACTAATTGACTGATATTGTTTTTTTCATTTTCCAGGTGGGGCACTTCTTGTGAAAATTTTGAAGCGAACTGCACGTTTTGAAATTGAAGATACTCTAGGATCTGCCCATGCGCTCGCAGTGAAGCTCAACATACCCAAAAAAACAAAACTCTTTGTTGACCAGACCATGCGCGAGAGAGAAAACTGTGTGTGTAAGTTTCTTTATTGACCAGACCATGCATGAGAGAGAGAACTGTTTACTGGCCTAATTGTTATGTAAGGGCTGATGTACTGGTTTCCTAGTCTATTGGCACCTTCACATCTACAGTTGAAGCTGTGTATGGAATTAGTTTTTATCACTTCACCTCTTAGTGTATTCCATTTCTTCCATACTTTTACATGGAACAAATTCTCCTTAAAGTCTCTGTTACTCATTTAGGTACTCACTTTGTTGACCATACAATATTTGAGAGATAAAATTGTATGTTAGTCACCGTGTACTTAGCTCTTTTTGATATTGCATTTTCCGTGGGGAGCCCCTACGGCTCCGTGGAGCTTATCGGGCTAATGTATGTTATATTAGACCGGGACATTAGCTAAGGAGATCAAACCTACCAGGGACCAGTGCCAGAACCTGGCCCCCTTCAGAGAGGTTTCAGGGACCAATGGCACTGGAAAACCCCCTTGTGGTTGGGGTTTTCCTTATCTGCCATCGACCGGGGTCAGGCACCCAGAAAGATAGGCATGACAAAACAAATCCCACAGTGTAAAAAACTAAAACAAAAAACCGAACAGAGAGGTAGAAACTCCCTACAATCCCAAGGAAACAAGCAAACAAGCAAACATCACAATTTACTGCCGCGCCGATCGTCCTCGCAGCCCTCCCCGCCCCGAGAGGGAGAGGGGGGAGCCCCGGACTTACCGTGCCGGCATCCAAGCTTCAGTTCGTAAGCTAATGTCAACTGGGATAGACGTTTCTCTGGCCTCAGTTTCCTATGCGCTGTTTGCCTTGTGTGGCGTTCACTGCCGTGTGTTGTGTTGGGCGGTGGCCAGGAGTACCTCATCAGTGCCGGGGCTGCATGCGCTTAGTGGCTGACTTTCCTAAGCGCCCTGTGAGTACTGCCCTTGCGTAACAGGGTTATCTTCCCTTGGGCATTCGGGAAGCATTCCCGTAGAGGTTCTTGCTGCTCAGCATTTGCCTCGCCCTTGGGGCCAGCTGGGGCTTGGGGCCCTTGTTTGGCCCTGGGTAGGGATTGGTATTGTGCTGGTTAGGGCATCAAGGTGTTGCGCGGCCTACCACCTAAGCGGCGACCGGTTCCTGTTGCCTCTGGAGACAGTGTACTTTTGCAGGGTTTTTCTTTTCAATTGCCTGGTGGGGGTCTGCCTAGTGTGGCTATAGTTCCACTGGTAGTGTTTGGCAGCCCTCTGCTAGGCTCTTGTGATTGTACACGTCTCAGGGGTTTTCAGTGCTATCCTCTACTCTCTTGTTATTTTTGGGTTTCTTAACCGGTTTAGCAACACCTTGCCCGGGCTATCCGTAGCAGTCAGCCTACGGGCCCTGGAAACCCCTGTTTGGGCTCGGTGGACCATTGAATGTGTCTTCCAGGTTCCAACCCGTCTTGTACGGGATCGTTGGTTGCTGTGCCCTGGTCTCCGGGTGACAGTCGCCATTTTTACCTCCGTCATGCTGCCTGTTGGGTCACTGACACCTTGACCCGGAGTCTTGCGAGAGATTTTCTCTGCTTGTTCTCCAGTACTCTCCTGATGTTATTACTGTTCAGAGTACAGGCGGCATCCATGTTGTAAGCTAGGTTAGGTTGCTGCAACATGCTAGGTTGGTTTCCCACTCGGATGCCCCGTAAAGGCCGCCCCATTTTGGTTAGGTGCTGTTCGCCCCTTTCCCTCTCTGTTCTTGGCTCCGGACTGTCAGCGGGTTTCGGGGTTGGGGCGGAGTTTAGTTAGGGGCCGAGACTCTGGCGGTTTTCGGGGGCTGCCCTGTTCGGGTTAGGGTATGGAGGTTTTCGAGCCTGTTCTTCCTGCCAAATCTTCTGGGTCTTACTGGCGTCCCTTTCTTGCTGCCTTTCCCATGGACTCTTGCTTTTCTTTAAGGGTGGAGGGCTTGGAGGACGGCTCTGCCCCGGGGCCTCTGTTGCTGGTTCCCGGGGCTGTAGGGGATGCCTGCTAGCAGTTCTGGGGCGGCTTGCCCCTGCCTGGGTTTTCTGCTTTTGGGCGGCGTTTTTCGCCCATCCAGTCTGCTTGCTTCCGACTTTTGCTGGCGTGTTTTCGTATCTTTAGCATCGGTCACAGCCCTCTGTTCCGGTGGCCATTTTCGTCTGCTGGTTTCCCGGCGTGGCCACCAGGGCGGCGTTGTGGTTTGTTTACATGCACCTGGGTGTGCGAGCGAGCTACTTGGGTGAGTTTTCACCTTTTTTTTTCATTGGCTTTATTCTCTTGTTGTCGTTTCTTTGCTTTTCTGGTGTTTTCTGCCCGGTTCCTGTTCCTCTGGGAACGTTTGAGTGTTGATTTTACACCGGGGTTTCCCATTTTGTCTGTTTTGGGTCTGAGCCTTTGGGTTTGGGCTCAGTGTCCCTGGCTGTTATGCTTGCTCCCACACCTTGTCCCTTGGTTTTCGGTCTGTTATGACCGTTTCCCAGGGGGGTTCTGTCTGGGGGCTGTGCTTTGCCTTTCTGTGGTGTTTCTCCACTGGCAAAATGTGGTGATTTGGGCTCCCCCCTGGTTCGATTCCGGGTTCCTTTGGGTTCTTTGGTTTCGTTTCGGAGGTTTCTTCCTCTTGGGCCCCCTTTGTGGGTTCAGGGGGCTTTGTTTCCTCGTGTGTGACCTGGTTTCTGCCTTCTGGAGTTCCGGGGTCTTCCTGGCTTGCAGACTGATCTTTTTGGGTCTTGGCACGTGTTGCGGTCGTGCTGGGACTTTGAGGTTTTGTTGTCGAGGTGGACCTTTTGATGCAGTTTTGTGCCTTCCTTGCCTGGCTGGCGTGGTGCTCTCTGCCCACTGGTCGGCGACTTGTAATTTTCTTTTCAAGTGTATGTACTCACCTATTTGTGCTTGTGGGAGTTGAGCTTTGGCTCTTTGGTCCTGCCTCTCAACAGATCAATCAACTGGTGTACAGGTTCCTGAGCCTACTGGGCTCTATCATATCTACATTTAAAACTGTGTATGGAGTCAGCCTCCACCACATCACTGCCTAATGCATTCCATCTGTTAACTACTCTGACACTGAGAAAGTTCCTTCTTACGTCCCTGTGGCTCATGTGGGTACTCAGTTTCCACCTGTGTCCCCTTGTTCACGTCCCGCCAGTGTTGAATAGTTTTTCCTTGTTTACTTGGTCGATTCCCCTGAGGATTTTGTAGGTTGTGGTCATGTCCCCCCTACTCTTCTGTCTTCCAGTGTGGTAAGGTGCATTTCTTGCAGCCTTTCCTCATAACTCATGCCTCTTAGTTCTTGGACTAGTCTAGTAGCATACCTTTGGACTTTTTCCAGCTTCGTCTTGTGCTTAAC
This sequence comes from Procambarus clarkii, assembly GCF_040958095.1. Taxonomy (NCBI): domain Eukaryota; kingdom Metazoa; phylum Arthropoda; class Malacostraca; order Decapoda; family Cambaridae; genus Procambarus; species Procambarus clarkii. Next base: position 19,970,420 of record NC_091212.1, on the reverse strand, counting down.
AAGGTACGGGCTCCATGCTGGGGCTGCATACTCCAGAATTGGTCTTACATATGTGGTGTACAAGATTCTGAATGATTCCTTACACAGGTTCTTGAACGCTGTTCTGATGTTAGCCAGCCTCGCATATGCCGCAGACGTTATTCTTTTTATGTGGGCTTCAGGAGACAGGTTTGGTGTGATATCAACTCCAAGATCTTTCTCTCTGTCTGTTTCATTAAGTACTTCATCTCCTATTCTGTATCCTGTATCTGGCCTCCTGTTTCCACCGCCTAGTTTCATTACTTTGCATTTACTCGGGTTGAACTTCAACAGCCATTTGTTGGACCATTCACTCAGTCTGTCTAGGTCATCTTGTAGCCTCCTACTATCATCCTATGTTTCAATCCTCCTCATAATTTTTGCATCATTGGCAAACATTGAGAGAAACGAATATATATCCTCTGGGAGATCATTTACATATACCAGAAACAGTATAGGTCCAAGGACTGACCCCTGCAGGACTTCACTTATAACGTCTCGTCAATCTGAGACCTCACCCCTCACACAGACTCGTTGTCTCCTGTTGCTTAGGTACTCCTTTATCCAGTGAAGTACCTTCCCTTTCACTCCGGCCTGCAGCTCCAGCTTTTTCACTAGCCTCTTGTGTGGTACTGTATCAAAGGCTTTCTGACTATCCAAAAATATGCAGTCTGCCCACGCTTCTCTTTCTTGCCTTATTTTTGTTGCCTGGTCGTAGAATTCAAGTAACCCTGTGAGGCAGGACCTGCCATCCCTGAACCCATGTTGATGCTGTGTTACAAAGTTCCTTCGCTCCAGATGCTCCACTAGCTTTCTTCGCACAATCTTCTCCATCAGCATGCATGGTATGCAGGTTAGGGACACTGGCCTGTAGTTCAGTGCCTCCTGTCTATCCCCTTTCTTTTATATCGGGACTACGTTAGCTGCTTTCCAAATATCTCGCAGTTCCCCTGTTGCCAGTGATTTGTTATACACTATGGAGAGTGGTAGGCACAGTTCTTTTGCTCCTTCCTTTAGTATCCAAGGGGAGATTCCATCTGGGCCTATAACCTTTGTCACATCCAACTCTAGTAAACACTTCCTTACTTCCCCGCTGGTAATATCAAACTCTTCCAGTGGTTCCTGGTTAGCTATTCCCTCTCATATCTCTGGAATTTCTCCTTGCTCTAAGGTGAAGACCTCCTGGAATTTCTTATTCAGTTCCTCACACACTTCCTTGTCGTTTGTAGTGAATCCTTCCGCCCCTATCCTTAATTTCATAACCTGTTCCTTTACTGTTGTTTTTCTCCTGATGTGGCTATGCAACAATTTAGGCTGAGTCTTTGCCCTGCTTGCGATGTCATTTTCGTATTGTCTTTTTGCCTCTCTTCTCATCCTGACATATTCATTCCTGGCATTCTGGTATCTTTCTCTGCTCTCCAGTGTCCTGTTATTCCTATAGTTTCTCCATGCCCTTTTACTTTGCAGCTTAGCTAGCCTACATCTCTGATTAAACCATGGGTTTCTCATCTTCATTTCTCTGTTTTCCTTTTGGACTGGGACAAACTTGTTTTCTGCATCCTTGCACTTCTGCGTGATGTAGTCCATCATATCTTGGGCCGTCTTCCCCCTGAGCTCTGTTTCCCATGCTATATCTGTTAGGAATTTTCTTATCCCCTCATAGTTTCCCTTTCGGTATGCTAACCTTTTGGTTTCGGTATCCCTCCTCGAGTTCAATAACCCTTCTTCAATCAGGTACTCAGACACCAGAACACTGTGGTCGCTCATTCCTACTGGGTCCTCAAAACCGATTTCTCTTATGTCGGAGTCGTTCAGAGTGAAGACTAGGTCGAGTCTCGCTGGTTCGTCATTGCCTCTCATCCTTGTGGGTTCTTTGACATGTTGGGTTAAAAAGTTTCTAGTCACCACCTCCAATAGTTTGGCTCTCCACGTATCCTCGCCTTCATGCGGTTCCTTGTTCTCCCAGTCAATCCTACCGTGATTGAAGTCGTCCATAATGAGCAGGTGGGATCTATTTCTACAGGCAGCAGAGGCTGCCCTCTCAATTATAGTGTTAACTGCCATGTTGTTGTTGTAATACTGTTGACTGGGTCTTCTGTCATTTGGTGGAGGGTTGTATATTACTGCTACTACTATTCTTGGTCCTCCCATTGTCGTGGTGCCTGCTATGTAGTCTCTGAACCCCTCACAGCCCGGGATAGCTTTGGGGGATAGGGGAGAGTGGGAGGCTTTGTGGGGGGGGGGGAGAAGAGGGAGGAGGGCTTGGGGCGGAAAAGGAGGGCTGAGGTGGTGAGGAAGAGGGGAGGGTTTAGGGGAGTGGTGGAGAGAGGAAGACTTAGGTGGGGTGGGGGACAGTGGGGGGCTTAGGGGGGTGGGGGAGAACGGAGGGCTTGGGGGTGGGAGAGACAGGATGGCATGTGGGAGAGGGGAGGGCTTGAGGGAGGGGGGGAGAAGGGAGGTCCTGGGGAGAGGGGTGAGTGGGAGGAGGGGGGTGATTGGGAGGAGGGGGAGGGTGCCCTAGGTGGGTACTTAGTGGGGGGCTGACAGGGGAAGGGGCATCCATCTCATAGTGTCCAGGTTGTGCAGGTTGGGTGTCTGTTGGGTAGAATGTGGGGGTGGTGCCCCACTCCCTGTGGCTGTTGCACTGTTTGAGGAGGGTTCCCCACTTCCCTCTGGGATTGTAGGGTTTGGGGTTGTGATACTCTGATTCCTTTCTCTCCCGGCGCTCCTTCCTCGCATCTGCTGCCTGCATTCTCTCTTCCCTTGTCATATCCCTCTGTAGGAATACTTTTTTGAACTTCTGAACATTTGCTAGACCGCTCTTCCTTGCTAACAGTTCCTCTTTCGTGATTTGGCTCATGAATACCACCTATCATTCGGTCTCTGTCCTTGTACTTTCCAAGCCTGAAAACCTTTTCAACATTTTGGTCAGTTCCCTCCATCCGTTCCATGTGTGTGTACGCATGTACATGTGTACACTGTGTGTGTGTGCACATGTGTATGTGCATACACACATGTGTGTAACATACCTTGTGTGTATGTGTATATTTATGTGTATGTGTATATTTATGTGTATGTGTATATACATGATGTGTATATATATGTGTATGTGTACTTTTTCTTTCGGAAGGGGCTCTGTTGACGGGGCGCTGGGGGAGCAGCTTGCTCTGTTGACTCTCGTATGGTCCCGCTGTTGGTGGGCACTTTTGGTTGTCTTCCGGCCTCTGGTGGCGGCAATGGACGGCTTCTCCCCCTTTGGGGGGTTCAGAGCTGGCGGGGTGTGCTTCTTCCCCTGCGCTTTGTCATGTCATCTTGGTGGGTGCGTTGGGCGTGGTCGATCCAACCCATCCTTCTGGGGTTCCGGTCTGCTCTTTGCAGACTTGGGCCTTTCGAATCTGCGGTTCTTCCAGACTTCTTCAGTCTGCGTCCTGGTTTCTATGCCCTCCTCGGAGGTCTGTTGTCTCCTGTCCGTCTTCTGTTGGGGCCGGGTGCCTGGATGGTGGCCCTGGACCTCCAGGTCATTTATTTGCACTTGGTGTATTTTTGCATCTTTACCGGATCTTGGTACCCTGTCCGAGTCTGCTTGAGATTCGGTGTCTGGCCTACCTCTACGACTGGCTAGTGTGGGCTCCCAGTTGGTCCGCTTTTCTGCTCGCGAGGGGTGTGGTTCTTTCCAGATCGATGGGTTTGGTTTTCTGGTGATCTGGAGGCCATTCCATCTGTTTCCATCCCGGGTTCGGACCTGGGCCTTGTTTAGGGCTATTGGGCCACTTCTTGTCTTTCCCTCCAGAAGTGTTGCTGCGGCTGTGGTCCCGCCTTCGGCTGTTTGTGAGGGGGTCCCGGGTTGCTCAAGCAATTGTGCGGGAGTCTGAACTTCGACGTGCTGGTCTGCCCGCGGGGTCGGGTTTGGCTTCAGCGTCTGTTTGGTTCCTTCGGAGACTCCCCTTCCGCCTCTTGCAATTGTTGGGTTCGTTCCTCCAGGGATCTTGTGTTGGTGCTGCGTCACCAGCTTCCTCTTTGGGGTTTTCGGGGTTCTGTGCCTTGGCACCTCCCCGAGCCTTCGCTCGATGTGTTCACGGACGGGTCATCTCTCGGCTGGGGCTTTGTGACCAGTGCTCACCAGGTCGGCCGGGGATGGTGGGGTCTGTCCGCTCGTCGGGCTCACAGCACGGTTTGGTCCTTCGTGGCTGTCTGGTTTGCGCTTCTGAGGGTTTGGGTCACTAGGCAGCTCCGGCTTGCGTTCAGGGTGGACGTCACATCTGCCCCATTTCGTACGCTTTCTCGTGTTTTGTTTCACCTCCGACCTGCTCATGCGTCGCCTGCGCCGTCCAGGTCCTTGATCAGGGTGCCTTCTTATCTTCTCAGTTTGTGGTAGCCCCTTCGGTTCAGGTTTCAGCTCTTTGGTACTGGTGGTAGATTTGTACGTGTGCAGCCTTTCTCCGTCCTGGCGACAGTCGAGACAGCTGGTTTCCGGAGGGGGTTCTTGGGGTATTGATGCTTGATTGGTTTGGCTGGGGGTGCATCCTGTGTTGTCCAGTTGCGCTTTTTGATGTTACCTACGTACCGTGTCTGGGGACGCACTTTGGTTTGATCCTGTTCCCCTCGTTCCCTGTTTCAGGGCTCGGGTCTCCCAGGTCTTCCGCTGAGTTTTTCAGTCTTCCAGCCTGCGGTCTGTCTTTGCGCTCGTGCTGTTCGGACGTTTGCAGCTTTTTGCTGCTGTGTTGGTGACGTCTAGGGCTCATTTCGGGTGCAGGGAATTGAGGGTTGCACAGTTTCTTGGCCGTCCATTCTTTATGTGCGTCTGCTCCTGTGCGTTCTTGTTGCCTTGGGTCGCAGGTTGCATCCTGTTGTCTCGGCTTCGCATTGCAGAGTTTGTAGCGGCCGCCTCCCGGGTTAGCCTTTTCTTTTCCTTCTCTTTGGGTATGAAGTGCCAGGGAGCCGTAGGGGCTTCCCACAGAAAACCAGCGTTGAATGTAATGAAACGTCATTTTCTGGGTGAACCCCGGAGGCTCCCTGGCCACCCTCCCTCCCACCGGTCAGCGTTTTTTTCACGTTGGTTGAAGCTTAGCTTCCAAACTGAAGCTTGGCAGCCGGCATGGTAGGTCTGGGGCTCCCCCCTACCCCTCTCGGGGCGGGGAGGGCTGCGCAGATGATCGACGCGGCAGTAAAGTGTGATGTTTGCTTGTTTCCTTGGGATTGTGGGGAGTTTCTACCTCTCTGTTCGGTTTTTTGTTTTAGTTTTTCACCATGTGGGGTTTGTTTTGTCATGCCTACTTTTCTGGGTGCCTGACCCGGGTCGATGGCAGATAAGGAAAACCCCAACCACAAGAGGGTTTTCCAGTTTCATTGCTCCCTGAAACCTCTCTGAAGGGGCCAGGTTCTGGCGCTGGTCCCTGGTAGGTCTGAACTCCTTGACTTACCGTTTTTGTTGCCTTCCCTATTTTGTAATTGGCCCTTGGTGTATTTATGCATCTTTACCGGATCTTGGTGCCCTATCTGAGTTTGCTTGGGATTCAGTGTCTGGCCTACCTCGACGACTGGCTGGTGTGGGCTCCCAGTCGGTCTGCTTGTCTGCTCGCCAGGGGTGTGGTTCTTTCCAGATCATTGGGTTTGGTTTCCTGGTGATCTGGAGGCCGTTCCATCTGTTTCTGTCCCGGGATCGGACCTAGCTGGGTCTTGTTTAGGGCTCTTGGGCCGCTCCTTGTCTTTCCCTCCAGAAGTGTTGCTGCGGCTGTGGTCCCACCTTCGGCTGTTCATGAGCGGGTCCCGGGTTGCTAGGCGGTTGCTCGAGCAGTTGTGCGGGAGTCTGAACTTCGACGTGCTGGTCTGCCCGCGGGGTCGGGTTTGGCTTCGGTGTCTGTTTGGTTCCTTCAGAGACTCCCCTTCCACCTCTCTTGCAATCGTTGGGTTTGTTCCTCTGGGGATTTTGTGTTGGTGCTGCTTCACCAGCTTCCTCTTTGGGGTTTTCGGGGTTCCGTGCCTTGACACCTTCCCGAGCCTTCACTCGATGTGTTCACGGATGGGTCATCTCTTGGCTGGGGCTTTGTGACCAGTGCTCACCAGGTCGGCCGGGGATGGTGGGGTCTGTCCTCTCGTTGGGCTCACAGCTCGGTTCGGTCGTTCGTGGCTGTCTGGTTTGCCCTTTTGAGGGTTTGGGTCACTAGGCAGCCGGTGCGGTAGGTCTGGGGCTTCCCCCTCCCCCTCTTGGGGCGGGGAGGGCTGCGCGGATGATCGGCACAGCAGTAAAGTGTGATGTTTGTTTGTTTCCTTGGGATTGTAGGGAGTTTCTACCTCTCTGTTCGGTTTTTTGTTTTAGTTTTTTACCATGTGGGGTTTGTTTTGTTATGCCTACCTTTCTGGGTGCTAACCCTGGTCGATGGCAGATAAGGAAAACCCCAACTACAAGGTTGTTTTCCAAGGCCATTGCTCCCTGAAACCTCTCTGAAGGGGCCAGGTTCTGGCGCTGGTCCTTGGTAGGTCTGAACTCCTTAGCTAATGTCCCGGTCTAATATAACATACATTAGGAGGGAAAGAAGCGAGACAGGCTGTCGGCCAAGACATTGGACACTCCCTGTACGTGAACTGTCAGGAGAGCCAAACCCAGTGAACTCAGCAGACGAGTCACTCGAAGTGACCAACCCCAAAGAGACAAAGACCGCATTGAACCCCCGCAGTTCAGGCAATGAACCACTGGAGAGCAGTCCGAATGGAGCCGAATCGTCAATCCACGGGCGACCCGAATCCTCCGAAGAACAAACCACACTGCCGCGAACTCCTGCACCATGCTGTGAACTCGACGGAAGGATGGACCCCAACGCCCCTGGCCGGCCTGGTGAACACTGGTCACAAAGCCCCAGCTGAGAGACGACGCATCCGTGTACAGTATCCACTCAATTTAACGGCCTCATTTATACCGGTAATAACGACCGGTTTGGGAGACCGGTATCTTGAGCCTCATATACCGGTCTGGCGGTCGATATCCGAAGGTCGATATTGGGTTTCTTTTGGCATCAGGGGGTCCTCACATGGCAAGTAGGCCGCCTACCTCTATCGTCCCCTCCCTCACTCCTCCTCTCCCCCACAGCCTCACTTCCTGCCTCTTCCCCCCCCCCTTCTAAGACCGTTCTGGGAAATGGCTCAGTAGATTGCCAGCCAGCCAGAGACAGCCTGGAGAATCTCCATCTAATACAATACAGCATTCATGAAACAAGTATTTTATAATTTTTTATTATCCTAATAATATTACTAAACAAAATCTGCAACCAAAAACATAAATGATGATGTATATCCAGAATTTATTTAAGAAACATCTGGTTCACTGGGTCAAGTGTGTTAGGCTTATCAGTGAGCCAGTCCTTCCCCCATCACCGACACACCACCTCCCCCACCCACCCCCCCTACTCCCTTACACTCTCTCTGCTCAACTCAACACCCATCCCTCCCTCCCTCCCTTGCTCCCTCCCTCCCTCCCTTGCTCCCTCCCTCCCTCCCTTGCTCCCTCCCTTGCTCCCTCCCTCCCTCCCTCCCTCCCTCCCTCGCTCCCTCCCTCCTTCCCTCCCTCCCTCCCTCCCTCCCTCCCTCCCTCCCTCCCTCCCTCCCTCCCTCCCTCCCTCCCTCCCTCCTTCCCTCCCTCCCTCCCTCCCTCCCTCCCTCCCTCCCTCCCCTCCTTCCATCCCTCCCTTCCTCCCTCTTTCCATCCCTCCCTTCCTCCCTCTTTCCATCCCTCCCTCCATCCATCCATCCATCTCTCCCTCCTTCCATTTCTCCCTCCATCCATCTCTCCCTCCCTCCCTCCCACCATCTCCCTCCTTTCCTCCCTCTATCTCTCCTTCCATCCCTCCCACCATCTCTCCCTCCCTCCCTCCCACCATCTCTCCCTCCCTCCCTCCCTCCCTCCCTCCCTCCCTCCCTCCCTCCCTCCCTCCCTCCCTCCCTCCCTCCCTCCCTCCCTCCCTCCCTCCTTCCTTCCTTCCTTCCATCTCTCCCTCCCTCCATCCCTCCCTCCTTCCCTCCCTCTCTCCCTCCATCCCTCCCTCCATCTCTTCCTCCTTTCTTCCTTTCATTTCTCCCTCCTTCCCTCCCTCCTTCCATCCCTCCCACCATCTCTCCCTCCCTCCTTCTCTCCATCTCTCCCTCCCTCCCTCCTTCCATTTCTCCCTCCATTTCTCCCTCCCTCCCTTCTTCCCTCCCTTTCTCCCTCCCTCCCTCCCTCCCTCCCTCCTTCCCTCCCTTTCTCCCTCCCTCCCTCCCTTCCTCCCTCCCTCCCTCCTTCCCTCCCTCCCTTTCTCCCTCCCTCCCTCCCTCCTTAAATTCCTCCCACCAGATTGATACCTGGTTTATCCCTGGCCAAATCCAGAGATCCCATCACAATGGTTGTACTCTTCAAGTCACTTGTGCTGTCCTGTCTTGAGTACTGCTCAGTACTCAGTTCCCCCTTCAGAGCAGGAGAGATTGCTGAAATTGAGGGAATACAGAGAACATATATGGCACGCATAGACAAGATAAAGCACCTAAATTATTGGGATCGTCTCAAAGCTCTCCAAATGTACTCTCTAGAAAGGAGACATGAGAGATAGCAAATAATATTCACATGGAAAATACTGGAGGGACAGGTCCCAAATCTACACAGTAAAATAACAACATACTGGAGTGAACGATATAGAAGAAAATGCAGAATAGAACCAGTGAAGAGCAGAGGTGTCATAGGCACAATCAGAGAACACTGTATGAACATCAGAGGTCCATGGTTGTTCAACGTCCTCCCAGCGACTATAAGAAATATTGCCGGAACAACCGTGGACATCTTCAAGGGAAAACTGGACTGTTTTCTAAGAGAAGTTCCGGATCAGCCGGGCTTTGGTGGATATATGGGCCTGCGGGCTGCTCCAAGCAACAGCCTGGTGGACCAGACTCTCACAAGTCGAGCCTGGCCTCAGGCCGGGCTTGGGGAGTAGAACAACTCCCAAAACCCTATCAACCAGGTATCAACTATCTCTCTCCCTTCCTCCCTCACTCCATCTCTCCCTCCCTCCATCTCTCCCTTCCTCCATCTCTCCCTCCCTCCATCTCTCCCTCCCTCCATCTCTCCCTCCCTCCTTCCATCCCTCCCTCCCTCCTTCCATCCCTCCCTCCCTCCTTCCATCCCTCCCTCCCTCCCTCCCTCCCTCCCTCCCTCCCTCCCTCCCTCCCTCCCTCCTTACATCCCTTCCTCCATCCCCCCCTCCCTCCCTCCTTCCATCCCCCCCTCCCACCATCCGCCCCTCCATTTTTCCCCTCCCTCCCTCCCTCCCTCCCTCCCTCCCTCCTTCCATCCCTCCTTCCATCCCTCCCTCCCTCCCTTTCTCCCTCCCTCCCTCCCTCCCTCCCTTTATCCCTTCCTCCATCCTTCCATCCCTCCATCCTTCCATCCATCCCTCCATTCATCTCCATTCTCTCCCTACCTGCCTACCTCCCAGCCTCTGCCTGCCTGCCTGCCTCCCTCCCAATCTCAGCCTGCCTGCCTGCCTCCCTCCCAAGCTCTGCCTGCCTGCCTGCCTTCCTCCCAATCTCTGTCTGCCTGCCTGCCTGCCTTCCTCCCAATCTCTGTCTGCCTGCCTGCCTCCCTCCCAAGCTCTGCCTGCCTCCCTCCCAAGCACTGCCTGCCTGCCTTCCTCCCAATCTCAGCCTGCCTGCCTTCCTCCCAATCTCTGCCTGCCTGCCTGCCTTCCTCCCCAAGCTCTGCCTGCCTCCCTCCCAAGCACTGCCTGCCTGCCTTCCTCCCTGCCTATCTCCCAGCCTACCTCCCAGCCTCTCCCTGCCAGCCTGCCTGCCTACATTTCAGCCTCTCCATCCCTGCCTGCTTGCCCATCCACCCACCAGTCAGCCATCACTGACACAATGAGTGCATTTGGAGCCGACTGGGTGCACGGATGTTCCTTGATTGTGCAGATATGTCCAACAAAGTCACGGAACGAACACTCCGGCCTCTTGACAAATCAAAACAATGTGCCGTGAATCTGTGACGTCACAGGGTAGTAGGCACTAGAGGGGTGGTCCAAGTGGCAGTCTGTACAAAATATATCTTACCTGAATGTTACTTGAAAAAAAAACCCTTGACTTCGGAAATACCGGAGCTCCGGAAATAACGACCAGGGTACAGCCCTAAATAGGCCATTAAATCGAGTGGATACTTCGAGCTAGGGCTCGGGTAGGCACCAAGTCACTGAACCCCGAAAAACCCGAAGAGGAAGCCAGTGATGCAGCAGCCGACGCAAGGCCCCCGGGGGTCGAACCCAGCGATCACGAGAGAGGCGGAAGGGGCGACCCCGAAGGAACCAGAACAGCTGACAAAGCCAAAACCGACCCGGTGGGTAGACTACCATCGCGAAGTTCAGGCTCCCGCACAGCCCCCTCGAGCAACCACCAGGTGACCCGAGGACTCACCAGAAACAGACAAAGGCGGGACCACAGCTGCAGGAGAGACTCCGGAGGGAGAGACAAGGAAGCGGTCCGAGAGTCCCAAACGAGACCCAGCCAAGTCCAAACCTGAGAGGGGACCAGATGGGACTTCCTCCAGTTCACCAAGAACCTGAACCCGGTGAGCTAGGAAAGAACCAAATCCCTGGCTAGCAAGCAAGCCGACCGGCTGGGAGCCCAAACCAGCCAGTCGTCGAGGTAGGCCAACACCCGAACACCTAAGAAACGCAAACGGGCCACCACGATCTGCGTAAGGCATGTGAACACGCGAGGTGCCAGCTTCAACCCGAACGGGAGACAACGAAAGCGGTAACACAGCTTATGGCCCCTTGGTGGCCGGCCCAGCCTTGGTTCCAGGCGCTGCTTGCTCGGTGTCCGAACCCGAGGGTTTTCCCGCGGCTCCACCTCTTTCAGCAGATCGGGCCAGTACGTCACCTGGCTGGTTCGATCTTCTCCTCGAGTTTTCACGTATGTTTTTTTTTACTCGAGTCTATCATCATCTCTATGGTGATCAGGTGGTCAGGTGATCAGCTTGTTGGTGTCCCATCTGAGGGCTTCTTCTCGGCGGTAGTATGAAGTTTCCTGGTGGGCCTTCTGTTTCTTTTTGCGTCTTCATCGTGTTAGTTCGTTGTCTGTTAGGGTGACCTTTCTCTTTTGGTTGTTTCAGGACCGTCATCTTATGCCTAACACTGTCGCCGCGTATCGTGCGGCGCTGGTGGAGCCGCTTCAGCTTGCCTTCGGTATCGATGTTACATCTGTGCTGTTTTGCAAGCTGTCCCGTGCTTTGTTTCACCTCCGGCCTGCTCATGCGCCGCCTGAGCCATCCTGGTCTTTGCACAGAGTGCTCGCTTACCTTTCGTCTCCTCTTTTTCGTTGTGGCCCCCTCGGTCCGGGATTGTTTCTCCAAGGCTCTTTTCTTGTTGGCATTAGGCTCTGGGGGTCGGGTTGGGAGCTTCATGCTCTCTTCAGGCACAGGGGTTTCTGCTCTTTTGGTCATGGAGATTGTTTTGTTCACTTGCAAACATGCTTGGTTGGTACGGCCGGGGATGCATCATGCTTTGTGTCCAGTTGCGGCGCTTCGCTGTTATTTGTGCGCCACGGCTTCTGTGTCCGGGGATGCGCTTTGGGTTGATCCGGTTTCCCTTCTTCCCTGTTCGCGGGTTTGGGTCTCCCAGGTCGTCCGCAGGGTTATCAAATCCAGCCAGCCTGCGGTCTATTCCCGTGCCCATGACGTCTGTAAGTTCGAGGCTCTTGCTGCCGTCTTTGAAAATATGTCTTGGTCTGATATTCGGGCGCGGGGTTTTTGGCAGTCGAACAGGGTCCTGGCTGCTCGTTACCTCGTGAATGTCCCTGGGCCCCATCGGGCCTGTGTTGCTCTGGGTCGGCAGTTGCAGCCAGTTGTCTCGACTTAGAGTTGTGGAGTGAGTGACGATCACCTCCCGGGTAAGTCCCTCTTTTTTCCATCTGTGGGTAGTTAGCTCCGGGGACCCAATGGGGCTCCCCCCAGAAAATCAGCGTTGAATGTATTGAAACGCCATTTTCTGGGTGAGTCCTGGAGGCTCCTCGGCATCCCTCCCTCCCTCCGGTCGGCATTTTTTTTTCGTGTTTTTGACATCCAGCCTCAGAACTGAGGTGTGGGTAGCCGGCGTGAAGGGTCTGGGGCTCCCTCTTCCACCTCCCGGGGAGGGGGGAGCTGCGCAGACAGCGGCGCAGTGACGTGTGACATCACACTAGTTTGCTTGTTTTCTGTTGGGGAGTTCTATCCACTAGTTTGGCTTTTGGTTGCAGTTTTAACCAGAATAGGGGTTTGTTTTGGAGCACTTACCTTTCTGGGTGCCTGATCCGTCGATGGCAGACATAGAATGCTTCCAACCACATGGGGGTTTCTATAGGCCATTGCTCCCCTTGCCTCTCTGAGGGGGCCCGATTCTGGTCGTGGTCCCTGGTAGACCTAAGAACTCCATACACATGACTGATGCCAAAGTCTGTCATTAGCATATCAGCCTGGGATAGCTCCGGGGAGTCTCCGGGACTCACCCAAAAAATGACGTTTCATTACATTCAACGCTGGTATTTTATGTATTTATATGTTTATATATACAGTATATATTTTATGTATTTATTTGTTTATATATACAGTATATTTTTTATGTATTTGTTTGTTTATATATACAGTATATTTTTCTGTATTGTTTGTTGATTAATAGTATATTGGCACATGATGATATTCAACTTGCACAACACAATAATCCACTTCTCTGACAAGTTTTTTCTGAACAGCTTACAGGAATTACAGTTCAGATTCTTTAGTAATGCCTTATTTGTAGTACAGTAGCTGCCATCTTTAGTTTTTTCACTAGCTTACAATTTTATCTGCCTTTGGCTATATTTTATATAAAATGTAATTAATGTTAAATTTTAATAATCTCTCTTTGTTTCGCCATCATTCTTGATTTCAGTGTTTCATTTTATTACATTAACTAACTGTATTTCCAAATTCTGTGTTTTCAGTGATGCACAGGGTGTTCCAACATGACTTGTACCGTCTGCGACTGAACACAGCTCGTGCTTATGTTCAGGCACTAGAGACTAGTAGTAATCCTGTCTCCCTCTCGCAGACAGAGCCTTTAAAGCTGTCTGCACAGGTGAGTCAGTAGCTTATGCTCTTTATTGACTTGTATTGCTTTTGATCTCTTGTGAGTACTCTGTCCTGTTTATTTCTGCTCATCTGAGCATGCCCATTCTGTTGCTTTGTAAAGTATATTATCTGACTTGTTTTATTCCATGATCATACATAGTCAGGTAGGTTGACATACTACACCAGCACCATTGAAGTCTGTATAAAATACAACTGTAGGGTTGTAAAAACTAAAGAAAGTCACTGGAGAAAATAACAGTTCATCTCCCCATAAAAACTTGTCAACTGTGTGACAATTCGAGGTCTCATCTTGACAGTCTGATTGTGAAGCAGATCCTAAGTTCTTAGCATGTGCACTTAAATACTGGCATTTGAGGTTACATCTCTTGGCTGATGAGGGTTCCTTGCAGGCTTACCTGTTTCTAGAGGATAATATGCTCCTCTTGTTCAGTCAGCTTCCAAGGCACAATGAGAGGATTTGGAGAGGGCTGGTCATACTTTATTTCTAGACACCTCACGTGCTCCTGTTGTGGATGTAAAGTGCCTTGCTTCTTGGCATTCCCGTAGAGGTTCTTGCTGCTCGGCATTTGCCTCGCCCTTGGGGCCAGCTGGGGCTTGGGGCCCTTGTTTGGTCCTGGGTAGGGATTGGTATTGTGCTGGTTAGGGCGTCAAGGTGTTGCGCAGCCTGCCACCTAAGCGGCGGCCGGTTTCTGTTGCCTCTGAAGACGGTGTACTTTTGCGGGGTTTTTCTTTTGTTTTTCATTTTCTTGCCTGGTGGGGGTCTGCCTAAGGTGGTTATAGTTCCACTGGTAGTGTTGGCGGCCCTCTGCTAGGCCCCCGTGCTTGTACACGTCTCAGGGGTTTTCAGTGCTATAATCTACCCTCTTGTTATGTTTGGGTTTCTTAACCGGTTAGCAACACCTTGCCCGTGCTTCCCATAGTTGTTACCCTACGGGCCCTGGAAACCCCTGTCTGGGCTCGGGGGACCATTGAATGTGTCTTCCGGGTTCCAACCCGTCTTGTACGGGATCGTTGGTTGCTGTTCCCTTGTCACCAGGTGACAGTCGCCATTTTTACCTCCGTCATGCTGCCGCTTGTTCTCCAGTACTCTCCTGATGTTATTACTGTTCAGAGTACAGGCGGCATCCGTGTTGCAAGCTAGGTTAGGTTGCTGCAACATGCTAGGTTGGTTTCCCACTCGAATGCCCCGTGGCTGCCCCGTTTGGTTAGGTGCTGTTCGCCCCTATCCCTCTATGTTCCCGGCTCCGAACCGTCTGCGGGTTTCGGGGTCGGGGCGGGGTTTAGTTGCGGCAGAAACTCGGGCGGTTTTCGGGGGCTGCCCCGTTCGGGTTGGGGACGGAGGTTTGAGCCTGTGCCTCCTGCCAAGGCTTCTGGGTCTTGCCAGCGGCCCTTTCTTGTTGCCTTTCCTGTGGACTCTTGCTTTTCTTTAAGGGCGGAGGGCTTGGAGGACGGCTCTGCCCCGGGGCCTCTGTTGTTGGTTCCTGTGGCTGTGGGGGATGCCTGCTAGCAGTTCTGGGGCGGTTTTGCCCCTGCTGGGGTTTTTCTGCTGTTGGGCGGCGTTTTTTGCCCGTCCAGTCTGCTAGCTTCCCACATTTGCTGGCGTGTTTTTGTGTATTTAGCGTCAGTCCCTGCTGGCGGCCTTTCGTCTGCCGGTTTCCCGGCATGGCCACCAGGGCGGCGTTGCGGTTTGTTTACATGCGACTGGGTGTGCGAGCGAGCGTCTTGGGTGAGTTTTCATTTTTTTTTTCAGGATTTTTGTTCTCCTGTTGTCGTTTCTTTGCTTCTCTGGTGTTTTCTTGCCATTGCCTGTTACTCTGGGAACGTTTGGGTGTTGATTTTACACCGGGTTTTTCCAATTTTTCTGTTTTGGGTCTGAGCCTTTGGGTTTAGGCTCTGCCCCTAGCTGGTATGCTTGCTCCCACACCTTGTCCCTCGGTTTTCGGTCTGTTGGGACCGTTTTCCCAGGGGGTTCTGCTGGGGGCTTTGCTTTGCCTTTCAGTGGTGTTCTCCGCCGGCAAAATGTGGTGGTTTGGGCTCCCCCTGGTTCGATTCTGGGTTCCTTTAGGTTCCTTGGTTTCGTTCTGGAGGTTTCTTCCTCTTGGGCCCCCTTTTGTGGGTTCAGGGGACTTTGTTTCCTCGTGTGACCCGGTTCTGCCTTCTGGGGTTCCGGGGTCGTCCTGGCTTGCAGACTGATCTTTTTGGGTCTTGGCACATGTTGTGGTCGTGCTGGGACTTTGCGGTTTTGCTGTCGAGGTGGGCCTTTTGATGCAGTTTTGTGCCTTCTTTGCCTGGCCGGCGTGGTGCTCTCTGCCCACTAGTCGGCGACTTGTACTTTTACAATATATGTCCTCACCTAGTTGTGCTTGCGGGGGTTGAGCTCTGGCTCTTTGGTCCCGCCTCTCAACCGTCTATCAACAGGTGTACAGGTTCCTGTGCCTATTGGGCTCTATCATGTCTACATGTGAAACTGTATGGGGGTCAGCCTTGTTACTTGTGTGTGGAGTCACCACATTCCTTCCTAGTGCTTTCCAATTACCATTCTGACACTAGCAAAAAAAAAAAAAAAAAACAATCTTTCTACTATCTCTGTGGCTCTTTTGGGCACTCATTTTCACCTGTGTCCCCTAGTGCATGTGCCCCTTGTGTTATATAGCCTGTCCTTATCAACCCTGTCGATTCCCTTGGGAATCTTGAATGTGGTGATCAGGTCCCCCCCTCACTCTTCGTCTTCCAACGAAGTGTGGTTTACTTCCCGTAGTCTCTCATCATGAATTAGGTAGTGTACTTTTTCTTTCGGAAGGGGTTCTGTTCCCTTCTCTGTTGACTGGGCACTGGGGGGCAGCTTGCTCTGTTGCCTCTCGCATGGTCCCGCTGTTGGTGGGCGCTTTGGGTTGTCTTCCGGCCTCTGCTGGCGTCGGTGGACGGCTTCTCCCCCTTGGGGGGGTTCAGAGCTGGCAGGGTGAGCTTCTTCCCCTGCGCTTCGTCATTTCTTCTTCGTGGGGCGTGGTTGATCCGCCCCATCCTTCTGGGGTTCCCGTCTGCTTTTTGCAGTCGTGAGCTTTTCCCGCCTGCAGTTCTTCTGGACTTCTTCAGTATGCGCCCTGGATCCTATGCCCTCCTCGGAGGACTGTAGTCTCCTGTTCGGATTCTGTTGGGGCCGGGTGCCTGGATGGTGGCCCTGGACCTCCAGGTCACTTCTTGGCACGTTCCTCTCCAGTTTTCTGGGACTGGCACAGTTGGTGGTGGGGCTTCAGGTTTGCTGTTTTTATTGCCTTCCCTATTTTGTAATGGGCACTTCGTATACTTTTTGCATCTTTACCGGATCTTAGTGCCCTGTCTGAGTCTGAGATTCGGTGTCTGGCCTACCTCGACGACTGGCTGGTGTGGGCTCCCAGTCAGTCTGCTTGTCTGCTCGCCAGGGGATGGTTCCTTCCAGATCGCCGGGTTTGGTTTCCTGGTGATCTGGAGGTTTTTCCATCTGTTTCCGTCCCGGGTTCGGCCTGGGCCTTGTTCAGGGCCATTGGGCCACTCATTGTCTTTCCCTCCAGAAGTGTTACTGCAGCTGTGGTCCCGCCTTCGGCTGTACAGGAGGGGGTCCCGGGTTGCTCAGCGGTTGCTTGGGCGGTTGTGCGGGAGTCTGCACTTTGGCGTGCTTGTCTGCCCGCGGAGTCGGGTTTGGCTTCGGTGTCTGTTGGTTCCTTCGGAGACTCCCCTTCCGCCCATTGCATTCGTTGGGTTCCTCCGGGGATCTTGTGTTGGTGCTGTGTCACCAGCTTCCTCTTTGGGGTTTTCGGGGTTCCGTGCCTTGGCACCTCCCCGAGCCTTCGCTCGATGTGTTCACGGACGGGTCGTCTCTCGGCTGGGGCTTTGTGACCAGTGCTCACCAGGTCGGCCGAGGTTGATGGAGTCTGTCTGTCCGTCGGGCTCACAGCACGGTTCGGGTGTTCGTGGCTATCTGGTTTGCGCTTCGGAGGGTTTGGGTCACTAGGTGCTCTACCATTCAGCTCTGTTCGGACTGTTCTCTGGTGGTTCTTGCCGGAACCACAAGGGTTTGGCTAACCGTGAGGTTCATGTCCGGGGTGTGTCCTGCGTCCTGGCAGACAGCTGTCTCGGTTCATTCCTCTTCGTGGGTTGGCCAGTCGTCGCTGATTCGTTTTGTTGGCTCTGTCAGGCGTATGGACTCCTGGCCATGGACGTCTTTGGGTCAACGTTGTCTAGGCGACGCCCATTTTGTGGCGCCCTTTTCCACCTGCGAGGGCTTCACGGTGGATGCTTTCGGCAAGACTGGTCGAGGTGGGGGGTACCTGTTCCTCTTCTCCCGGTCCAGCTGTTGCTTTGGATTCTGGCTCGGTTGCAGCCCATTCCCACGAGAGCAGTCCTTATGGTTCCATGGTGGCCGGCCCGGCCTTCTTTTCAGACGCTGCTTGATAGGTGTCCGAACCCGGGGCGTTTTTCCTGAGGCTCCGCCTCTTTCAGCAGGCCAAATCGGTCCTGTCCGTGACTAGTTCAGCCTTCTCCTTGGCTCTTCGCGTCTGGTATTTTGACGCGGGTATCACCATATCTCTGGTGTTCAGGTGGCTTTGTTGACGGTGTCCCATCTGCGAGCTTCGTCTTGGCGACAGTATGACGTTTCATACGTTTTCTCGTGTTTTTTTTCCCCTCCGGCCTGCTCATGCGTCGCCTGAGCCATCCTGGTCCTTGTTCAGGGTGCCTTCTTATCTTCCCCTCAGTTTGTGGTAGCCCCTTCGGTTCAGTTTTCTGCTCTTTGGTACTGGTGATAGCTTTATACGTGTGCAGCCTTTCTCCGTCCTGGCGACGGTCGAGACGGCTGCTTTCCGGAGGGGTTCTTGGGGTATTGGTACTTGATTGGTTTGGCCGGGGGGTGCGTCCTGTGTTGTCTGGTTGTGCTTTTTGCAGTTGCCAGCGTACCGTGTCTGGGGATGCGCTGTGGTTGATCTGGTTCCTTCGTTCCCTATTTTCAGGGCTCGGGTCTCCTTGGTCGTCCGCAGAGTTATCATTCTTCCAGCCTGCAGTCTGTCTTTGCGCCTGTGCTGTTCAGACGTTTGCAGCTTTTGCTTCTGTGTTGGCGACGTCTAGGGCTCATTTCGGGCGCAGGGATTTGTGGGTCGCACAGGTTCTTGGCCGCCCATCCTTACGCGCGTCTGCTCCTGGACGTTCTTGTTGCCTTGGGTCGCAGGTTTGCGACCGGTTGTCTTGGCTTTGCGTTGCAGAGTTTGTGGCGGCCGCCTCCCGGGTTAGCCCTTTCTTTTCCTTCTCTTTGGGTATGAAGCTCCAGGGAGCCGTAGGGGCTCCCCACAGAAAACCAGTGTTGAATGTAATGAAACGCCATTTTCTGGGTGAGCCCCGGAGGCTCCCTGGCAACCCTCCCTCCCACAGGTCGGCGGTTTTTTCGCGTTGGTTGAAGCTTAACTTCCGAACTGAAGCTTGGCAGCCGGCGCGGTAGGTCCGGGGCTTCCCCCTCCCCCTCTCGGGGCGGGGAGGGCTGCGCGGACGATCGGCGTGGCAGTAAAGTGTGATGTTTGCTTGTTTGCTTGTTTCCTTGTGATTGTAGGGAGTTTCTACCACTCTGTTCAGTTTTTGTTTTAGTTTTTAACCATGTGGGGTTTGTTTTGTTATGCCTACCTTTCTGGGTGCCTAACCCCGGTCGATAGCAGATAAGGAAAACCCCAACCACAAGGGGTTTTCCAGGGCCATTGCTCCCTGAAACCTCTCTGAAGGGGCCAGGTTCTGGCGCTGGTCCCTGGTAGGTCTGAACTCCTTAGCTAATGTCCCGGTCTAATATAACATACATTAGCCCGATAAGCTCCAGGGAGCCTCCGGGGCTCACCCAGAAAATGGCGTTTCATTACATTCAACGCTGGTTTTTTTTTTTAATATTTTTTTTGTTGCGCCTAGTGGTGTTGCAGGCCAAAAAACCCTTAGCGCTTTTTAGGATTAACAAGTAGATTAGCTAACTAACCAATATAATTAATTGTTATCAATCCATGATTTATGGTTGTATAGGGTAACACCCAGCAGAAGATGAAATTAACCATTCAGTCCGCTTCATACACTCCACTCTTTTATATGAATCAAAATTAACAAATTGCCTGCTGGGAAATTCCCTACAGCTATCCGGTCACAGAGAGGAACTCTGATGTATATCGTATCTGAGTTCTATCATCTTGTAAGATGTTGTTGCCTGCTGTACATCTGCTGGCTGTGCTCTTTCTGCTGCATAAATATGGTCTTCCTGGCAGTACTGAGACAGTGACACCAGATGAAGTCTTGCTTGATGAATGAACAATTTCATTTCGTTGAAGTGGGTTGGGTGTGGTGGCAGAACCCTCAGGTCCCGGCTCCAGCTCTTGGGTCCCATCCACTTACAGGTGTTTCTTCTGCTACACCTAGTAAGGCATACTAGGCCTTAACCACTGCACTGCACTGTGCCAAATAACAAATGCTGTTTTGAGAGTTGTCATTTTCTTTTTAATTAGGCTATATAATATTTTACAGTATTTTAATGTTTTTAATGTTTTCATCTCTCTTTGTGTTTTGAAATGAAAATAGTTGAGTTTGGAAACATTTTGACATTAACTTTAACTGAACATTTATAAAAACAAGGAAAATATGTCCTCAACAATTGCACTATGAAGTTTTTGTCAAGAAAAGGTGCACAGTGCAGGTGGTAATGACTTTCCTCATTATCCCATCATGCACATGACTGTAAGCCCAACATGCAAATCATGCATCTGCATTGGCATATCATGCACATTCAAGAGGGAATGTGCTATTCTTATGTCGCCACTAAGTTTCAAATCTTGTTGCTCGCCGTAAAAACAGCACGTTCCCTCTTGACTGTGCATGACACGCCAATGCGGATGCACGATTTGCATCTTACTCCCTCTCTAACAAATTAAAAAGCTGTTGTTCGTATGTCTCATTCAAAAGTAAAACCAAAAAGAACCTAATTTCATCCTCATAGTTTTCTACCTAGTGCTTCAAACTCGCTCTGTATATTGTGCTACCCACTCCCCCAATATACAGTGGCGCCTCGATTAACGAGTTTAATCCATTCCGGCACCGAGCTCGTCATGTGTAAAACTCGTCTTGTGAAACAACAACAAAACTGTAGTCGGAGATGTCCGAGAACCAGCAGGAACGCTCGTTTATCGACGGAAAGCTCATCAGTCAAGACATATTTTCTGCGAGTGGCTTATTCGTTACTCAAAATGCTCATAACTGGAGTCGGTCGTCACTCGAGGTTCCACTGTATGTGCCCAAGCCATACAACTTCACCATTGTAATCACTGCTATCATCTTTTTTCATGATTATTATGTTGAATGCCAATTTTACTACAATGTATAGTACTGTACCTAGAAATAATTCTCAAATTATGCTACAATGGACCTGTTGATAATCCTCAAAGTTTACTATACTGTACCTACTAATTTTCTTCAAATTTTCTTACAATGTTCCTGTTGACATTTCTCAATTTTGCTACAAATTACCTACTTAAAATTATCTGTTATCTGGACCTGTTCAAAACGCTATGCATGTTAATTGCTTTACAAGAATTAAAAAACTTCAATGCTATATATTCTCAAAAACCCAATTTACCTACTTGAATATATATAAATAAATAAAATAATTAATTGTCACTTAATGAGTACGTTAGCTTCAGGGATCCCCCGGGGCTCACCCAGAAGTATGGCGTATCATTACATTCAGCGCAGGTGTTTTTATAGCTCTGCACTTAATCTTTTCCAGTACAGTTGTTGTATTTGCCATCTTATTCAGCTTTTCTCTTCTCTAATTCATTGTATTACTATTTACACTCCTATGGATCTACACATTAACCCACTATACAGTAGAACCTCGAGTGACGAGCTTTTCAATTTATGAGCATATTGAATAACGAGCTCGCCGATCACCAACAATTTGTCTCGATTGGCGAGTGCTCGTTTGATTAACGAGAAAACGACATGGTGCGTTCCTGCTGCTTCTCGCACATTCACAGACGCCTCGACGATGCAAATAAATTTTTTTTGTTTAAAGATGTTAATGATGCTGGGATGTAAAGGTGGGTGACTGCTGTGATGTTGCAAAGCATTGACTTTTTTTTGTAGAATAAAAAAATGAACAAATTTGAAAAAAAACAAATGTTAGAAAGGTTCGTTCGGTGTTTGTCAGGTAAGTTGCTCCATGTTTCTTAAAAAAAAAAAAAAAATGAAAAAGAACAAATATCAAAAGGTTCGTTCGGTGTTTGTCAGGTAGGCTGCTCCATGTTTCTTAACCAGTTAACTGCGCCAACCGAGTATTCTCGGTCGGTGGGAAACTTCGCCAACCGAGAAAACTTTTTTATTTTTTCGTACCCATTCTATATGTGTGCGAGGTTGGTTGTGTACTAAATGGACTCTTAGGACCTCCAGTGAAACAGTGAGAGGCAGCCAACTTGGAAAAAATTCCCAGAATGCCCTAGGGCTACTGGCTGGGTTAGTACTGAGTGAGCAACCATGGGTGGCGCACGCCCCTCTGGCTCCCAAACACCTGTCAGACATGGTGTTGAAAGATCGCGCTCTGTCAGTGAAATTCAAACCTTATTGTTTGAAGAATATAAGGGGTCATAATATTGGTGAAGCTAGGCACAATAAGGACCTGGCACAGAGGTCAGATGCAAGTGATACAGCACCTATGAGGAAGATATAGCGAGCGTATCCAATTGTAACTCTGAGCCCTTACCCACCTATGCTATGCTATCTCCAATTTATTTAGATGATACATAGATGAATCGTTTTCTGCGTTCAGTGATGATGTATCTGATACAAATAGCATAGATGAACAGTGTTAGCGGCTTCCACGGTGGTGTTTTTCATAGATATTTTTAAGAATAGCTGAATCTCTTCTTGACTGACGGACACTCTTTGAGGCTCGCTGAATCTCTTCCTGTGTGGGACCTTACAAAGCGATCTTTTCACGACTACCTTACAAATTGATCTTTTCCTGTAATCTTTTCAAGACTACCTTACATTTTACAAGCTTGGCTACATATCACCTATAGATACTAATGCCAAGGGTGTACATGAGTGCGTTATTTGCAAGCACACAGAATGAAGAAACAGGAAGCGAAAATCTATCTTTACGTTCTACTGTATACATGTTGTAAAGGACAAATATGCATCATATACGATAAAAAAACAAATAAAACCGCATAAGAAATACATAGAACAAACAATTGAAAATATATTTATGGCAACACCCGGTGCTTGAATGGCCCGGGGAACCGTATCTGGGTGAGTCACACACGGGTGACCAGGCCCTGATAACGTCACAGCGCACCTTGTCCACGTCCCCACAACCAAAGTAAGTGGAATTTGGTATTTATTTTTACATAGACATGTTCAAGGAAGGGAATTTATCATTTTACAAAGTAAACATAATTTTTTGGAACACTTTATTTCATGCGTATGGGGAATTTCACAATAAACTCGGTGCAGCACGGTGGTTAAAAAAAAATAAAAAAAAAAATGAAAAGAAATTGAAAAAGAACAAATGTCAAAAAGATTCGTTCGGTATTTGTCAGGTAGGCTACTGCATGTTTCTTAAAAAAAAAATAACAAAAATAAAAAAAAATTGAACAAATTTAAAAAAAATGGACAAATACCACAAAGGTTTGTTCAGTGTTTGTCAGGTAGGCTGCTCCACTATTAATAAGTAAATGAAAAATACAAAACAAATTGAACACATTTGAAACAAAGAAAGATTGTCATAATGGAGCATCCTGCCTGACAAATACTGAACGAACCTTTATGGCAATTGTCCGTTTTTCATATTTTTTCAAGTTTTATTTTTTTTTTTTTTTTTTTTTTTTGTAAGAAACATGGAGCAGCCTACCTGACAAACTATGAACTATAAAAACATTGCTATAACATTGCTATAAAACATTGACTATAGAACATTGCTATAGCACATTGCTATATAAAAAAAAAAAATTGAACAAATTTGAAAAATGGACAAATGTCATAATGGTTCGTTCAGAGTATGCCAGGTTGGATGCACCATTATTTAAAAAATTGAATATCATATTGATGTTTTTCGGTGGTGGAATGGATTATTTTTATTTCCAATATGTTAAATGGGGAAATTCGTTTTGAAAGACGAGCATTTCACATGACGAGCACGGCGCTGGAACGCATTAAATTCGTTATTCGAGGTACCACTGTATTTCTTTTATAGTTAAGTACTGTACTGTAATTATTAGAAGAAAGCATGCAAACTTGTCTGTTGGACCCTAATGTATCAGGTAATGATTGACTAAAAATTGATATACATGTACTGTACTGTAAATATAAGTTGTTTTATGCAGAGAATTTTAAATATACAGTATAAAAACAATTTAGGCATAAATGGTTACAGTAATACTGTACAGTACTATATACAGTACAGGTATATCAAATTACTGTCATGAAAATTTTTAGAGGGGATATTCTGAAAGAGATATTGAAGTAAGTCATTTTGCTTCCAGGTTTTGGGATTGGGGCCAACCTTTAAGCTTCGAGTTGAGCTACAGAATACTTCATCGACATCCCCATCTTTACAACTGGCTGTTATATTCCACTGTGATGATCGTATCTACAATGTTAACAAATCTTATATTCAGGTATTGAGTGCTTTTCTGTGAGGAGCCCTTTCGGCTCCCCGGAGCTATTGGGCTAATGTGTGATATATTACACCGGGGCATTAGTCTATGGAGTTTGACCTACTCGGGACCACGAGCCAGAACCTGGCCCCCTCAGAAAGGTTGCAGGGAGCAATGGCCCTGGAAAAAAAACCCTGTGGTTGGAGGTTTTCGTTATCTCCCATCGACCAGAGTTAGGCATCCAGAAAGGTAGGCATAACAAAACAAACCCCACATGGTAAGAAAAGCATAAAGAAAAACTGAACAGAGAGGCAGAACTCCTTCCAATCCCAAGGAAACAAGCAAACAAGCAAACGTCACACTGCACTGCTGCGCCGCTCGTCTGCGCAGCCCTCCCATTCCCGCACCGGCTACCCACACTCTAGTTCATTAACTAATGTGGTACGGGGGTGGATGTCTTCTCTGGCCTCAATTTCCATAGATGGGGTTGCCTTCATGGCAACTGCAATGTTGTTGTGTGTGGTGGCCAGGTGTCCTCATCAGAGCCGGGTCTGCATGCACCTAAAGGCATCCTTCCCTAGGCATCCTGTAAGTACCTCCCTTGTGTGTTAGGGTTTCCTTCCCTGGTGCATTCGGGAAACCATTTCTGTAGGTTTTTTTTTTGCTGCTCAGCATTTATCCTGCCCCTGGGGCCAGCTGGGGTTTTGTGGCTCTTGTTTGGCCTTGCATAGGGAATGGTATTGTGCTGGTTGGGGAGTCAAGGTGTTGTGCAGCCTGCCTACCTATGCGGCGGTCAGTTCCTGTTTCCTTTGGGAACGTTGTACTTTTGGGGGGTTTTCTTTTGTTTTCTGTGGAAAGCCCCTTCGGCTCCCCGGAGCTATACCGAGCTGATTGTATATATTAGACCGTGGCAACAGTCAGTCGAAGGAGTTTTAAGCCTACAGTGAACCAGAGCCAGAACCTGGCCCCCTCAAGAGAAGCTCGAGGAGCAATGGCCTAAAGACACCCCCATGTAATTGGAAGCAGTCTTTGTCTGCCATCTACCAGGTCAGGCACCCAGAAAGGTAGAAATTTCAAAACAAACTACTGCTGGTCAAAAATTGCAAACAGAAAGCCGAACTAGCAAACAGAACTCCGTAATGAAAAACAAGGAAACAAACATGACATCACCACAACTGCCACGCCACATCCGTCTGCGCAACCTCCCCCTCCTCCCCGGCAGGGGGATGGCGGGGGTCCCAGACCTCCACGCGAGCAACTCTCCTCAGTTCAAGAGGCTGTTGTGTTGGTGACAGTCGATCACTCTGGCTCTACTCTTTGCGCAGTGTGGTGTTGTTGCTCTGTTTTGGTGGTGTGTGTGAGCCAGAAGTAACACAAGAGTACTGGGGCTGCATGCACCTAAGGCTACCTTCCCTAGGTGCCTCGTAAGTACTGCCTTTGTGGCCTCAGGGTTATCTTCCATGAGCCGATCATGAGCAGCTACTTCGGTGTGGTTCTGTTGCTGCTCGGTGAGAGCCTGCCCTTGGGGGTTCAGCTGGGGAGGTTCTTACTCCTGTTTGCCCTTGGGTAGGAGGTAGTTTCGTCGCTGGCTGGGGCGAAGGGTACTGTGCAGCTGTCTGATATACGCATAGCGTCTGGTTCTGTTCACCTGGAGACATTGTGTTTTTGCAGGGTTTTTCTTATGATTTGCCTGGTGGGGGTCTGTCTGGTGTGGCGGTAGGACCACTACCACCAGGCAGGATTATTTTGGTGGCCCTCCACTAGGTCCCCATGCTTACACACGTCGCAGGGGTTCAGCTATTAGTTTGCTTTGTAGCTCTGGGATAACTGGTTAGCAGTACCTCGCCTAGGCTTCCCTTAGCAGTCTGCCTAAGGGTCCTGGAAACCCCCCTTTGGGGCTCAGTTGTCCGATGTAAGAGACTTCCAAGTCCCACCTCGCCATGTGCGAGTTTGAAGGTTGCTCTGTCCCCTTGTCTCAGGGTGACACTCACCATCTGCCTCCGCCTTGCTACCTGTTGGGGTCAGTGTCACCTATGACCTGGAGTCCTACTACGAGTGGTGTTCTTTGCTTGTACCCCATTCACCCAGTCCACTGAGACTGATATTTGGGTGCAGGCAGCTTTAGCGTTACATGCGAGATTTAGGTTGCAGCAACGTGCAAGATTGGTTGTCTTTCTGGATGTCCCGCAGCTGCCCGGCTGAATTATACTGGTAGTGAGACTCGGGCGGCTTCGGGGATTGCCCCCTTCCAGATTGGCGGCGGAGGCATTCGAGCCTGGTCCTCCTGCCAGAGCTTTTGGGCCATGCCAGCAGGCCCCATTCATCTCTACGTTTCCGGTGGACTCTGATTTTTCTCCAAAGGCAGAGGGTTTGGAGGACAGCTCAACTCCTGGTCCGTACATGGAGGATTCCAGGGCGGGGGAGGAGTTGACTTGGGGGTGCCTGGGCCCCACTTATCCCTGCTTGGGTGTTTAGTACCCCTCAGCACGTGGCTTGTTGTTACAGGGGGAGGGGTTTTTCTATCCCCCTCCCTGTACGATTTTGTTTTGAATTCGACTCCTCCCCGGGTTCGGTTCCGAGTTCCCTTGGGTTCTTCGGTTCTCTCCTTCTGGAGGTTTTTGACTGCCTGCATCCCACCAAGGAAGGTGTGGGAGGCCCTTGCAGTTTACTTCCTGCATCCCACCAAGGAAGGTGTGGGAGGCCCTTGCAGCTTACTTCCTGCGAGTCCCGGATTACGCCTCAATAATGAAGATGCCTTCTTTTGAGTTTGGCTCTTCTTTTCCAGATTGGGTATGTTACAAGGTGCCAGAGTCTTCCTGGCTGGCAGACTGCCTTTTTTTTTCATTGCGGGCTTGGCTTTTGTCCTGTCGGATTGTGCACTTGAATGGCAAGAGTTGACTACGGTCATTCATGTTTTCCTGGGGGGGCGAGTTGGAGCACCTCGATGCGTGCTTGTTCGCCCCCCGTCCTTCCTTATGATGTCAGCCAGGTGCGGCTTCACGTGCAGGTTCCCCCCCTTTCGGCATCCCTGGTGGCCGAGGATTTGCTCAACCGTGGGCATTTGGCTTCAGTCTTGCAGTTCTTTTCCCTGCTGGAGCTGTCTTCGGAGTGGCTCGTGGTGGGTGTGGAGGAGCTGGGTTCTGGACCAGTGTCTGATGTAATTGCTTTGGTAGCTTGGGCACCGGCTGCTTTGTTGAAGTTGTATGCGTCGTTTCTTAAGGAGGTGGTGTCTGTTCTTCGCTTCTCGTCTTACGTGCTAACAGGAGGTGCTTGTCCAATTTTTGGAATCATCTTGGGCCATGGCTCTTAGATTTTCATCCCCTTTTCTGGGGGGAGCCCCTTTGGCTCCCCGTAGCTATCCAGGCTGAATGGATATGTATAACTTTCTGGCATCAGTCAAAGTGCATGGAGTTCTTGCCTACCGGGGACCATGAGCCAGATCCCAAGATCTGGCTCATGCCCCCCCTCTCAGAGAGGCACGAGGAGCAATGACCAATAGAAACCCCCCTTGTGGTTGGGAGCATTCTATGTCTGCCATCGACTGGGACAGGCACCCAGAAAGGTAGGTGCCCAAAAACAAACCCCTATTCTGGTGAAAATATTGCTACCAAAAGCCGAACGAGTGGACAGAACTCCCAAAACAAAAATAGCAAACTAGCATGATGTCATCACATCACCGCGCCGCCATCTGCGCAACCCCCCCCCCCCCTCCCCAGGATGGGGAAGGGGGAGCTCCAGACCCTCCGCACTGGCGATCCAACCAGCAGTTCTTGGCTGATGGGTGTCTGGTGTAGTCACGTGCCTCTGGCTCCAGAATTCTTTGTCTCAGTCCTGTGTCTGTGCACTCCTGAATAGCCAGGAGTAATATTCTGAGGTACTCGGGCTGCATGTGCCTAGGGCTACCTTCCCTAGATGCCCTGTAAGTACTGCCCCTGGGGCTTGGGGCCACCTTCCACAAGTCACCTTGGGTTCTGCCTCCGTGGTGCCTTTTACTGCTCAGTACTTGGCCGCCCTTGGGGTCTGCTGGGGGTTTTCTTGCCCTTGTGTCCCTGGGTAGGAGGTAATTATTGTCACTGGTAGGGGCGCAGGGTACTGCACAGCTAGTCTTCTAACATTATAACAGCCGGCTCTGTTCCGTCTGGGTACGTTGTCCTCTTACGGGGTTTTTCTTTTGTTTTGCTTTTCTGCCTGGTGGAAAGGTCTCCCTTCTTCCCTTTGCTGGTCGGGTTCTGTGTGTTCTTTTGTTTTGGTGGTGTCTCCCGCTAGGCCCCCATGAGTGGACACGTCCCGGGAGTTCAGCTTTTAGAGGTTTGTTTGGTAGACTTGGGCGCCGGTTCACAGTACCCTGCCTGGGCTTTCCTTAGCATGACACCATGGCTAAGGGCCCTGGGAAACCCCACGGGGGCTACGTGGTTTGATGGTTGTGACCCCTGAGTTCACCTTTGTGTCTTGCAAGGTTGAAGGTTGCTCTGTCCCCTTGTCTCTGGGTGACACTCACCAGTTCTGTCTCCGCCATGCTGCCTGTTGGGTCGGGGATTCCTTAACCCAGAGTCATGTGACGTTTGTCGTCTGTTTGTACTCCAGTTCACTCCCAGGCCTCTGATACTGTTATGAGGGTGCAGGCAGCAGTCGCATTGCAGGCTAGGTTTAGGTTGCTGCTACGCGCTTGGTTCATTGCAGCCCCGAATGCCCCGAGACTGCCCCGTTTTGGTTGTTGGAGTCCCTTGGGGGTGGGAGTCACTTCGTCTCTGGTTCCATCTGCTTCTCCTGGTTCTTCCCCCTCGGTTGTTCATACAGTGGTACCTCGGAACGCGAGTGTCCCTGTATGCGAGTTTTTCGGAATACGAGCCGGATTTCCTTGGAAAATGTGTCTTGGAAGGCGAGGGTTACCTCAGAACGCGAGTTTGTTGATACGCGTTCAGGCCGACCTAGCACGTGGTGGTACGGCGATCGTCGCCCCTCCGCCCCTCAGTTTACCATTGTCTCCTGCCCAGTGACTATCCCTCCTGAATTCTTCACAAGGATTTACAGTTTTCTGTCGTTTTTTTGGCCATTTGAGCATAAAAGTTGTTATTATATATCTCGCCATGGGTCTCAAGAAAGCCATTGATAAGGTTCAACCTAAGAAAATAGCTGAGTAGAGGCAGTAAAGGATGTCCCTTCTTGATTAAGAAAATGTGTGAAGTATGGGAAGAACTGCAAAGTTCTGTTGAAAAAAACTCACCCAGATAAAGGGGTGAGTTTTCTAGTTCTAGTTCGAGTTTGTTCTAGTTCTAGGTCCTCTTCGCTACTACTTGTTTTCTTTCGATTCTCTTTTTGCCTTATTTTGTATTCCTTTTGTCGAAAATAATTTCTTTCGAATCGCACCACCCGGAGGGCGGGTGGTGCGGTTCATACCTCGGGCGCAGGGACCGGGGTGGCTGTTTTATTTTGGGGCGGTGTACACGTCTTGGTGTTCCGCGTCCTGTTTCGGAGATTTTCTATGCCATTTCACTCGTCTTCTCTCTCCAGTCATTGCCCGCAGATGCTGGAGGTGTTCTGGATTTTTGTGTGGGAAATTCACCTCGATTCTTTTCTCCGCTTATGGGTGTACAATGGCTTAGTGTGGTGCCACCACTGCCTCTGTACTGCACCTCATCTTCTGCTGGGCTCGTATCTTAGGACATACTCCGCTAGCGTTGCTCCTGGTATATTGCTCGGCTCCACTGTGTTGTAACACTGTCATGTCTCCGCTCTGCAGGTAAGATTGTGCAGTCTGACGACATTCTCGGCCAGGCGCTGGTTCACAGTTTTGGTGGGGGTGTGGGGTGTTGTGTGTTTTGCTTGGCCACTTTGTGTAGTCTTGCTGTGGCCTTCCATGGTTGGTGTATCTGGTTCTTAGTTCCACTGTTGGACACAGCCTCGGCATTCAGTACCTTTTGTTTAATCTTTAGGGGCTTGAATCTTTTCTCGTTATTCATTGTACTCTCTTCTTCCTGCCAGTTTTTGTCCTCGCCTAGTGGTCCTCCCCTAGTTGTGCTTGCAGGGGTTGCGCTCTGGCTCTTTGGTCCCACCGCTCAGCTGTCATTCACCTGGTGTACCTGTTCCTGAGCCTCTTGGGCATTTTCATCTCTACATTTGGCGCTGTGTCTGGTGTTTGCCTCCGCCACATCGCTGGCTCAGGCTTTCTATCTGTTACCTGCTCTGACGCTGACTGGGTTCTTTCTCATGTCCTTGTGGCTCCTTTGAGTATTCAGTTTCCGCCTGTGTCCCCTTCTTTGCATACTGCCCGTGTTACCTAGTTTATCTTTCTCTACCCTGTCCATTCCTCTGAGAATTTTGTGGGTAGTGTTCTTGTCTCCCCTTCCTCTTCTGTCTTCATGTCATAAGTTGCATTTCCGCAGCCAGTCCTTGTCACTCTTGCCTCTTAGTTCTGGGGCTAGCCTCGTGGCATGCCTCTGCACTTTTTCCAACGGGTACGGGCTCCATGCTGGGGCTGCATACTCCAGGTTTGGTCTTTTGTATGTGGTATACGAGGTGCTTGCACTGTCTACGGGTGGGTGTTGCTTCCGTTCCCGACTCCTGCCCCTACGATTCCTTTTCGTTGAGGCTAGGATTATGGTCCTGGCTACTGCTTTTGTGTTCCTTTCAGGGACGTTCTTTTTGTTTTTGTGCGGTACATGTTCTCCTCATATATGCCTCGGTGATGCATGTGTCTTTCTTCCCTACTGGTGCTGTTTGCGCTGCTCCTGCGGGTTGCAGGGTTGCTGTTTTTCGCTTCGCGTTTCGGTTTGTGGTCCTCATTCATGGTTGGCCTCTTCCTGCTGTCTGGTGGCTGTTCCTTCTGGGTCTTTGCCGGCCTTGGTTGGGGGCGCTTCTTTGTTAAGTGTCCGATCCTGAGAATCTTCCTGCGACTCCACCTCTTTTTGCAGTTTGGTCCAACCCTGTACCCGGCTGGTTCGTTCTTCCCCTCGGGTCTTCGCGGCTCGGGATCTTTTATCTCGGGTTCTCGTCTCTTGTGTGGGTGCTGGTGGCTTCGTTATTGGTCTCCCACCTGCGTGCTTTGTCTCGGTGACAGTGTGTAATTCCTGGCGGTCCTTCTGGTCTTTCCTATCACTGCGTAGTTGTATTACGGTCTCTGATAGGGTTATTTTGGCCTTCCTTTCCGGGTTGTTTCGGGACCGTCGATGGGTGCCGCATGCTTTCGCTTCGTCTCAGGTGGCGCTGGCGGGACCGCTCCTGCTTGCGTTCGGTGTTGCTCTTTCTTCTGCTCTGTTCCGCTACCTGTCTAGTTTGGCAAGGGGGTTTTCTAGGGCCATTGCTCCCTGAAACCTCTCTGAAGGGGCCAGGTTCTGGCGCTGGTCCCTGGTAGGTCTGAACTCCTTAGCTAATGTCCCGGTCTAATATAATATACATTAGCCCGATAAGCCCTAGGGAGCCTCCGGGGCTCACCCAGAAAATGGCGTTTCATTACATTCAACGCTGGTTTTTTCCTCTCGGATTCTCCTTGTGGTGAGTTTGGGAGGTGCTTGTCACGTACCTCCTGTGAGACCTGGGTTATGCCTCTGTGTTGGATCTGGTTTTTGTTTGAGTTCGGTTCCTCTTATACTGATCAGATGCATTTCGAGGTTCCAGTGTCTTCATGGCTGGCAGCCTGCCTTGATGACTGGTTGGTGTGGGCTCCCAGCTGGTCCACTTGTCTGCTAGCCTGGGATATGGTTATTTCCCAGCTTGTCGGGTTTGGGTTCCAGGTACATTGGTAGAAGTCCCAGTTTGTTCCGTCACTGGTTCGGACTTGGCTGGGCCTCATATTGGATTCTCGGGCTGCGTCTGTCTCTCTTCCTTTTGCAGCTCTGCTCCAACTGCAGTTCTGCTTTCTGGTGTTTTTGAGGGGGATCCGGATCACTTGACTGTTGCTCGAGCAGCTGTGCAGGAGCCTAAGTTTTGGCCTTCTGATTTATCCGGTGGACAGGATTTGACTTCAGAGGCTGTTCTGGTATCTCCGTAGTTGCCTCTTTTGCCTCACTCACGACCGCTGGGTTCGCACCCTGAGGTTTTTGCATTGGTTGCTGCATCACCAGCTTCCTCTTCGGGTTTTCGGAGTTTGGTGCCATGGCATCATTCCCGTCCCTCACTTGATGTGTTCCCTGATGCATCGTCTCGCGGTTGGGATTTGTGACCAGTACTCTCTAATCCGGCCTGGTGCGTTGGAGTCTGTTTTTAAGTCAGGCTCACAACACGGTGCGGGAGTTTGTAACAGTGTGGCAGGCACTGCGCCAAATTTGGCTTCTTTTAGGTTCCTTGATATGGCTCCTTTTCCTGAACCACGGGGACAATGGAACACCGTGGTTTGTTGTCTTCACCTTGGGGGGTTCTCTTTGGTCTGGGGCTCTTTGAGGTTGCTTGCTTTGGGTAGCTCTTCTGCTGAGTTCTCGGGGTTTCGTTCTCCATGCTATTCCCATTTGAGGCGTGCCCAGCGTTCTGGCAGACAGCATGTCCTGGGTCCTTCCTCCTTTCCCAGAGTGGATGGTTGACGCCTGACGTTGAGTCCTTTAAGTGGCTTTGCCTGACGTACGGTTGCCTGGAGGTGGACTTCTTCTCGTCGGCGTGGTTTCGGTATCTCCTCATATCCGTGGAACCGTTCCTCAACTGCGAGGCGGTCACGGTAGATGCTTTTCAGCCGTGGGGCTCTTTTCAGCAGGATTGAGATGCTTTTCAGTAGGACTGGTCGAGGTTGGGGTTTCTATACCTCTTTATCCCGGTCCAGCTGTTGCCCCAGGTTCTGGTTCACTTGGAATCCTATCAGGGAGAGGGTTCTTCCCCAGCCTTGGTTTCAGGTGCTGCTTGCGTGGTGTCCGAACCCAGGGCGTCTTTCCATGACTCTGCATCTACCAGCAGATTGGGCCAATGAGCTACCTTGCTGGTTTGATTTACTGCTCTGCACTTTGCATCTGGTCTTTCTGGTGAGGGTGTATCACCATTTCTATGGTAATCAGGTGGCTTCTATGATGGTGTCTCACCTGCGGTCTTTTTCCAGGAGACAGTATGCAGTCTCTTGGCGATCTTTCCATCATTTCCTTTATCTTCAGGGATTTTTGGCGATTTCAGATCGGGTTGCTTTGTCCTTTCTTTTTTTGGCTTTTTCTGGGTCGATATATGATGCCAAATACTGTCGCTTTGTATTGTGCAGCGTTGGCGGAGCTGATCCACCTTGTGCTCGGGGTGGATGTTACTTCTGCTCCGTTCTACAAGATTTCAAGTATGTTTTTTCACCTCCAGCCTGCTCATGTGCCGCCTGAGCCTTCCTGGTCTTTGGATCAGGTTCTTTCTTTTCGTTCTTCCACGGCGAGCACCGCAGAAGTCCACAGTGCTCGCTGTAGGTTTTTGGTATTATGTCTTGGGTTGCCTGTTCAGGTGCAGGAGTTTTCGAGGTCAAACTAGGTCCTGGCCCACATGATATCTCGTGAATGTTCCAGGCTCTTTCCTGCCTTGTGTGGATCTGGGGCATCGATCATGGCCATTGGTCTCTTCTTCGACTTGATCAACACCTGTAATGTTGCTGCCTCCAGGGTAAGTCCCTGTTTTTCGTTCTCTGTGGGTAGTAACTTTAAGGAGCCGGTGGGGTTCCCCACAGAAACCCAACGTTGAATATAATGAAACACCCTTTTCTGGGGGCTTCCAGAGGCTCCCTGACTCCCTCCATCCCTCTGGTTGGCAGTTTTTCCATCAGGCGTAGAACTGAGATGGTGGAGGTTAGCTCGCCTGAGCTGCTTCCCCCCCTCCCCCTTATCAGGAATGAGGTGGTTATGCTAATGAGTGGCAGTACTAGTTGAGGACAGGGTTACTAGTTTTTCTTTTCTTTCAGCAGGAGTTCCTTGGCTGTAGGTAACAATTTTACCAGCTAGTTGTTTGTTTTGGTTTGCCTATCTTTCTGGATAACTGCCTTGGTCGATGGCGGAATATGACATACAGGGGGGTACCTCAGTTTTCGTAATTAATCCGTTCCCAGAGACGGTATGAATATCGAAAAATGCGAATACCGAGACGAATTTTCCCATAAGAAATAATGTAAATTGAATTAATCCGTTCCACACCCCCCAAATTTTACCAAAAAAATACATTTTATACAGAAAACTACTAATAGTACCTTACCTTTATAGATGACTCTTGTTGGCATATGGAAGACAATGAGTAGGGGGGAGGGGGAGGAGGAGGAGAAGTGTTAGTGTTTGGAAGGGGGGGGTCCCCTTCCATTATAACATCAGGCAGTGATGACATTTCTGGCATACTCTCTCTCTCTTATGTTTCGCACGCATACCACTAGGACCTGGTTGTGGCTCACTGCTCTCTTGTCTTACTAAGAGTCTATAGACACTTGTTTTTCCCCTATGTTTTAACACTTGTCTGTAGTCAGACATCACATTGTTTCACTTTGAATGATCTCTTGTTTTTCCTCTATCGTCATCCTCACAACTATTTTCTTACGTTAAATATTACCACTGATTTTCTATGAACCCATGGCGTGATATATAATAAGAACTTTTATGTTCAGAAACCAAAGTAGCACAAAAACAATGAAATTCTTCACAAAGAATTCAAGCGCGATCATAACTAGGCGGGAGACACTGGTAAACTGAAGCGCCATGCTCGCAGTGGACCTGTACTTGAATGTACAAACGCCGAGCACCGGGGCAAACAACGAGTACCGAATCAAATTTTTCAGGGAAATTGAGTACAAGTACCGAAAAATATATAAATAAATGTAAATGGTGTATGAGCACTTTAAAGTGTTCATACGCCATTGCTCCCTGCACCTCTCTGAGGGAACCAGGTTTTGGCTCGTGGTCCTTGGACGGCCTAGGACCTCCTGTGAATGACGACCCCAAAATAATATATATCACATATCAGTTCGGATAGCTTCAGGGAGCCTCCAGCGCTATCCCCAGAAAAGGCCGTTTCATTAAATTCAGCGCTGGGTTTTTAATGCAATACCAAGTCATGTCAAAACATTATATTTACTCTTAAAAAATATAATACATAAAATATTAGATATTAACTAGAACCTTCAATATTCACAGTACTTTTGTCTTTTTCAGATACCAATTCTTATACCTGGTGTCATCCATGTGGTGGAAACACTGATCACATGCATATCAGAGCTGGGTATATCAGACACAGTGCGTGTATTTGTAGTGAAGGGAAAGGCATCAAGGCCTTTGCTCACCGCAGTCATCAACATGCCAGTTGCAGAAGTCTTCATGGGTTCATAGACATCATGCTGAAATAGAATATTAATATAAGCGAGGATTAGCAAGGGCAAAATTTTTTTTATTTGATTTATTTATATATTTATTTTTTACAAATATAGAGTAGTAGTAGTTTCTATATGGACTATATCTATAAATTATACAGTCACATTAAAATGCATTAGTCAAGATTTCATGATGCTTAACCTTCGTACTGCACGGTTTTTATTGTGACATTCAGGTGGTGTGCGGAAAATAAAGTGTTCCCCCACTTTTTTTATATTTTTTGTAAATTGTTAAAATCCCTTCCCTGAATATGTACATGTAAAAAAACTATACAAAACTACTTACTTTGGCTGTGGCAACATGGAGAAGATTCGGTGTGACATCATCGTGACATCACCCGTGCAGGAAGCTCCAAGAGACAGTCGTTCAGGCGAGTCAAAACTAGCTAGTTGCCACAAATATATTTTCATTCAATTTTTTTAACGGATTTTATTGCTTTCTAATTATTTTTTTATCGTATCTGATGTACATTTGTGTCCTTTACAATATGCATTCAGTAGAATGTTCATAATGTTCAAAAAACTTTTGATAAATGTGTCACTATTGGGTCAACAAAACGTGTTTATTGTTGAACAATATTACTTGTTCAATTTTCATTTTATTTACAATATGTACACTCACACACACTGTATTACACACTCAGTACTTTGGAAGTGAGTGACAATGAAAGAAGCAGTCCATGATATTCAACATGACTTTGCACTTGATGCATCAGGTACACACAGATTTTTGCTTGCTATTTCTTTGTTCTGTGTGTGTGCAAACAACACACTCACATACACCTTTGCTTTAGCTCCTGTAGGAGGTATGTAGCCAGGCCTGTGAACTGTAAGGAAGTCTTTAGCACCCAGTCTGTTGGGAGTTATATATGGTAGTTATATAGGGTCTTGTTGGCACATGAATAACTGTCCTTACACTGTCTCCCTGACCATATTTAACAAGTAATTGTGACAAGAGAACATGACTAAAAACACGAATTGATGATTTCTTGCCTGATTTCACCAAATACATGTCGAAACAGTTCAGCACTGTTATGTCCACAA
Source organism: Procambarus clarkii (assembly GCF_040958095.1). Classification (NCBI taxonomy): domain Eukaryota; kingdom Metazoa; phylum Arthropoda; class Malacostraca; order Decapoda; family Cambaridae; genus Procambarus; species Procambarus clarkii. The sequence continues at coordinate 19,934,314 of NC_091212.1, read as the reverse complement.
GGTGAAAGAACAATTTCTTTGTCCACTTAATACTTTTGCGAACACACTCGACGGCACCAACCATCATGTCACATTTATCTACCAATCTCATATTTATATAGTAGTCAATGACACTATCTGGCTTATACAATTTTCAGTATCTTTCAAACTTCATTTTACCACTGTCAAGCATTTAACCAGTGTGAATAGTTGTCAACATATTCACTTCATGTTCATTCAGCCATGTCCCCCCTTTTTTGTCTTTATTTTTATTTCTTCTCAACACATTTTATTCTTTATACTCAATTAGTATTAAGTTTTAGTTATTAATGTTTTTCCTGCCCGAAACGCTTTGCGTAATAGTGGCTTTAAGCATTGTATGTACTAGCTCTATCTATAAATTGGCAAATCTCTTGTATGTATGTACCTTACATGAATAAACATTTTATTTTTTTTTTATGTTTATCTACCTAACACACTGATAAACAATTACCTACACCAATATTAGTATAAAAAACTGGCATTTTCTGATCAGGGGGAAAAAGACACAGGCAGTTTGGGGCTTAATTTATTAGTAAAATAAATTCTGCAGAACATGTAAATAATATAAGTAGGAATTAACAAATGTAACATGTCTATGTCTGAGCACTAATATTTAACTTAAAATGTACCCCCGTAGTAAGTAAGAGTAAGCATAGCCTAGTGATATGGCAAACACGTTCTGCAGGAACCTAATGGCAGATGAAATGTAATTAGAACTAGGTATAACAGTCAGGACACAAAGGGGATATAAAGTGCATAGACACATAATACTTAACGGAGCCCGACCAAGACATAATGGTAAATCCTAGAATTAACAAGCGGGCAGAAAATACCTAGTGACTGGGGAAAGACTGATATGACAAATGGGAGAAGTTTTTCCCAGGTTGTGAGGCCGGCTGCCAAGGAATAAGGAGAAGGGTTTCCTGACTAACGGTAGGGCTTACTAGCACCTAGAATGGGCAAAGTATTAGCTGCGGACAGCGGGACACTTGGGGACCGGCGCTGCACCCCCACCGCAGGCCAGCTGGCCGGCCCCCCCCACCCCCCCCACGAAGGGCAAGGCCCACTGGCCGCAAGGAGGCCTCTCAGAGTGGCAGAGCAACAACATCCCGGACGTAGTCAGCTGGGGGTTCCAGCTGATTGCTGGACCCTGGACCTGCCATTATCTCCGTTGGCGAGCCTGTCAAGAGAGCTGTGTGGCTCTGCCAATTCTAAAGGTATGAGGGCATGGTCGGCTGGAGGCGAGCCTAGCTCTGCGAGGGCGGCGCGAAGCGCCCTCTAGAAGTCTTGCCTGTTCACTGGGCATGGGCTGGGTAGAACTTGCCTGGGGGGCTCGCTCACCAGGCTAGGGTATGCGTGTGTCCCACGCTGTGCTTGTAGGATCCGAAGAGTGCTGATTTCTGACCATGTAACGATACCTAGTCCAGTCAGAGCGTGCGTCGACTTTTAGTCACGTAGATCACCTCCCCCGGGCTGAAAGATAAAATGTAGTAAGGGTGGGCAGAAGCGGCATGCAGTGGTAACATGACAGGCAAGAGCACAGACGAGAGGTAATCCCTAGCTGAACCGATACACAGGAGACGAAAAACAGGGGGGAGGGGGGGGGGGGGCGGCCAGGAGCCGGAATTAAAAGATTCCTTAATTAAACAGTCCTGGATGAATAAGATTTTTTCGTAATAACTATACTGTAGCAAGGAAGGGGGCTAACAGTTCTAAAAATCTTCCAGCAAACGGAAGGGGCGAAGTACCTTTGCTGGGAGAAAGCCAGTAGGAGAACAGCAAGGAAGCACAAAGCAACTATATATAAACAGGTATAATACGAAACACTGTAAATCCTGATAATATAAACAATACATATACCATAGAACGGGTATATACAACAAATCAATATATACATAAACCATAAATGGAATAAGAACCAATTCTTAAAGCCATATCTCAACTCAAGTGGCATTAAAAGTGGCATTCTCAACTCAATCAACAAGAAACATGAATATGAAAAGAAAGTTAGGATTGGCCTAGTTTCAAAGGAAGTAGCTAAAAGGTACTCATCAATGCTTACCAGTATCATAAGAAAGGCAAAACTTGCATATTATGTGAATAGATTCAATGAAGCAAAAGGCAACATGAAAAGCACTTGGAAAACTATCTCTAGTTAAGGAGGTTGCCATGGAAGTGGCTTCCTCTCAGGAAGCAGCTAGATGTACTAGCCAGCTGATAGAGAGAAAAAGAGCAGTAGTAGTAGCAGGCATTAAAGAGCAAACAGGGACCAGACCAAAGGAGCAGAGAGACAAGGACAAAAACATGGTTACCAAGATCCTTAAAGAGGTAAGGATGGAGAGAACTGAACAAAATGTTGAAAAGGTTTTCAGGCTTGGAAAGTACAACAAGGACAGAGACCGAATGATAAAGGTGGTATTCATGAGCGAAATCACGAAAGAGGAACTGTTAGCAAGGAAGAGCAGTCTAGCAAATGTAGAGAAGTTCAAAAAAGTAGAAGTTCCAGCCTCCCCCCTCTCACCCCCCCCTCTCCCCCCCCCCAAGCCCTTCCTCCTCCACCAGTCTCCTCATACCAGATCCTCCCAGCTCCCGCTCACCCCAAACCCCACAGGTCCCCCCCCCCCCAGAGGAGAAGCAGAAGAGAGTCAGTTTCAGGGTAATGTACTCGAACATAGATGGGATCACAAGCAAGGCAAGTGAACTAAGGAAAAGAGCGCAAGAAGTGAACCCAAGAGAACAAGAAGTGTAATCGGACTCACTGAAACAAAACTCTCTGGAATCATAACGAATGCCGTGTTTCCCCAGGAGTACACAGTAAAAAGGAAAGAGAGGGAAGGTAGAGGAGGAGGCAAAGTGGCCTTACTCATGAGAAAGGAATGGAGTTTTAAGAAGATGGCTATCCTGGGCTGTGAGGGTTTCAGAGACTACATAGCAGGCATCATGACAATGGGAGGACCAAGAATAGTAGTAGCAGTAATATATAACCCTCCACCAAATGACAAAAGACCCAGTCAAGAGTACGAAAACAACAACATGGCAGTTAACACTATAATTGAGAGGGCAGCGTCTGCTGCCTATAGAAATAGATCTCACTTGCTCATCATGAGGGACTTCAATCACGGAAGGATTGACTGGGAGAACAAGAAACCGCATGGAGGTGAGGATACGTGGAGAGCCAAACTACTGGAGGTGGTGAATAGAAACTTTTTAACCCAGCATGTCAGAGAACCCACAAGGATGAGAGGAAATGACGAATCAGCAAGACTCGACCTGGTCTTCACCCTGAACGACTTTGAAATAAGAGAAATCGGTTTTGAGGCCCCAGTAGGAATGAGCGACCACAGTGTATTGGTGTTTGAGTACCTGATTGAAGAAGGGTTATTGAACTCGAGGAGGGATACCGAAACCAAAAGGTTATCATATCGAAAGGGAAACAGTGAGGAGATGAGAAAATTCCTAACAGATATAGCATGGGAAACTGTGGGACATTTGGGGCTTGACTCTATTTATTTAAATATTAATGTAATGAAAATCAATTACGAAGGACCACCCACTTTTATAGTAAAGAGGGAAACTAATAAAATATGATCATTAGAAAATTCCTAGATGAACCAGTAACTATGGATAAAATACTAGAGAATATGATCACTTATATAATTAATGGGCTGTATAATTTAACTGAATCAAAGCCTCAAACACCTACATTGGGGGGTTATTACTGGAACTTCATATATGTCCAGGAACTAGTGTGGTTCGTGCACCAGTTCATTATGCAATAATCTAATCCTATGACCAATTATAGAATCATTATATTTGTTACCAATAAGAACATAGATTATGAACATGAGAAATTAATAATTATAATAAACACATGCTAATCCATAAAACAGTGCTCCGCATGAATAATACTACAGATAATGGAATTAAAGGAATACGGAAAGGGTCTTAGCTTGAAGACGATTTCCAAGACATCGGTTATGCCTCATCCTCGGAATCTCCTGAACTCATCATGGAACACTGGGAGAAGATTAGCACGGGAAATGACAGCTCGGGGAAGTCTTCACACACGCTGCAAATCAAATTATATTCAGTAGCAACAGATTAAGCTGCTAGACATCTATGTTCAAGAAAATTAAATCAAAGAATGGAGGCAGATAATAACCTGTGGTTTTTTATAGTCGCTCTGCGTGACGACAAGCTACCCAGCTATAACCCCCTCCTAAATGATGCATCAAATGGGAATAAAGGTACTTAGCTAATAGGGCACTGTGTAAGTTAAGGCTTGCCGAAGTTCGCGTCCTAGGTTCAGGCGTCGTTGTAACGAACACGTGGTGTCGAGCCTAGCCTAGATGTTGACGCGCTTCTCTGGCCAGTCACGTTGTGCTACACGGAACAAATTTAACAGGTTCCTGGCTGAATGTCAAATTAAATCTCTTGACAATTCAACAATTCAACAATTCAACACGATGTATAAAGTGACACTGACACCAGCTAAGTTGTTGTCTGCAAAGGTTCTTCACACCTCACAGTGGCGACTTTCGTCTGGAGCTCTTGGTGGCGTCTACCCTGGTGGCTTGGGTAATGGCGTCTCTCTCTGAGCGCGTCGCCTCATGTACTCGCGTCTCCCCTGCCCCGCTCCGCGTCCCGCATTTGATACACAAATTATTTATTACGAATATTATCATTTCTCGCAGTTGTGATTGAAATGCTCGGATAAGGACGGGTTTATTATTCAGAGGAGTTAAATATTATTATTTGCCCGTTTTACGATGGTAAACGAGCAATGGAGATGAATTAAAGTCTCCCCAGGGCATTCACGCGTGACGTTAAATTTATTACCAGATAACAGTTATAACTATAACGCTCTATTTGGCATTAGTTGGGGATCAGTTTATCTGTAAATAATTATCACACAGAACACCGTTGTTTTATAGAGAATCAAACTCAATTCTCAGACACACTGGATATAGTTATGTTTATTATAATGGAATCTGACTCAATACTGGCGTCTGGTGACGTAAGAATTCTAGCCTTATTGTACAGATGTAATTATTAGTACATGTGAACTCTACGTTTGGTTAATTTTAATTACTACAATGATTAGAAGATTTAGTAATAATTAATAATAATACAACAGTGTTGTATTATGTTGGAAATTTCCAACAGAAACAGAGCTCAAGGAAAAGACGGCCCAAGATGTGATGAACTACATCACGCAAAAGTGCAAGGACGCAGCAAACAAGTTTGTCCCAGCCCAAAAGGAAAACAGTGAAATGAAGATGAGAAACCCATGGTTTAATCAGAGATGTAGGCTAGCTAAGCAGCAAAGTAAAAGGGCATGGAGAAACTATAGGAAAAACAGGACACTGCAGAGCAGAGAAGGATACCAGAATGCCAGGAATGAATATGTCAGGATGAGAAGAAAGGCAGAAGACAATACGAAAATGACATCGCAAGCAAGGCAAAGACTCAGCTTAAATTGCTGCATAGCCACATCAGGAGAAAAACATCAGTAAAGGAACAGGTTATGAAATTAAGGATAGGGGCAGAAGGATTCACTACAAACGACAAGGAAGTGTGTGAGGAACTGAATAAGAAATTCCAGGAGGTCTTCACCTTAGAGCAAAGAGAAATCCCAGAGATAAGAGAAGGAATAGCTAACCAGGAACCACTGGAAGAGTTTGAAATTACCAGCGGGGAAGTAAGGAAGTGTTTACTAGAGTTGGATGTGACAAAGGCTGTAGGCCCAGATGGAATCTTCCCTTGGATACTAAAGGAAGGAGCAGAAAAACTGTGCCTACCACTCTCCATAGTGTATAACAAATCACTGGCAACAGGGGAACTGCCAGAAATTTGTAAAGCAGCTAACGTAGTCCCGATATACAAGAAAGGGGATAGAGAGGAGGCACTGAATTACAGGCCAGTGTCCCTAACCTGCATACCATGCA